>NC_140222.1:36698509-37298509 GCF_951802725.1 Rutilus rutilus
AAACCATAATCATAAAAGCAATTATAGGCATTATTAACTTCCTAGAACACAAATTAAGAACTAAAATAAGAATTAAAGGAATATTTCAGGTTAAACAGAAGCTCTCTAGATCTTATTTAATTAATAACAATATAATTTATAATAATAATAATAATAATGTTTTATTAGAATAAATAATTGCACTCAATTTGTATAAAAAACAAAACAAGCATATTCTTAAATTAAAAATCATTAAAATATTATTTTAATAAATTGTGTAAGAATTTGTCAAAACAATAATCAATTTGTAAAACTAAAACAAGAATATGTTGTTAAATCATGTTATAAATATAAAGTTATTATTAATAAAATCGTGTAGTAAAGTAAATAATAGCACTAAATTTGTATACGACATATTGTTATAAACATTATTGTTAATTAAATAAAAAAAACATAGAAAAACATCTGAAAATATTTAAACACTTACATAAAATGTGTAAAAAAAACAAACAAAAAAATATTTACATAAAAAATTAAATCATTTAATAAAATAAAGAAATTCAATCGATTTGTAAAAAGAAAAAAAAGGTTAGGTAGCCTATATCAAAATGATTTCTATAAAATAAATAAAAATACTTGCACATATATTGTTAGCATTCAAATAAATATGTATCGTTAGTTAAATTAAAATAATCTTAATCTTAATATAATTACAAATATATTTTAGTAAAATAAATAATTTCACTCAATTTTAAAAAAGCTAGTTAAATTATATAAAAACAATCATTTTAAAAACAAAAAATAATTTAAAACTTATTTAATAAAATACATAATTTAAAAAAAAAAAAAAAAGGTTTGTTACTTTTAATGAAAGTTTATGGCTCATGGGGCAAGCGGATGAGTTAAAGCGGAAAATGTGTCCAGCATTAAAGGGATGCTTCATCGATTAGCATTAAGCTTTGTATCAGAAACCCGGTAGTATTTTCGGATGACCGTGCTTCCCTCCCTCATGTCCCCCTGAGACGAGAGATTTCTGTATTGTGTGTCTGGAAAAAAACCTCAGATGACTCAAAAATCGTCATTTAGCATCATCAGAGGCTTTTGTCCAGAGGCGAGAGACTACAGCCAGTAGGAGGATATCTTTCCGCATTTCTTCAATCCGCCCATAGGGGGATCTCACGATAAAACGCCGTCTTTTCAGTTTCGAGTCGACTAGTAGCCTAGTTGTCTCATTTCTTCCGATACTGCCCTCTGTAACCGGTAGGCGTGGCTTGGGAGTGGCCTCGTAGGGCAGCGAAGCAAGTGCATTCTGGGAGTTGCTGTCTTTCATCCACATGAGCCAGTCTCAAGTCTCAAGTCTACAAGGCACCAACTTCTAAAATAATTTCACATTTCTACTACATGACCCAATTTAAATATACATTCATCTTTCCAGCAGTGAAATATATCACTTTAAGTGTCCTTCAATACTGTTTAAAAAGCATTGCAAAATTATGATGCGTGAAATATAGCAATAATACAGAATGAGTAGGTTTGTTTTGACTGGTAAATCAAAGCACAGCTAGAGGCAAAGTAACTTTGTGCGTGCTGAAAGTGACTTCAAGTGTACCGAATGAACAATCATCATGTACGACTGCAGTCACAGGGAGCCGAGCTATTGTTCCCAGCAGAACAAAGCTCACTCCAGATAAAACAACAATAGCTGTGTCCCGCGAGGCAGCAGTGCTGGCCGGCACAGATAAGGGTCTCGCAGTCACCGCCTGGCTTTCCTCATGTGGCTCTATACGTGAGGACTCAGATCACAGTCAATCTGTCAGCTTCTCCTCTCCCTTTCAAGTGCTCAGAGTGGGTGTGAAACAGAAACCCTCTCTGACAAGACCTTACAGCCACTATCACAACAGATCCCAATAATGAAATCCATCCGTCTTCAAATCCAAGGGAGTCGGAGAAAGGATCCGGCGACTTCACAAAACTTCTATACGTTTTATATACGCTGGTATTATGGGAATTCACAGCTTTCTGGAATACTTGATTCTGATTGGTCGTCTTTCTCCTCGTAATAAAAATATTTAAATTGAGATCAATGTTTTTTTATTTATTTCATTATTTATGTAAATGTAAAGTTTTATATGTAAAACAGATCTAAAATGCTACTAAATACATACCCATGTGCCAATCAAATAAATCACAATTTAGAATATTCCTACACTGTTAAATATTATATGATCAATAAGTTATGACAACGTATGTTTTTACATTGCTTTAACTCATCAAAATAAGTTAAGGAGTTTTCACCTTTTTTATAAGTTATATACAAGATTCAACTAATTTAATGTAATTTAAGTTGAAACGACTTAAACATCCAAGTTGACTGTACTTAAAAATTGAAGGCAGCAACTTTTTCTTTACAGTGTAGCCTATATTTGAGAGGAAATTTACAAGGACGGAAACAAACAAATCAGAGTAGCACAATATACACACCACGAAGCAAACAGGAAAAGGAAAGAATCAGGGGACAATGAACATCACTGACGTCCAAACGTTTAAATTCATTCAGTGCACATCCTGTCCTGTCCACATGTGAGGTTGTGTAAAGCTACACTGTACATACTGTAAAAACAAGGTATTTGATATCAGACTGAAGTGTTTTGAGGTATTAAATGATTGACCCTCAAGCTCTGATGTTTGAGCTCAGACACAGTGTCAATTGACACTATATGTGTTATGAAATTATTTTACATTTCTGTTAAAGGGATAGTTCATCGCTGTAAATAAGTTATGACAACATATGTTTTTACATTGCTTTAACTCATCCAAATAAGTTAAGCAATTTTCAACTTTTTTTATGTTCTACAAGCTTTAACTAATTAATATAACTAATAAGTCAGTTTTATGTAATTTAAGTTGAAATAACTTAAAGATCCAAGTTGATTGAACTTAAAAATGTAAGGAAGCAACTTTTTTTTTACAGTGAAAATGACAATTCTGTCATCATCTACTCACCCTCAAGTTGTCCCAAGCTTGTACGAATTTCTGCTGAAAACAAAAGAAGATATTTTGAAGAATGTCAGTAACCGAACAGTAGATGGACCCCTGGTGATTAAATGATGACAGTATTTTCATTTTTGGGTGCACTCTGACTTTAATAGCGCATTTTAAAAAGTCCTCCATTAATCATTTTACATCTTCGGTTCAACAGATACTTCAGTTTGGGGTCTCAGAAACTCTCAGGTAAAACATAAATGCAGTGTACACCCTCTGTACAAATCCCCATTATTTCTAATATTGCATAACAAATACAATATCAAACTTGCAGTCTTCACTTAAAAATGTGCCAAATGTACCCTGGCATTGCCAAATTACCGTAGTAAAACATGGTATTATTTAAAGAACTCCAAAAAAGTATGTAAATAATATGAGTAGGCTATGATATGGTAAATTGGTAATTCATCAAAGTATCGTGGTATTATCACCTTACACCATCACTATACTTATTTAAATTTGACGAAATAGCCCAAAACAACATTTAAAAACCTACCGAGTGTTATTTCCCCTCGTTCTTGACGCTTTTATTCCACTTTCTGTTGTAATGTCAGTGATGTGAGTCTTGTGAAGATGCTCGCGCGTGCTGTCCGCACCTCCTTCACCATAAACAAACGAGCAGCGCGCGCGCGCGCCCGGAGCGCACGAGACACTCCTCCTCCTGAAGCAGCGCGCGATCCTCTCAAAACCTGTCATATCCGTCCAGTGTGCTAATCACGCGCTCCATGAGTGTTACTTATGCAAGTGTGTATTGTTTACAACAGGTCAGTGCAACTTCCGAAGGACAGCAGAGTCTCCGTTTGATGGGAACATTCGGTGTCCTACTAAAAGCCACTAATGTAACTATATTTGGAAGCACCGGGGCTAGTTGTCACATATCCCAGCTAAAAATGTGAGTTAAAAAGCTAGATAACACAAGTGTGTTGTCTAACAGAGGTTTCATTTGTGACAACATACCCTATATACAGACTCACAGGCTGACGCCTAGTCCCAGGCTAAAATGCATGTTTTTAGCCTGGAAACTTGCACTTACATATCTTAAAATGTGTCAGTGTCAGTGTTTTATCTCAAGATGCACACCAGTAATGTTTTTTTTTTTCTAAGGCACGTTTATAAAAGCTACTTAAATGTCCTTGAACTAAGACCTAATTCTGGTTTAATCTAAGCCTTGTCTGTGAAACCAGCCCTAAGCCTCTTTAAAAAAAATAAAGTGTAAAATTCCATCAAATTGAATTGAATAATCTGTACATATTATGAATTAAGACATTTAAATGAGTAAAAATAAAATAAAATAAAAACTAGAGCTTAAAAAATATTTTCAGAATTAATGGAATATTAATTCAATATTAGTTCCAATATTAATGGAACAAGGGAATGGACTTTTTAGTTTGTGATTCGCATTCATTCATACATAAAAAAAAAAAAAAAATCAAATATGTTTACATTTATGAATGCGAATGACATATGGTTCATTCTTGTTCCATTAAGATTTATACAAAATATTTTATTAAGCTCCATTTTTTTCTCATTTAAAATTCTTATTTCATAATATGAATAATAAGTAGGATTATTCAGCTCAATTGGATGGAATTTTACTACGCAATTGAAATTCATAAATCTTAAAAAAAAAAAAAAAGTTTAGTTTATAAGTTAGGATGGAACTGTATATTTTTCCTGGGAAATATATAATAGGTTTTCCCTTACCAAAATCCGTCTATACAACTGACTTTCAGAAATAAACATAACCTGAGAAATATAAAGGCATTTTTAAGCACTATCAAATTCTATGACAAAATATCACTTTTTTTTTTATTTATTTTTTTAAAGAAAATCTGTTAACATGTAGCAAATACCATGCACTTATTTATGGCAAAAATAGTCACAATAATTGTACTCAAAAATATTTTTAATTATATATATATATGAAACAGGTTTAAAAAAACATGCTGTAATATGTTTATATAAGAGAATGAAAAGATATAAATAGTTTATATTCTGTATATTGTGTAATTTACATGTTATGAAAAACTATTGTAAAAATGATTTTGGACAAGACACAAAGCAGAGAGAGTTACTACAGAATGCTGCAGGAAGTGGGGTATTTTGTAGTGTGAACCTTGTTTTCTCTCCCAAAAACAAAGTAATCGTAGTCTTTCCCACTGTAGGCGTAATATACATGAGTGAGAGGAACCAGCTCGATCGACTGACGCTGTAAGAGAAAGAGGGAATGTTACTGTACAAAGAATATTACATTTTTGTATCATCTGAAACATTAGAGATATTAACTTGCTAATATTTTCACATATAAATATGGAACAATTAAGGGTTAAACTCTTAAAAGTGTAAAAGGCCTATACGTTTAAAAAAAATTGTTCAAGGCAGTGCTGCCACCTTGAGGTCGAATTTGTAGTTGCATTCTCTTAACCACGGCAAAGGTAATCCACAAGACACGCGATTCATAGCCTGTTATTTGAATATTTTGATTATTACGTTGATTGATAATAACATATTTCCGCAGGTTTCTGCTCACCTGCTGCAGGATGCGGCTCACAGCCGAATATTTTAGCAGGTGGTTCTGGATGGCTGTTTTTGAGGCGTCACAGATGTCCTGGTCAGGGAAGCCCTCTATTGGATAAACCTGCAAACATGCATTGCGCTTTTTATATACATCCTTTACACATCTGTGCACGTGCTAGTGTATGATATATATTTTGAAAACGCAGTTATGTTCATATATTAGATCAAACATGATTAGACAGGATGTAAGCACATTTTTTAACATTCTATGTTGTTCTATATTACAACTTTAACCCTCATGTCCATATTCAAATAGCCAAATTTCTAAATGATCTTACATCTTATTTTGCTTGAAAATGATTTTATAAGATCCTCTGACGGTCTGACCTGATAAAAGGTATTTAGAAATATGTAAGCACAAATAAGTTTGAAAAGACGACCTAGTCTGTTGTGATTGGTCTACGCTGCTCTGATTGGTCAGATGATCCAGTCTGTTGGGATTGGTCTACTCTGCTCTGATTGGTCAGATGATCCAGTCTGTTGGGATTGGTCTACTCTGCTCTGATTGGTCAGATGGTCCAGTCTGTTGTGATTGGTCTACTCTGCTCTGATTGGTCAGATGACCCAGTCTGTTGTGATTGGTCTACTCTGCTCTGATTGGTCAGATGACCCAGTCTGTTGTGATTGGTCTACTCTGCTCTGATTTGCCAGATGGTCCAGTCTGTTGTGATTGGTCTACTCTGCTCTGATTTGCCAGATGGCCCAGTCTGTTGTGATTGATCTACTCTGCTCTGATTGGTCAGATGGTCCAGTCTGTTGTGATTGATCTACTCTGCTCTGATTGGTCAGATGGCTCAGTCTGTTGTGATTGGTCTACTCTGCTCTGATTGGTCAGATGGCTCAGTCTGTTGTGATTGGTCTACTCTGCTCTGATTGGTCAGATGGTCCAGTCTGTTGTGATTGATCTACTCTGCTCTGATTGGTCAGATGGCTCAGTCTGTTGTGATTGGTCTACTCTGCTCTGATTGGTCAGATGACCCAGTCTGTTGTGATTGGTCTACTCTGCTCTGATTGGTCAGATGGCTCAGTCTGTTGTGATTGGTCTACTCTGCTCTGATTGGTCAGATGACCCAGTCTGTTGTGATTGGTCTACTCTGCTCTGATTGGTCAGATGGCCCAGTCTGTTGTGATTGGTCTACTCTGCTCTGATTGGTCAGATGGCTCAGTCTGTTGTGATTGGTCTACTCTGCTCTGATTGGTCAGATGGTCCAGTCTGTTGTGATTGGTCTACTCTGCTCTGATTGGTCAGATGGCCCAGTCTGTTGTGATTGGTCTACTCTGCTCTGATTGGCCAGATGGCCCAGTCTGTTGTGATTGATCTACTCTGCTCTGATTGGTCAGAATGACCCAGTCTGTTGTGATTGGTCTACTCTGCTCTGATTGGTCAGATGACCCAGTCTGTTGTGATTGATCTACTCTGCTCTGATTGGTCAGATGACCCAGTCTGTTGTGATTGGTCTACTCTGCTCTGATTGGTCAGATGACCCAGTCTGTTGTGATTGATCTACTCTGCTCTGATTGGTCAGATGGCCCAGTCTGTTGTGATTGGTCTACTCTGCTCTGATTGGTCAGATGGCCCAGTCTGTTGTGATTGGTCTACTCTGCTCTGATTGGTCAGATGGCCCAGTCCGTTGTGATTGGTCTACTCTTCTCTGATTCATAACCACACATCTTCAAATAGCCAAATGTTAACCTAATTTCTAAATTATTTAACATCTTATTTTGCTTGAAAATTATTTTAATAAGATTCGCTGACCTAATAAAAGGTTCTTGGAAATATGTAAGAACAAATACGTCTAGCAATGCAAACATGATTGCACGTGGTCCGTTCCGCGGTGCAATCCCAGCATCACCTACAGGGGCGCTATCACGGCATTAGCGTTAGCATACAGTATTACTGAAGCTTTAACTCGATTGGTTTGACCACAGCGACATGAGGCAAGACATTTTGATCTCAGACAAACACGCTAGAAAAGTATATACTCAAGTCAGATAACCTCATCATGTGAAAATTAATATAATTAATTTATGTTTTACATGTAAACGCAAATAAAATTTCCCACTGAGGCCGGTCGAAGCGTATTATAACATCACGGAAAGTCTCAAATAATTGCGGAAAGTCATGAACTTGATTACGTAACATGAGCCTCGAGGTTTGAGAACATGAAGGTTAACTGCATATCTGACTAAACATCTGAGTAAGTGTTGAAATATCTGCATCAGAATGAATCAATGTATACCAGGAGGTTTTCATCTACAAAGAACGCTTCCCCAGACACCTTCTCAAACTTCTTCAGCGGGAATTCAGGCAGCCGGTCTGGTATAAACTCAAATACCTGGTTCTTCCTGTGAAACAGTGTGATGTTATACGCAGATAACCACATAAAATAAAAAATCAACAAGTCAGATTATTGTGTAAACCAAAGCAGGAACTAAAAGAGGAACTGAGATCATAAAAACTATTAACTGGCTGATGCGTTTACCACAGATTGCGTAACATTTCACATGTAGCTTGCTTCACACTTTCAAAACACACAAAAATGTTAGTTTTTTTTACCATGTAACAGTGAGCTGTATGAAATGCACAAGGTTTCTGTAGCCTTTACACGTGAGACAGACTTTGTCACCCTTTCCGTGACAAGACACACACCTGGAAGAAGGGATTGAGATATTTGTTTTTATTTTTACATGAGGATGTAAAACACACGAGAGTATGAATGTGTATCAGTTGACCTTTTCCTTCCCCTTCCGTTGCAGGTTGTGCAGCGACGGTTGCGGCTGTGACCAGTGCCGTGACAGAACATACAGCGAGTCTGAATTTGGTGTTCAGGAAACAGTCAGTTTAATAAAGCATTGGCAGATATATGATAATGATAATTAAACATCCACGTACCAGTCCTCGTCCACGACAGTGTGTACACCTCACTTTGCCGTTACCATGACAGCGGTGGCAAGGCTGCAAAGACACTAATGCACTTATTATTGCACTAATTAACATGTATAAAAGTCTGACTTATGGTGATACATTTAGAGTAGAATGCACATTAGGTAAAATAGTTTTTATTTTGAGCAGGTTTTGATGGTAAATTACATTTATATGAATATAGATTGTTTAAAGTGCCCCTATAATGCTATTTTAAAGTTTCCTAATTTTTGTTTTGGAGGTATTCTACGATAAGTTTACATGTATCCAAGGTAAAAAAATAAAAAAAAAAACTTTACTTTTCTAATAATATACATTGCAGCATCACTTATTTTCTCACAGTGTCTGAAACGGTTTGATACAGGATCCCGTCTCTCGAAAACCCTCCTTTCTGAGAGCCTAGATCTGCTTTGATTGGTCAGAAAACCCAGTCTGTTGTGATTGGTCTACTCTGCTTTGATTGGTCAGATAACCCAGTCTGTTGTGATTGGTCTACTTTTTTATTTATTTTTTATTTATTCATTTATTTGACATGGACATTGCAATTAAACATAGTACAAAACAAGTTTGTAACTGATGCTATGCAAAAAGAGTTTATAGCTAGTGCTAATTTACAACTCCAGTCCCTGGTTGGGCCTTTACACTACAACATTTTCTATTTTATCATAAAAACGTATCTATACACACCATATAAATCACTTACATACACAAACTAGCTATTTACAAATGGGTACATTCCTGTTTCGATTTCATCCAAAACTTAACTCGAGAAGTGAACATTTTAAGCTCAGTCATGGTTTTAAATTCAGTGGGTAATGAGTTCCACAACTTTGCACTTTTATATGAAAAAGCAGACTGACCAAATGAAGTCTTACGGTACGGAACTATACAGTTGTTATTGATAGAGCCTCTGGTGACTCTGTTGATGCTTTGTCTCTGCATAAATGAACTGAGTGGCTCAGGTGCTATATTATTGAGACATTTGAAAGTCAGTTTGAGAAAACATAAAATCACTAAAGTTTTCAAAGCTTAACAATTTATACTTCTGGAGAATATTGCAGTGATGGTAGCGGATTGGCTTCTTGTCCATAATCTTTATAGTTTGATTGTATAATGACCTAATGTGTTTAGTTGCTGAGACCGTGGCCTAGGCTGTGCCCATGCTGTCATGCAGTATATGAGAGAATATCATAGCGTGCATGTACAGGAGGGCGGCCTGGTTTGGAATGTATTGTCTAATTAATTTGAAACAGTTTAGGTTGCTTTGTATAGCTTTTGAGATTTTCTTAAGATGTTTGTCAAATTTTAATTGGGGGTCAAGGGTCAATCCAAGGTATTTAAAATCTGTTACCAATTTTATAATTGTGTCTTGCAAATTAATCTGAAAATTTTGTTCCACATTTTGTCTTTTAATTGAAAAACACATTACTACAGTTTTAGTTGAATTTAGCACCAACTGATTTTGAATGAGCCATTGACTGACCTCAGCCATACAAGTGGTTAAAACCTCTGCTGACTGTTCCGGTGACTTAGCGGGTGCATAAAAAACAGCATCGTCCGCATAAAGTTGGCAATTTACATCTGGACAGATTGTGGCAGATCATTTGTGGCAGATCATTTACTCTGCTCTGATTGGTCAGATGACCCAGTCTGTTGTGATTGGTCTACTCTGCTCTGATTGGTCAGATGGCCCAGTCTGTTGTGATTGGTCTACTCTGCTCTGATTGGTCAGATGACCCAGTCTGTTGTGATTGATCTACTCTGCTCTGATTGGTCAGATGGCCCAGTCTGTTGTGATTGGTCTTCTCTGCTCTGATTGGTCAGATGACCCAGTCTGTTGTGATTGGTCTACTCTTTTCTGATTGGTCAGATGGCCCAGTCTGTTGTGATTGGTCTACTCTGCTCTGATTGGTCAGATGACCCAGTCTGTTGTGATTGGTCTACTCTTTTCCTGATTGGTCAGATGGCCCAGTCTGTTGTGATTGGTCTACTCTGCTCTGATTGATTAGATTACCCAGTCTGTTGTGATTGGTCTACTCTGCTCTGATTGGTCAGATGGCCCAGTCTGTTGTGATTGTTCTACTCTGCTCTGATTGGTCAGATAACCCAGTTGTGATTGGTCTACTCTGCTCTGATTGGTCAGATAACCCAGTCTGTTGTGATTGGTCTACTCTGCTCTGATTGGTCAGATAACCCAGTCTGTTGTGATTGGTCTACTCTGCTCTGATTGGTCAGATAACCCAGTCTGTTGTGATTGGTCTACTCTGCTCTGATTGGTCAGATGACCCAGTCTGTTGGATTGGTCTACTCTGATTGGTCAGGTAACCCAGTCTGTTATGATTGGTCTACTCTGCTCTGATTGGTCAGGTAACCCAGTCTGTTGTGATTGGTCTACTCTGCTCTGATTGGTCAGATAACCCAGTCTGTTGTGATTGGTCTACTCTGCTCTGATTGGTCAGATGACCCAGTCTGTTGTGATTGGTCTACTCTGCTCTGATTGGTCAGATGACCCAGTCTGTTGTGATTGGTCTACTCTGATTGGTCAGGTAACCCAGTCTGTTATGATTGGTCTACTCTGCTCTGATTGGTCAGGTAACCCAGTCTGTTGTGATTGGTCTACTCTGCTCTGATTGGTCAGATGGCCCAGTCTGTTGTGATTGGTCTACTCTGCTCTGATTGGTCAGATGGTGCAGTCTGTTGTGATTGATCTACTCTGCTCTGATTGGTCAGATGGCCCAGTCTGTTGTGATTGGTCTACTCTGCTCTGATTGGTCAGATAACCCAGTCTGTTGTGATTGGTCTACTCTGCTCTGATTGGTCAGATAACCCAGTCTGTTGTGATTGGTCTACTCTGCTCTGATTGGTCAGATGGCCCAGTCTGTTGTGATTGGTCTACTCTGCTCTGATTGGTCAGATGGCCCAGTCTGTTGTGATTGGTCTACTCTGCTCTGATTGGTCAGATGGCCCAGTCTGTTGTGATTGGTCTACTCTGCTCTTATTGGTCGGTCTACTCTGATCTGATTGGTCAGAAGACCCATTCTGTTGTGATTGGTCTACTCTGCTCTGATTGGTCTGATTGGGGAAAGAGTTAATAAACAGCTATATTACACACTGCATGAAAGGTAGGCTAGTATGTGAAAAAGCATAATAGGGGCTCTTTAAAGGCATACCTTTATGAATGAAGAGTGTGGGACCCTGACTTTCTGAACGGTGTCAGTGAATTTGGGTGGGTAAGACACCTGGACGAGCCACGGTGGAGGACTCACTCCATTCTGAGGCCCATCCACACACTGACCTGAGAAAAAAAATAATAATTTGATACAGACATTTTTATCATTTGTTTAATTGTATTGGTTTCATCAGGCACCTGTGTGCGGCTCCGATCCCCACGCACTTGATCTGGACTCGGTAAATGTTTCCAAGCGGTACTGAAAAGACAAGGGACAAATGGCACAATCATATAACTATTATGATATGTAATAATAATATAGGAATCATTCCACATCTAGACTGGATAATATTGTGAAGAGATTTACACGGTAAACTGTAAAGGGCTTCAGCTCTTTGAATATCAGATTTTTGGCAGGTTTGCTGCTGTATGTCCATTTTTTACCCACAAACTCGAGTAGAGCGTCTCTCGCTACATCCTCTGAGACAGTGGGAACCCTGTCAGTGTGCAAATACATACACAGATCTATATGCAATGTGCAATATACAAAATAATAACGTTATGGCAAATTTTGAATATATACCTACAAAAAATTATTTTGCACACGGAAAATACATTTTGTACCTACATGACATTTGGGACTGAGGCATTCTTGTCATTTTCAGTCTTAGGGGTAAAGTCTGGTGGAGGAGGATAGGTTTGATCTGCACACAAACAAAAATAAAAGTGGAATATCAAATTGGAAAACAAAATTATAATTAAGCATTCAAGACATAACTATGATATTAGGTCATATATATACGACATGCAATATTTGTTGTTATATGTTCAAGATTGTCCAATATTATGTTTTTTTATGACCAATACTAATACATTTTTAAAGCATCCAATATGCAAAAGCAATCTTTAATTATTTCAGCATTTTCAAGCAACAATGATCATTATAATACAACAATAAAACAATATTATGTATATTTTTAAGTTATTATTATATGAATCATGTATAATAGTGTGTTATCATAATAGTGTCTTAATAATATTAATAATAATAACAACATATTATGGTTAATGTGCTTTAGTGTATATCATAGTTTATTAAAACAATAAAGTCATAATAATAATAATAATAATAATAACAAAATGTTATTATTATAATTAGTTTGGTGCCTAAGTGTATATAATAGTGTATTATTATAATAAAATAGTCTTGATTTTATAAAAATAATAATTATTATTATTATTATGCCATAGGGTATATAATGGTGCATTATTATAATAGTATCTTAATAATAGTAGTAATTTAAAAAATTGTTATTATTGTTGTTATTATAATGTGTAAATGCATATTATGTATTATTCAAATAAGTGTCTTAGTTATAAAATTAATTTATTGCTATTATTTATATTATTATACTACATTTTAATAATGTCTTCATAATAATAATAAATTAATATCATAACTTAGTGCATATATTAGTATATAATAATAATAGTATTAACAATAATAAAAATGTCATTATATTATAATACAATTATTGTTATTATTATTATTATTATTATTAATGTGCCTTAGTGTATACACAGGGTGGGCCATTTATATGGATACACCGTAATAACATGGGTTGGTGATATTAAAGTCCTGTTTGTGGCACATTAGTATATGTGATGGTCACCACCCATCTTGAGGAGTTTGCCCCCTCACATATACTAATGTGCCACAAACAGGACTTTAATATCACCAACCATTCCCATGTTATTACGGTGTATCCATATAAATGGCCCACCCTGTATAATGTATTATTATAGAATAGTATCTTAATAATAATAATAATAAATGTTGTTATTATTGTTAATGGCATTATATAATGGTGATCAAATTTATTTTCAATAAGTTCTGTTTTGGGCCGTTATTGGACTGTTGTTATCAGTCTATCTGTAATGCATGAGTGATACACATGAAGCTCTTTCACCTCCACCATTTTGCTCTTCGTATCCCGAGACACTGTCCAGCCAGCCTGGGGGCGGAGCAGACGGACCCTCCTCAGGAAGACTGGGGTCAAAGGTGTCTGCAGAAGACAGCGTGTGATATTTCTCATTTATCAAAGAGCAACATCCCTTGTTGGTCCTGGAACAACATTCCTATCAAACAGCCACCGCCTTAAATCAGTGACCGAATTTTCCATCAAGTCCCTTGGACATCTTTTTTCATCATCCATATGATGAAATTTATTTTCATCTTGATTTCATCAAGTTGTGATGAAATTGACAATCACAACAGTGGTTTAATATGTTATATTCTGTTGCGTTGCTAGGCAACAGAACATAAACACATTTCTTAGCAATCAGTAGTTGGCAGCTGTTCATTAAGTCATTAGGGTTCTTTCCCTCAGCAGTGCATCAGTGAAGTGAACTGAGTTATATATACTTCACATAAACAACTTGTTACGTTCGTGAACAATGCTGCTAACAAGTGGATATAAATATCAGCTTGAGTGGGTTTCCTTCAACAGAGATTGTGCTTCAGATTTAGAATGAAGAATGGGCACGAAATGAGGCCTGTATGCCACAGAAACAATGCCCTCAAAATATAGCAGTGAATGATGGGTGGAGCAGGTTGTCTATGATACAATTTAAATGCTAATTTAGCAAAGCACATTCATCAAAATGTTATTTGATATGGCAGGGATTTTCTTAGGTGCTTAGGGGATTCATACAAAATTTTAAAGAAAAAAAAAGCTTACAAAATGTATTTTTAGGGCTGTCAAAGTTACTCTGTTCAAATTAAATTGTGTGTGTGTGTGTGTGTGTGTATATATATATATAGTATTCAGACCCCCTTAAATTCTCTTTGTTATATTGCAGCCATTTGCTAAAATCATTTAAGTTCTTTTTTTCCCTCATTATTGTACACACAGCACCCCATATTGACAGAAAAACACAGAATTGTTGACATTTTTGCACATTTATTAAAAAAGAAAAATTGAAATATCACATGGTCCTAAGTATTCAGACCCTTTGCTGTGACACTCATATATTTAACTCAGGTGCTGTCCATTTCTTCTGATCATCCTTGAGATGGTTCTACACCTTCATTTGAGTCCAGCTGTGTTTGATTATACTGATTGGACTTGATTAGGAAAGCCACACACCTGTCTATATAAGACCTTACAGCTCACAGTGCATGTCAGAGCAAATGAGAATCATGAGGTCAAAGGAACTGCCTGAAGAGCTCAGAGACAGAATTGTGGCAAGGCACAGATCTGGCCAAGGTTACAAAAAAAATTCTGCTGCACTTAAGGTTCCTAAGAGCACAGTGGCCTCCATAATCCTTAAATGGAAGACGTTTGGGACCACCAGAACCCTTCCTAGAGCTGGCCGTCCGGCCAAACTGAGCTATCGGGGGAGAAGAGCCTTGGTGAGAGAGGTAAAGAAGAACCCAAAGATCACTGTGGCTGAGCTCCAGAGATGCAGTCGGGAGATGGGAGAAAGTTGTAGTAAGTCAACCATCACTGCAGCCATCCACCAGTCGGGGCTTTATGGCAGAATGGCCCGACGGAAGCCTCTCCTCAGTGCAAGACACATGAAAGCACACCTGAAGGACTCCAAGATGGTGATAAATAAGATTCTCTGGTCTGATGAGACCAAGATAGAACTTTTTGGCCTTAATTCTGAGCGGTATGTGTGGAGAAAACCAGGCACTGCTCATCACTTGTCCAATACAGTCTCAACAGTGAAGCATGGTGGTGGCAGCATCATGCTGTGGGGGTGTTTTTCAGCTGCAGGGACAGGACGACTGGTTGCAATCGAGGGAAAGATGAATGCGGCCAAGTACAGGGATATCCTGGACGAAAACCTTCTCCAGAGTGCTCTGGACCTCAGACTGGGCCGAAGGTTCACCTTCCAACAAGACAATGACCCTAAGCACACAGCTAAAATAACGAAGGAGTGGCTTCACAACAACTCCGTGACTGTTCTTGAATGGCCCAGCCAGAGCCCTGACTTAAACCCAATTGAGCATCTCTGGAGAGACCTGAAAATGGCTGTCCACCAACGTTTACCATCCAACCTGACAGAACTGGAGAGGATCTGCAAGGAGGAATGGCAGAGGATACCCAAATCCAGGTGTGAAAAACTTGTTGCATCTTTCCCAAAAAGACTCATGGCTGTATTAGATCAAAAGGGTGCTTCTACTAAATACTGAGCAAAGAGTCTGAATACTTAGGACCATGTGATATTTCAGTTTTTCTTTTTTAATAAATGTGCAAAAATGTCAACAATTCTGTGTTTTTATGTCAATATGGGGTGCTGTGTGTACAATAATTAGGAAAAAAAATTAACTTAAATGCATCCATCCATCCATCTTCTTCCGCTTATCCGGGGCCGGGTCGCGGGGGCAGCAGTCTAAGCAGAGATCCCCAGACTTCCCTCTCCCTAGACACTTCCTCCAGCTCTTCCGGGGGGACACCGAGGCGTTTCCAGGCCAGCCGGGAGACATAGTCTCTCCAGCGTGTCCTAGGTCTTCCCCGGGGTCTCCTCCCAGTGGGACGCGCCCGGAACACCTTCCCGGGAAGGCGTCCAGGAGGCATCCGAAACAGATCCCCGAGCCACCTCAGCTGACCCCTCTCGATGTGGAGGAGCAGCGGCTCTACTCTGAGCTCCTCCCAAATGACCGAGCTTCTCACACTATCTCTAAGGGATCGCCCAGCCACCCTGCGGAGAAAGCTCATTTCGGCCGCCACACATTTTGAACTTAAATGATTTTAGCAAATTGCTGCAATATAACAAAGAGTGAAAAATTTAAGGGGGTCTGAATACTTTCCGTACCCACTGTATCCACCTTATTCTGCTCTAAACGTTCTCCATAACGACGACTCCGGTTGCCTACTTCCGGTTCGTAGCGCTTGACCTGTACTAGCAGCGAGAGAATGAGTTCAAGCTCCTCATGTGCTGTTGTTGGTTGTTTTAACAATTCAGAGAAGATTTCAAACTTTTTAGAAACTGAGTGTTTCGAGCTTAAGAAGGAGATAATGCCCATGTCCGGTTCCGTATCAGATACATTCAATAAAGTAAACGTTTAGAGTGGTTAGCGTTAAAACTGAAGCATAAGAAAAAAAGTCGAAAAACTTTGCCCATTAATTAGATGTGCAAGGCAAGCAGGCAAGTGTTCGGGTTGTTATGGACAAGTAAAAATTACATTATTGTATATTATATGAAATAAAATAATTATTATAAAAAAATAAAAAATAAAATAATTGTATAAAAAAGTAAACATTTCGGCTCATTTGACTCAGCTCACTGAAAAGAGCCGGTTCTTTTGACTCACAGCTCTTTCAAAAAATAAATTCTTATCTCCTTCTTATCTTATGCTCGAAACACTCAGTTTCTAAAAAGTTTGAAATCTTCTTTGAATTGTTAAAACAAACAACAACAGCACATGAGGAGCTTGAACTCATTCTCTCGCTGCTACAGGTCAAGCGCTACGAACCGGAAGTAGGCAACCGGAGTCGTCGTCATGGCAGCGTGCATTGTTTAGACTGAGCAGAATAAGGTGGATATATGTAAATCTTTAACGGTCCGCCTGGAAACAAAGCTGTCGTGATGCCAAACCCCCTCATGGAAAAAAGCTGTCTTGTTTACAACTGTGCCAATGAGCGCTTATCAGGTCAACTAAACGCTGGATTTAAAAAATATGTGTAGTTTACAGCTCCATTGGCACACTTGACGTGTACTCGGCTCGCACTTGATTTGTACTCGCACTTGACGTGTACTCGCACCTGACGTGTACTCGCACCTGACGTGTACTCGCACTTGACGTGTACTCGCACCTGACGTGTACTCGCACTTGACGTGTACTCGCACTTGATGTGTACTCGCACTTGACGTGTACTCGCACTTGACGTGTACTCGCACTTGATGTGTACTCGCACTTGATGTGTACTCGCACTTGACGTGTAAGTTGCACGAGATGTGTACTCGCACTTGACGTGTACTCGCACTTGATGTGTACTCGCACTTGATGTGTACTCGCACCTGACGTGTACTCGCACTTGATGTGTACTCGCACTTGACGTGTACTCGCACTTGATGTGTACTCGCACTTGATGTGTACTCGCACGTGATGTGTACTCGCACTTGACGTGAACTCGCACTTAACGTCTACTTGCGAAAGGGAAAATAACCTTAAACCCCTGAGAACTCTTTAAACCCTGAGAAGCCTTTCTAACAGTCTGGTGCCTAATCATATCAATGCAAAAATAAAATGCACTGATAACAGAAATAATTGTAAACACATAAACAATTGCTTCAGTCTGAATTCAGTTGGTAGTGGTGCCTTCAAGAAGCTGGTATGTGGTTAATTGTGCTCATACTGACAGACATGTGCGGCTGCTTTGTGAAGCAGAGATCTATTTAGCAAACAGGATATGTTTATATGTAAGATAACATTTTCAGTTAACAGTTTCAGACTGTTAATTTGTCCTCAGTCTGCATTTTTTCGCTTGCGGTACATGAAAGCACTTGGTGTTTGGTGTCATAAGTGAAGTTCAAAAAAGGTTCATGTCTAGATAACAAAGGCAGTACAGTATTATGCACAACTTATCAGTGTTTTAGTATTATATATTTATAAAGTAGGAGAGAGTTTATGCATTCTAATTATCCAGGCCAGCACTCTTAAAGTTTAATAGTATATGCACTGAGTGAAGCCTGCTCCTATCCTCACTTAAGTATGATATATTTATCAATGCATTCGGCAGTAGGCCTACACTTTAACTATATTTCAAATACAGCATAAGTAATTATGAAATTACATATAAAGATGTACTTAAAGGGGTCATGACATGAGAAGTGGAATTTGTAAAACATTCTACAAGTTTCATAGCTTAAAACGTCCTGAATATAAACAAAGCATTTATTTAACAAAGCTTCAAAAATGGCTTGTTTTGATGATGAGGGATCTGTGATGTCACATGGGCAAACCCATTTGCATACGACTGCCTCCTGAGTAAGACATCGGCGAATAGTTATACATCATCGCACCATAAGCCCGCCTACTGGCGTTCAGTTGATTATTAACGGCTAACATTTGCCAACACAGGATGTGAGCATCGCGTCAAAAGCAAATAAAACCATTATAATTACTGATTCTGTCTACACTGGATACAGTATACAGATGCGTCTTCAGTCTCTGACATCCTCAACACACAACAGGACAAATGGAAGAGTGAAAGAACGTTCGATTTGCGCTTTGCGCCAGTTTAAACAACTGGTTTGTGTCTCTGTACAGAATTCAGAAGGATCCCAGCATCGGAAACAAGTGGATGGTTTATTTTGATGGCGTGTGAGGATTATATGTTTGTTCGGAGCATTTTATTTTGTAAACGAGGCACTGTGTAATGAAGAGTTTGCAAAGAAATTTTTGTTGATTAATGAAGCAGCCGACTGTATTGGATCTGACAGCAGCTGCATCACAAACTTAAGTACATTATTTTGCTCTGTCTGTAAATGACAGTTTTATATGTTTTTAAAACACTTATTCATGTGCAAAAGTGAGGGGGCGTTGATACTGTTTCCTGTGTGGCCGTTTACTGACAAACCTTAAAGGAGCCGCCCCTTAAAAACAGATTGTTTCAGACACATGAAGGTCTGAATGAAGGTTGAAAATCGTTTTTTATCTCTATGGCAACGTAGAACAAGCCGGAACTTCCGGTTTACGTTAGCCTGAAGATACTGCTATCAGAGAGCCTCAACAAGCCCAAACAATGACGAGAGCTTAGATCGGCCCCAAAAAATCAAGCCCGACCCTACCTGAGCACGTTGTGTCCGAGCCCGGCCCAACACATTAACTGTAATTATGAGCCCGAGCCCAATTTAGACCCAACCATTTTTAATACGTGGGCCGTTATAACCAGGGGCGGCACCAGATCATTTTTTTTACATGTGCTGAAGGGGTGCTAGATATATATAAATACTTTTAATAAATGACAAAAAATTGGCCACTTAATATTTAATATTCAATTATTTTAATGATCACAATTAAAGTATTCATTTTATTAAATTGAACAAGCACAACATTCGGCATTCGATCAAATATTATTTAAGATTTATTATTATTAATAATGTTATTTCAACACAATATCTCGTTATTTCTACATAATATGTGTGCCGAGTGTGTGTGCAACAAGCAAGATGTGCATTTGTAAATCCGGTAACACGCGTGCATTGATTTTTATTAATAAACTAGTGTTTTCTGTGTCAGTGTCGGCTGCAAAGATGAAGTTGACGATCGCCATCTCCGTAGTGAACGCGCCTATAGAGAGAAATTACATAATCAGAGAGTAGCCTATTTCTTTTCATTTTGAATTGTTTAGTTTAAAGACATTTAAAGCTTCGGTTTCGGTTAATTTATGATGAGATGCGCTCCAGTTCGCGTGCAATGCAAGTGACTGCGCCGGCGCCTCCATGTCATGATTGTCTGCTATATTTGCTTATTTATTAAATCCAGGCAATTGGTTGATTAAAAAAAATATTAAAATTAAGATACAATTTATACAAAATGAAATTCACTTTAAAGAAAGGCTTTCAACAAAACAAAACTTAATGAAGAAAATTAAGTTTAATCATGTCTGACCCATTAAAGGGTAACTAAACCCTAAACCCACTTTTTTTATTTAATGATCTGTAAGAATGAGGCTTTATTAGTGCTGTTCATTGATTCGAGTAACTTTTTTGACATTTTGGTATAAAGTGTTTTAATTTTACAATATATGGTGTAAAAACGTCTGAGTGCTGCCCTCTTAAGGTTGAACGGTGGCTACTGCAGTTTAATTTTCCTATTGGATGTTGCGGTGGCAAGTGACGTAAAAGGTGGCAGGTGACGTAAGCAGGTTCCAGCTCTACCACGCCCCTGGTACGAGCTCACCACGCCCTTGGTATGAGCTAGCGTAGATTTATCTGTGTACAGTGGTCAGGAGGGTACGTAGGTGTAGTGTTGCTGGTTGCAACAGCACTGCTGGACTGCATAGCTTTCCAGCAGACTTGTAAAAAAGGCGCCAGTGTTTGCATGCACTTGGCCTGGAAGACCGTGAGTGTGAAACCTGCATTTTCGCGGGATTGCTTCTCCAACGCAATAGAGGTGGAAATGGGCTTCTCCTCCACATAGCTCGCGCTGAAAAGCGACAGTGCAAAATGCTGCTGATCCTGCATGGACTCCACCACCGCAGCGGCGTCTTGATGTGAGTGATCATATATATTTTAATCACAATTTATGGTTAGGCTAAAGTTAAAGGGATACTCCACTTTTTTCGGAAATATGCTCATTTTACAACTCCCCCAGAGTTAAACAGATGAGTTTTACCGTTTTAGAATCCATTCAGCCGAACTCCGGGTCTGACGGTACCACTTTTAGCATAGCTTAGCATAGATCATTGATTCAGACGAGTCCAGTAGCATTTCTCTCAAAATGACCAAAGAGTTTCAATATTTTTCCTATTTAAAACTTGACTCTTCTGTAGTTAAACCGTGTACTAAGATCGACAGAAAATGAAAAGTTGCGATTTTCTAAGCCAATATGGCTAGGAACTACTCTCGTAGTGATATGACGCAGCGCCTGAAAATAGGTCTAATAGGTTAGACAAACTTAGTCCCGGTCACGTTGGAAGAAGTTACCGAGCTGGGGACTATTTTTAGGCGCTGCGTCATATCACTACGCCTGCTGCACCCATGGTACGGCCGCACAGTTCCTTGATTATTACGCCGGAATGAGAGTAGTTCCTAGCCATATAGGCTTAGAAAATCGCAACTTTTCATTTTCCGTCGATCTTAGTACAAGGTTTAACTACAGAAGAGTCAAGTTTTAAATAGGAAAAATATTGAAACTCTTTGGTCATTTTGAAAGAAATGCTACTGGACTCGTCTGAATCAATGATCTATGCTAAGCTATGCTAAAAGTGGTACCGTCAGACCCGGAGTTCGGCTGAATGGATTCTAAAACGGTAAAACTCATCTGTTTAACTCTGGGGGAGTTGTAAAATGAGCATATTTCCGAAAAAAGTGGAGTATCCCTTTAATCCTCTGGGGTCGACAAACGCGTCGGCGCATTTTGCTGGATTTTTTCACATAGCGGCAAAATATGAATATGCCTATAGAGAGCGCGCGCTATTGACATCAACTCGATAAAACCAGAGAATGACGGGCTCTGATAAAACTCATCAGATGCACTTTACGTCGTCTTTCGACTCTGTGAGCAAACTCCATTTTAGAGTCTGACAGCAGGTCTCAGGTGCACAAATATGAAACTAGTAAATGCTCTTATTTAATGGCTACAACAAATATAGTAGGCCTACACACTCTCTATTTGTACAAATTACTGCACATTCAAGTTAATTCTCGAATTCATTTTCAAATTATTGAAAACAATAAACATACCACTTAAAAAAATATACAGTTGTACTGCAGTTTTTTTCTAAGTACAAGAAACACTCTTTCTGCGTAGAGGGTCCGTGTATGTTGGAAACAGGTGGTCCCACTCATAAATCCTTCAGTTTTCGCGTGTTGTTTGTGCATCGGACAACGGTACACGTTGAGCCACAAGGAGCCATTGCTTAAACTGTCAGCATTACTACTTGTCAGTAATCAGTTTCACCCGTTTGTACCGCGACGCGAGTATCCCTTGTTGTGTGCAAGCTTCATTAACATAGATAGACGTTCATAAAGCGGAACTGAGAGATACCGTCAACAGGAAGTATCGAGTGTCGGAGTGTCATGGCGACGCCCAATAAGACTCGCAGGAAAGTTGTGAATATATATATTTTACACATTATATATAAGTGTCTGAAAAGATTAAATTTAGTTTGCACTTCAGTATATTCTTTTAAATTATATTATTTATTATTAATAAGTTATAACTCTTTTCGGAAGTATGCTAAAGTGTAATTTGTTTTCACAACAGTGTCAATCCTTAAACTGTCAAATATCTTTGAGATGTTAACAGATGCTACTTAACATTCCTAAAACATTCTGCAAAAGGTCAGATTTCATTCCTTCCACTGAAGTAAAGGCTATATGAGATGCTCTTTGGATCATTCTCAAATTAGATAACATATCAGGACCTGCACAACTAAAGCAAAATAAAAACTGACATTCCTTAAACTTTTCACTCAAACTGTTATGCTGGTGATATAAACAATGTGTATTGAATTATATAGCAGTTAGAGCACTGATATTTATAAAAGACACTGAAAAGTTTCACTTTCTGAAACGATCAATGTTTGCGGCAGTTCAGATCAGTGTACGTGAGCAATATGCTTTTCATTCAAATCTATGCACATGATCCTCAACGTGACTGTTAGTGACTTATTAATTTTTGAAGTGTTGTTAAAAGTTTTGTTCAAACTTCAAACTGAAACAGAATTAATGCTTTGTTGAAAAACTGTTTCATATAACGTTGTGCAAAAGGAAAACACAATCTTGCAGATTATTGTGCAAATGTGGTGTCATCATAAGTAGAAAAGATTAATTTACATGCACACTTCATCACATTTAATCACTTTAAGTGTAGAATAAAAGAATGCATTTTCCTTAATTTATATATACATTACCGTTTTGCCAACATGCTACAGATGTGAATTATTTATTTTCTTGCAAGCTATCCAGAGACAATGAACATTACAGTAAATATTCAAGAAAAACAAAACAGCAAAAAGACAGTTAGCTGTAGCTTAATATGCACATCTACCCACCTATATCTTCGTCTTTTTCGTCCATCACGCACAAAATGCTGATGAAGTCTGTTTCACGTGCTTGTCACAGCAGTGCTCTACTTATTTACCGATCGCCTTTGTTCAGTTTTGATATCTAGAACTTGGACAGGAATGAAGACACGCCCACACAGTTCTGACAGACTGTTTTAATGAAGCGCGCTGCAACTCACAGAATTTACAGAGTCCTTAAAGGCACAGTTTACTCAAAAATAAAGTTCCTTCATTTATTCACGCTCTCAAGTCGTTGCAAACCCGTATGACTTCCGCGAGATACAACATGTGATGTTCGGCAGAATGAACGCGTCTGTCGACAATTCTCTTCTATAAAAAAGGATGCAATGAAAGTGGATGGAGACTCACGCTGCCATTCTGGCTAACATCTCATTTTGTTTTGTTTTTGCGCAAGAAAGTCGTACAGATCTGGAACTAAACTTTGAAGACAGTTTAAAATGGCTTTCTGGGTAAATTATCCCTTTAGGACTATAGGATCAGCTTGTAGTGTATACACACGATACATATGCCTATACAAATGACTGCATAACAAAATTAAGCGATTAAGAAAAATATGAATAACTACATGTGAAAAAAAAAATGTAACAGTACACTTTCATAATGGTCTATGTGCGACAACTATTAAAATAAGTATTTCAAAATAACTTGAGCGTGAATGTTTTTTTAGCAAAAGTGAAGATATGACAGGCAACAATATAGTGTAGCATAATATTTCACACTAAAAATAAAATAAAGCCTATTTTTAAGGTTCATTAAGATTTTATAGTTAAAAAAAGAAGAATGTGTCAGAATTTTTATTATTGTGCATTGAAAATGATTAATAAATGGAAGCTTCTTTCTACCAAGGAATACAAAAAATAAAAAGGTGAAACTGAATTTATCTCACAATATGACTTTTGTTCTCTCAATTGCGAGTTTAAAGGTACAGCTCATAATTCTGTCTTTTTTTCCCTCAGAACTGCAAATATTTATCTTACAATTTTTTTTTCAGAATACAATTCAGACTTCGAATTCGGACTAAAACAAGCTCAGATCTCACAATTCTGAGGGGAAAAGTAAGAATTGTGAGTAATAAACTCGGAATTGAGGGAAAAAGTCCCAAATTTAGGATAGAAACTCATTTAAGGCATGGTCTTTTTTAATTTGCCTAGCGTTTCTTTGTATTGATTTCAAAATATGTTTAAACATTCATATGAAGATGACATTATAGCTCATTGACAGTGGCCTATACAGCATGTTTAAAGGATGGAGCAACAGCAGCATTTAGCAGGATAATCCTTGGTGTAAACTTTGTGTTCAGTACCATATACAAAATAAATGTAGGTTTTTTCCTTCCAGGTGTAATGCACTCGTGTGATGGGAATTAGCTCAATGGTCTGCCTCTGGAAAAACAAAAACACACACACACACAAGGTTAGAGCTTATGCTTTGTCTCTAACTTTCTGTATCAAATGCATTTTAATGTCCAGTTCTCTAGAGAAGAGAACTATGGTTTTCTCCACTTCTTTTCAGTATTCATGTTTAGTTTGTTTAAATATATGGGGATATTCAGACTGCTTAACAGTATGACAAACAACTTGCTGTTAACCGCAAGCTCTAATCCTGTTTCTTTAAGGATTCCATGGGAGTGAGCCAACGGGAAGAGGTCATTTCATTAATTCCCAGAAGAGTGGAGGCTGAGATGTGGCCTTAAAGGGTCATGAAACCCTACACCAAATTTTCTGAGATTTTAACAGAGATATGTGTGTTGAACACCATTTAAGACAATGTTAGCATCTGTTAGATTTAATAGTAGGGGGAAAATGGTTAAAATGGAGTTTTTTTCCGCTATTTTCATCTTCCGGGTTTAAAATCTTCATCGTGTGCACTATAGTACTTTGATGACTCATCGGTGTCTCATTATTATTCATGTGACTGAGTTTTCTTATCCAATGAGAAGACACTTGCTCTTAATTATTCATCACACCACGTGGATCTTTCCAATGACAGATTGTGAAACTGTGATATCGCGTAGTAGATGAGAGAGGCAATGGTGGGACGCGCGTTTGTTTTCGTGGTGCAAAAGTTCCAGTGCACCTTTCCCCGCGATGCTGCCAGAGCCAGACTCCGGCCATCAACCACGGACACATCTAAACTGTGTGTGTAGCAACCGTACAACTGGAGAATGGTGGACTTCGGTCTTGTACAGCAATGCAGGTTTCGTCTTGCGAGTGATGCGGTCCAGAGGACTTTTCTATCGCTTCAGAGGTGTGTGTGTGTCTAAAATGTAACCCTGACCGTTTTACTAATCACTCGTTATTAAAATTTAGATATTTCGATAATACCTCAATTGTATGGAACGTATGCTTAATTTGTGCAAATTTCTATGTCACTGTCCATCTTTATTATGTGGGTTCAGATCTAGGCTGTGTACTGAACTTTTTTTTTTTTAAGCGGAAAATGTATTATTTTCAAATATATGCATATATAGTGTGTATATAAACAATTTATATGCTTTAAATAGAATTATGATTACCTTTTATGATTACTGTAGGCTAATATATGTAGCAGGGCAAAAGCATTCAGTTACTTTTGAAAGGACAAAAATAAGGTGTCAGTGTATTACATTAGACTTTAACTTTGTCAGCTATAAAAAAGAAAATCTAGCATTTCCTCACGTTTTACCACTGATTTTTAGTTACAGTCGATATGCATGGGCCACTGGCGATGACATTTTTCAAAAAGACTGTGAGCTAGACTTGAGCTGAAAGAGGGGGGTTTCATGACCCTTTAAAGAGACAGAAGCACTGATTTGTATTATCAGATGAATGATACTCAACCTGTTGCAGGATATTACAGGTGGTGGAGAACTGAGCCTGATGTTCCCTCACGGCACTTTCAGACGCTGCGTTCACAGATCTGTCCGGGAAACCCACGACTGGATAGACCTGGGCAAAGCCAAACAGGGTTACGTTGTAAAGTAATTGTTGTAAATGATTCAATTTGAAGATGTTTTAAAGGGGTCAAATCATGTGTTTTGTATTGCATTTTTTCCACTTAATGTACTTTAGTATAGTACAGAATGTACGGAAATAGTGCTGAGGTCCAACTAAAGATATACTTAAGTATATCTGATGCTAAAGTGGAACATTTGCAAGTATACTTCAGGTACACTTTAAATATCTTTCATTTAAAGACTGATATTATACAGAGATCATACTATCCTTACTAATAGTTGTATTAAAACATTTTTAGGCTTAATATTAAGAAATGTGCATTGTGCAATAAAGAAGTACTCCAAATAAAGTTTAATTATAATATTTATTTCAGTAAGACTCAAGCAATACGTCAGTAAATATGTTCATGGATTTGTAGTATACTTAGTATGAAATAAATGTGTTTTAAATCAATTTTGGTATATATTTTTAGTTTCATTTTAGTTCATTTTGTTATACGTTTTTGTCATTTTATTTATTTTTTCTTAAATATCGCCATTTAAAGGTTAATTTGTCTATTTATTTCAGTTTTTATTTATGTCCAGTTAATAATTGTAATGCTTCAAACTTGTATCAGTTTATTGTCAATGCAACATTTCTAATTTTTGTTTAGTTGAAGTTTTACATCTAATATTTGAATTTAATTTTATTTCAGCTTTATTTCAATTAACAGAAATGTTTTTAATAGTTTACACAGCAGGCCAAGTTTCTGAACACCTAACAGACATCATTAGCGTGTAAACGGTCGTATCTCAAATATACATATGAATATATACACAATCTCAGATCTCAAATAACCTAAAATAATAACCTAAAATTCAGAATAACAAAGGCATCATGAGCACCATGATGTTTTTTGCTCACCATTTTAGCCATATCAGTTAGAAGCTTCTCTCCAGAAATTTGGTCGAGATATTCAACGGGGAACCCAGAACGCTTGTCAATCACAGCAACATGAATGTTGTTCTTCCTGAAAAGATAAACGTGTGGAGAAAAAAGCATGAATAAAAGAAGTACATAAGCTTGTTTGTGCTGATTAGTGGTGCTAACTGCACGTCTTCTCACCATGTGATTTTAAGTTTGATGAAGCAGAGGAGCTTTCCTTTCCCCTTGCATGTGTTGCAGGTAATTGAACCGACTCCTCCACAGGAATGACACCTGGAATACAGATAATTTAACACACCGTTAACATTTCTGTCATTAAGGTTCTTTTTACATTGTGATGTTTCTGGCAATAAGGAGCTATGTCTTGAATGATGGGTAAATACCACATTCACAAAGCAAGATATCTTAAATTTAAGTTTTTAAGGATTTATGTTTACTATTAGCATCACTTCAAAAAATCTCCTCCAAAAAAAAAAAAAGAAGCTTTTAAAAAATATCAGATTTTTTTCCCCTCCCTCTGTACTATTCCCTATGGAAGCTTGTTTTCGCCACAGAATGAAAAATAAAAAAGGTAATTGCGACTTTTTATCTCACAATTCTGACTTTTTTTCTCACAATTGCGTGATATAAAGTTGCAATTGCAAGATATAAAGTCAGAATTGTGAGATAAAAACTCGACATTTTGAGAAATAAACTTGATATTCGGACTTTTTTTCTCGGAATGAGCTTTTTTTCTTGCATGTTTAAATCTCGCAATTCTGACTTTATAACACGCAATATAAAGTCGCAATCGCAAATCTGAGGAAAAAGTATTTTTTCTCTAAGAATTCGACTTTATAACTCACAATTGCGAGTTTATATCTCACAATTCGGAGAAAAGATGTCAGAATTGCGAAATATAAACTTCGTAATTGCGTGTTATAACGTCAGAATTGCATGATATAAAATCGCAATTGCGAGAAAAAAGTCACAATTGCAAGTTTATTTCTCGCAATTCTGACTTTATAACACGCAATTGGGAGATTTGAAGTCAGTCGTTTTTTCCTTAGAATTGGACTTTATAAGTCTCAATTGCGAGTTTATATCTCACAATTCGGAGAAAAGATGTCAGAATTGCGAGATATAAATTTGTAATTGCGTGATATAAAGTCAGAATTACGTGAAATAAATTTGTAATTGCGTGTTATAAAGTCAGAATTGCGTGTTATAAAGTCAGAATTGCGTTTTCTAAAGTCAGAATTGCGTGAAATAAATTTGTAATTGTGTGTTATAAAGTCAGAATTGCAAGATATAAAGTCGCAAATGCGAGAAAAAAGTCAGAATTGCAAGTTTATTTCTCGCAATTCTGACTTTATAACACGCAATTGGGAGATTTGAAGTCAGTCGTTTTTTCCTTAGAATTGGACTTTATAAGTCTCAATTGCGAGTTTATATCTCACAATTCGGAGAAAAGATGTCAGAATTGCGAGATATAAATTTGTAATTGCGTGATATAAAGTCAGAATTACGTGAAATAAATTTGTAATTGCGTGTTATAAAGTCAGAATTGCGTGTTATAAAGTCAGAATTGCGTTTTCTAAAGTCAGAATTGCGTGAAATAAATTTGTAATTGTGTGTTATAAAGTCAGAATTGCGAGATATAAAGTCGCAAATGCGAGAAAAAAGTCGCAATTCTGACTTTATAACACGCAATTACAAATTGATATCTCCCAATTCTGACTTTATAACACGCAATTGCGAGTTTAAATTTCGCAATTCGGAGAAAATATGTCAATATAAATTTGTAATTGCGTGTTATAAAGTCAGAATTGCGAGATATAAATTTGTAATTGCGTGTTATAAAGTCAGAATTGCGAGATATCAATTTGTAATTGCGTGTTATAAAGTCAGAATTGCGTGAAATAAATTTGTAATTGCGTGTTATAAAGTCAGAATTGCGTTTTCTAAAGTCAGAAATGCGTGAAATAAATTTGTAATTGTGTGTTATAAAGTCAGAATTGCGAGATATAAAGTCGCAAATGTGAGAAAAAAGTCAGAATTGCAAGTTTATTTCTCGCAATTCTGACTTTATAACACGCAATTGCGAGTTTAAATTTCGCAATTCTGACTTTATAACACTTTATAAATGCATTTTAGAAATATAAAGAAAATGTTTCCATTATAAACTACCTTTTGTGTAATGGAAAGATTCCATGGATGTTAAAGGTTCTTATAATGGACCATAAATGCCAATAAAGAACCTTTATTTTTAACAGTGTAATGTTGCATTTTTGTTGAAATTTTAATTCAAAACCAGAGGTTGACTCCATACTTAATCATGCCCGAGCCCCGACAAATACTACAGCGTTGCTGTTCACTGGACTGAGTCCGACCCGTGCCACTACAGCCTCCACATCGAGTCTGTAACAATAGAAATATTATAATGAAAAAACAGAGAGAACGAAATATTAAAAACGTCATGTCGTCATACTTACCCTGCCAGAATTTACGCATCTTCCGCATGCAGATCTTCCAAGATTCAGGCATGAATGGCAACCCTAAAACAACGAAAACGAATTGTTCATTGATGAATTGTTCATTGATGAATTGTTCATTGAATGTGATGAATGGAAGACTGAAATGTGTTACTTTGACAGTAGACGTGTGAGGAACGCGGACGGCTTTCTCGCAGTCTTTAAAGAGGGCCGGGATGGGCACAGGGATACTCCACGGACCGGGGGGCACTCCGAATCCATCCACCACCTGACCTGATCAGTCAATCAAGTCACATTCAATATCTATATATATATAAAATATTTATATATATAATTCTTAGTGAAATCTAAGAATGAACTGGTGTGATGTGAACTAAATCAGGCCGACAATTAGTTTGGAGTTTATTTCTGGAGTTCAAAACTGCTTGCCAAACTTTCCGGAAAAGTTTGCTCCAGCTGGTAAAAACTTTTAATCTACCATTGGTTGGTCGTAATAGGTGGGTGTGGCTCTGAGGCTCCGCCTCATATATATATATATATATACATACACACAATATATACACACAGAGTATATATATATATATATATATATATATATATATATATATAGGGACCTTTAATCTCACATTTTATGTTAATTACGTTTAATCACTGCTAACATTCAAATCTGTAATATATTTTTATAATTTCAGATTTTTTTTTTACATTGAATCTCTAAATGAATGTAGAAACAACATAAATATATGTATATTGTTAAATTTGGAGGATTTTTACCCCCAATTTTAAGGGAATGAAATGAGCTATTGTCGCCATTCAACATTGCTGTATAGTTGAAAGCCATAATGTTTAACATTTAATAGGCTTATAAAATCTTATAACAAGTTTTTATTTAAGTGAACTTGAAACAATCTTCTCATGTTGTAATAAATGTTACAATGTAATAAATGTGCCTTTAATATATGTTTCTGACTCTGTCAATATCAGCTCTCAGTTTGAATGAGATCTGTCAGTACATTCTATTTTGCGCATTACTTTTCACAACTAGTACGAAAATTACTAGTTAAAACATTTGGTGTACACTTATTTTCGCACTTACACATTCGTGTCTTAATCGTTGAGACAAGTATATCACTGACAGAATCAAAAACAGGCAGCCAGTGTGTGTGAGTGTTTGTGTGTATATTAGTAGTTGAGAATGAAAATGTGACTCTGCTCACCATCGTATGGTTCACTGTCCCACACTGTGGTTCTAGACTCTGTAAAAGTCTCCAACCGGTACTATAAGGACAAACATTCAGCATGTGTGAGCATGGCATCATATATATATAGTTTGACATGATGCTTGTGAATGTTGATGCTGACCCGATATGTGTTGAGGGACTGCAGGTCTGTGAACACCATCTCTCTGACCGGTTTAGAGCCGTAACAGCATTTGCTGGAGACATATTGTGTGAAGGCCTCCTGTGCCAGTTCTTCACTGATCGCAGGAATGCTGAGGACATGACGTGAACTTTAGCAAGTGAACTTTTGACCATTCATTTATCAGGCATTTGACTTCAGGAATTTCAACACGGAAAAGCCATTTTAACCAAGCCAGGTTTAACAACTCGAGGGAGAGTAAATAATGGCAGAAATTAAATTTTTAGGTGAACTATCCCTTTTTACAGAGCCCTGCACAAGACATACAGAAAATAATTGTTAATTGTGCGCGTGACATCATAATACATTCCGTTGTTTTGCTAAATCGTGCGCACAATTTACTATTTTGTTCCCTCCTTTTAAAGGGATGCATCACCGATTAGCATTAAGCTTTGTATCAGTAGAAACCCGGTAGTATTTTCGAATGACCGTGCTTCGCTCCCTCATGTCCCCCTGAGACGAGAGATTTCTGTATTGTGTGTCTGGAAAAAAACTGTTATGACGCAAAAATCGTAATTTAGCATCATCAGAGGCTTTTGTCCAGCGGCGAGAGACTACAGCCAGTAGGAGGAGCTCGTTCCGCATGTCTTCAACCCGCCCATAGGGGGATCTCACGATAAAACGCCGTCTTTTCAGTTTCGAGTCGACTAGTTGCCTACTTGTCTCATTTCTTCCGATACTGCCCTCTGTAACCGGTAGGCGTGGCTTGGGCGTGGCCTCGTAGGGCAGCGAAGCAAGTGCATTCTGGGAGTTGTTGTCTTTCATCCACATGAGCCAAAAATACATTTTCTGGCTTTTCTCAGTCTAGAAGGCACCAACTTCTAAAATAATTTCACATTTCTACTAATTTCAACGTGAATCATGGCAGAGTCGACGAAGAAAACGAAGAAAGCGTGGTCGGAAGAGTGCAGAGACGGCTCTGCGTGAGTGGTATTTACGACAGTAACGTTAAATACAAGTACTCCACAGCGACTCTAGGGGTCGCTGTTTGAGAAAAACGGAAACTGCATAGTGTGCCTTTAAGACAAACCATGTGTAAATTCATAAGTCCACACCATTGCTGAGTATTGTCCCTTCAAAACTGCAGTGAACCAAAGACAGTCTCAAAAACACGGTTTGAATTCGCTGGTGTTTCTGACGACACAAACTACCTTGCAACCAATCAGATCAATGTGTGATCGTCAACGGGTGGATCTCTGAGCTGGAGCGAGTGAGTGGAGGCGGGGCTCATTTGCATATTCATAGACCCGTGAATACTAAATGAGGCAAGGGTGTAAAGTTAAATTCGAACTATTTTAAGGCATGGAGAAAAGTTTAAATATGTAATTTTGGTGATCAAATATAAGTTTTAAGGGATACAATTATTGACTACAGGGGGAAGTCGCACGATTTACTTTTTTTTCTTTCTGCATGTCATCATGTGCGGGGCTCCGTCACTTTAACTGAAATAATATAAAATAAAATGTGCAAAAATGTAAACTTATTTTTATTTAGGTAGTTTCCAAGGCAACATTTCTCATTTTCGGTCAAGTTGAAGTACTAAAATAAATAAAAATAAACTAAATTTAAACTTAAAACTTAATGCACATGTAAAATAAATAATAATGACAAAAACACACAACCAAATTATGAAAACTTTAACTAAAATTCTAATTAAAACAGAAAATATAAATAGAAAATCTTTATAAAAATGCATTCATTAAATTAGCAATAATAATTTATTACTTTTCATTATCCTTACATATTTATTTATACATTAGTCATAAAAGATTTCTGTATACAGTTTATTTCCTATTCCAATATGATAATTAGAGGGGCTGATCGATCATAAAATGTCTTGCCGACTCTGCGTTATGCTGCATTTAGATATATTGCACTACTAATTATGAGTCTATGCTGCAGGATACATGACCAACCATTGGTCTAGTGTTCTGACAATGACAAAGGAACAAGGTGGAGTTAAATAAATAAATAAGTAAAGATTTCCCTAATTCATGAATTCATGCCATGACAAGAAAACCAGTCAGGCAAGGCAGGAGCACTCATCAACATGTCCAAATACAGGAGACAACTAAAATCAAACTCCTAATTACAAGCTTCGAAATCAAAATTGCACAGTGATGTGCATTAAAGTTATTTTTAACTAAACAAAATAGACACATTGGGCAATATTTCTGTGTATTTTATCATTCAAGTGATTAAAACTTTGATTTTATTGTGTAAGTGCTGCGGTTCTTACTCAAAGCGTCGCTCTGGAGCTCTGGATGGGGCTTGAGGCTGCGCCGATCCAAAATCTGACGGTGGAATGACTGTGGATGTAATAACAAATCCAACATTAACCAACAGTTTGCTCTCCGTTTCAAATGAAGCAACTGAAATTGTTCTCACCATTAGGCCCCAAACGTTCATATCCTGGAACAACAGGCATTAAATCTGCAGGAGGAGCCGTCGCCCCATCGCCTGGCACTGTGTTCGGGTCTGTTTAATGTACATCACAAATTTAGTTCACCCTAAACATGTTTTAAGGCTGTTACTGTGTTTTTCGTGCAATGAGGAAACAGTAGAAACGTAAACGGGAAACATGCTTCTCGAATATTATGCAAAAAGTTATTGCTGAAGTGAAAACGGGGTGACCTATATAAGGTTTTTATTATGTGATGTGGTTATGTGGGTAACACTTTATTTTGGTTATCCTTGATAGAGTGTAATTATTGAAGTAATGAGTAATAATTAACTCCATTCAGCACTTACTAAATAGGGTTAGGATTAGGATTACATTTTGGATTAGGGTTAGTTTAGGCATGTAAACATGCATCATTTAACGTTTAACAAGGACCTGATAAAGTGTTACCTATAAATATACAACTGCTCATGTAAGACGGTTGTTTAGGGATATTTGAGTAAATCTTTTGGAAATATTTTTTGATTACCTGCATAAGGTTCAACTGGGCATGATGGGCCAGTGTGGACTCCATCCTGGTCACTGTTGTAAAAACAAAACAATATGTTTTTATTAGCCCGCTACCACATATGCAAAATACAAAGAAAGAAAGAAAGAAATGAAAGAAAGAAACGAAAGAAAGACACTCAAATGACTCGTTGGCTTTAGTTCGTCACACATTTGTATCGCTAGATTGACGAGATAACACTATAACACTACGCACTATGTTGCGTTTAATGTCAATACATAATTTCTGGCGATTCGCTGCTAAAACCAGCATCCAAACGGACTTCTCTTCATAATTTCGTTAAGTTTGTCAACCATACCTCAGAAGATGCGTCCTGTCCATCCTCCTTCCTTCAGCTCGATCCACAAATAACTTTCGTTTTGTGAGAAGCGAGAGTTCATACGGAAGAAAGCGGAAGAGCAGCACTGTAACCTGATATTTTTACATCATGAAGCTAATATTAAGTTGAGACTTTTAGAGGACATTTGACATTGCAAACATCAATATTTTAACTCCCTAGACTATTACTTTGTAAAGAAAAATTGTTTAATGATTATTTGTTTATAATTGAACGTCGACAACAGTATACCCTAAACAGTGTTGACTTCATGTAACAGATGTTTTGCGTACCAGCATTACGGTTACTGGAATGAAACCTTGCTATAACGTGTCTTTCAGGTTTAGCAGTGTGTGTTTTTTTTTTTTTTTTTTTTTGTGTGATAGCACAGCGAGGACAAACAATTCAAAAACAAATATTAATTTCAATTAGACTTAAATTTGTATTATTATTTTTGTCCAAAATCAATTGGTTGGCCTACTAATCAATGTAATCTATTGATGCAATCAGTTGTGTTCAGAATAGGCTGCCAGAATAAACTCACATGACCTCGTTACTTACATTTTTAATCCAGCAAGATAGGCCTATAAACTGATCGAGTTTGCAGTTTTTGTATAAAATGTTCAAACTCATCAAATGAACAGTAGAGCTGCTGAATGCATTGCATCATGGGATAGCCTATAGCCTACTGCGCCCGAAATCGTGCAGTTTGAGTAGGAACATTTGAATTTGAATTTACTTCGCGTCAGTAAAACAAAATACGCTCTAGTATGAATAAACGTAATATGATTGAAATTCGAACGTAAAGCCGCCATGTTGTACTGTCACATGACCTACAAGCCTCAGTCGCTTCATTTCCATTCATAAATCTTTTCCCGTGGCCTCATGGGATAATGTCCACACTTCAGATTCTCTGGAAGTATTAGGTCATCCGGGTACTTTTTGCCTACTCTTATGAGTAGGCCTACTGTGAATTCGGACATACTTATTTTGTCACATACTGTTTTTCGCCTATATAGTAAGAAAGTATGTGATTTTGGATGCAGCCAACAAGTCAGCTGCCTATAAGCTTTCAGATGCAGGCAGCCATTGTTTGAGTTAAAACAAAATCAGTTTTCTTCATGAGATCGGTTTGGTAAATTAATTTTAAAAGTGCCTTGAAATGCGCAGCATTATTCAATGTGTTGACGTTATTTCCACTGAAACAGGAAGACAGGGCGGGAAATATTGAACAGTGCCTCCCCTTTTTAAAATAGCCAATAGCGTTTAGTTTATATTACAGCTTGGTAAAGCCGCTGTTTCCTCCAAATCTCTAACCGTTTCTCCTTCGTATCGCTTTACAGTATAGCATTCTGTGCAGAATTCAAATGGGTCCGATACGTTTTGTGGTCTGCACCGACTCGCGCATATGACCGGCTCTGTGCTATCGTGTCGCGTGACACTAACATGAAACCGGACTTCATTCGCCCCAATGGAAAGCATATTTACACTGTCTGAATCGTTCCCTATCCCCATTATATAGGGGATATAATGCAATGTGTGCCATTCACCATGTAGAAAATCGTAAATGTGTGAACAAGTGACCGATTTCAGCCTATACTGTAGGGGGCGGGGCTTCAGAATCTAGAGAGCATTTGATTGGACAGAAAATCTGATGAGAAGCTGAAGTGCAGAGTGATGTCATCAAAATCATTGTAGGTATAACGTCACTTTGTAGGCCAATCGGCAGTTCGCATCACAAAAACCAGCTGGTTACCTCGACAAAAACCCAATAGGATTTTCCCATAGGCTTTTGGATTATCACTAAAAACAAACTCTGTGATCAACAACAGTTTATGATACTTACACGTTTTTGTCCATCAAGATAATTATCACAGATGAACACAACTTTTATAAATTTTGAAGCCTAAACGCAGTTGCTAGAAGTAAAAAGCTAAAGGTAGGCTATAAATGAACTACACCACGGTTCCACGACTTTAATGTCACTATCGTTACCCTGAACGTTTGAGTTAAAGTAGTTTGTAAGAGCACAATTATAAGCATAACGGCATAATTAAAGCATAATTAAAAGCGGACTGGGTTTATCTGTTCGGCGTGATGATGTTTAATCTCCTCGACTGCCTCTGTAGTCCCATTTAGCCACTTGTTAGCAACCGCCTTTTTCAAGACGTACAGCTTCAAAAAATCACGAGTGGGGGTAATATTGATGTATTTTACGTTGTGGAATAAAATGTGAAATTATCTCGAGCTTGTATTCACCACATTCACATACCTTATTTCAGCCATTTAACCCATTAACAAAAAAAAAAAAAAAAAAATTGAATTTGGGACGATGAAGTGCTAAAATGCGCTTTTGCGTTTTGGCCTTCAAAGTGATGTCATACCTGCACCACTAATGGCAGAAGTAAGAGACTGTAAGTTTTGAATGCTAATATCGTCTAAAATTGATTTTTTTCATTGTTTTGGAGCACACTAGCTTAAAGATTACATTAAAGGGATAGTTCACTTTGAAATTAATTTTTGATATGTTTTAGCTTACCTCAAGGGCATCCAAGATGTAGGTGTCTTTGTTTCCGCAGTAGTTTAAATTTTGATATTTTTAGGTCAAACCGTTCTTGTCTGTCAGTCATATAATGCAGGTCGATGGTCACTGGCTCAAAACACAAGCACAGAGTCCAAATTAAAACAATTCCCCATCGTCCAAATGAAACAATTCCCCATCATAAGTACACATTAATGGCCTAAGACACGAAACGAGCGGTTTGTGTGAGAAAACGAACAGTATTTATATCGTTGTTATCTCTTGAACACAGCACACGTCCAAATGATCTGACGGCGCGGGCGGGTATAGATATATACATAGATGTCGCCTTGGCTACTGCAGTTCATTGGAACGAAACCGTAGCCAAGCGACATCTAGTGTATATATCTATACCCACCCGCTGGCGGGTATAGATGTATACACTAGATGTCGCCTTCGCTACTGCAGTTCATTGGAACAAAACCGTAGCCAAGGCGACATCTATGTATATATCTATACCCGCCCGCGCCGTCAGATCATTTGGACGTGTGCTGTTTTCAAGAGATAACAACGATATAAATACTGTTCGTTTTCTCACACAAACCGCTCGTTTCGTGTCTTAGGCCATTAATGTGTACTTATGATGGGGAATTGTTTCATTTGGACGTGGGGAATTGTTTTAATTTGGACTCTGTGCTTGTGTTTTGAGACAGTGACCATCGACCTGCATTATATGACTGACAGACAAGAACGGTTTGACCTAAAAATATCAAAATTGAAACTACTGCGGAAACAAAGACACCTACATCTTGGATGCCCTTGAGGTAAGCTAAAACATATCAAAAATTAATTTCAAAGTGAACTATCCCTTTAAGGTTAACAATACTGAAAGCCCTAAACTCCAAAAAACTTTTGATTTCATGGGGACTTTAAAAAGCAGTATTTTTTATTGCTGAGGTATCACTAAAAATACACATGGATAAACACAATTGCAATGAAATGTACATACTTAATATAGTACATATAACTTCGGATGAAAATAACCAATTGTACAAAGAAAGGGAAAAAGATTTTTAAAAATATTTGTTTTAAGCTTAAAAATATATTTTATTTGGTCAAATCTATGCAATAATTTGAGACATAATTTTCCCTGCTATATTAAACCCAACATCTTTACTTGCAAACGACGTCCATGCTGCAGTTTGACAACAACACACCAGCGGCAATGTTGCGCACGGCCACATTTCAGAGCAGGAGCCACTTCCGGCGCCTGATGTTATTTCCAGGCCGTCACTGCGTCACTTCCTCCTCTTCTTCAGGACTGTCTTCGGTAGAGGCAGGCCGAACGGTGAGCGGAATAAAATCTCAATTCATCCTTTTAGATTCTGATGAAAATAAACGTTTCGTAGTCCATATCGCTGTGTTAGTGTTCACTGCACTCGAATGTGCTGATATTGCGGCTCGTAGAGCGATATAATGTGCGGTATTTATATGAATGATCACACGGGGTTTGTACATGGCGGCCATTGGTGTGATCTGCATGAAACCCTGAAGTCACAGAATATAATGAATGCTGCTTTGCTAGCTTTAACATTACAGCAGAGTCCCATATAATTAAAAAGTGAAAAATGCATGCTCAATATGAGCGTTCAATCAGTCCAGTATAACGCATGTTATGTTTAGTAGCGTTACTTGTGCTAGTTGCATGTGTTGTGCATGATGTTTGGCGTATATTTTAGATTTCTGCCGTAGTTTAAAACGATAAGTTTTGCTTTAAACTTGTATCTTATCGCGTGTTTTAGTTTAACTTGTTTTTTGTTGACATGTCTTAAGACAATACTGGTGGCTAACATTGCTAACGTACATGCTACATGTCAACGTAGATTGCTTTAGTCAAAACTATGAGTCATTGTTCATCAATAATGGTTCGTAAGTTATGTAAATGTGTGTTTAAAAAAAAAAAAAATTACTAATTTTTTATGTCTAATTCATTGTTGCTTGGTCTTTTTTGTAGGCATCATGGCAGCCCTCAGACCCCTCACCAAACCTAATATCGTCAAGAAAAGGACCAAGAAGTTTATTAGACATCAGTCAGACCGATATGTCAAGATCAGGGTAGGAAACCTGGAATATCAAGGAATTTGTGATTTAGAGACTCGGGAAAAGCTATGGAAATTCACCTTATAGACTTTGTAAACAATTTATCCATGCATACATTTGATCTATTGCTAATTTTTAACACTACAATACTTGATCATCTTTTTATGAATGCAATGTGTATTTATGCAAGATGTATTACATAATTGCAGTTCTCTGATCATCTTTGAGCATTACCTTTTTTTTTTTTTAAATGTAATAGCTGTCCAAAACCAATCTGAGATCATATGTAGCTTGATCTAGTAGATGACTCAATTAACTTAAGTCTTCTAAAATCAATCATGGTCTAATATAAATGTGTGTCTGTAGAAAAACTGGAGGAAGCCCAGAGGTATTGACAACAGAGTGCGCAGACGCTTCAAGGGTCAGATGTTGATGCCCAACATCGGTTATGGAAGTAACAAAAAGACCAAACACATGCTGCCCTCTGGATTCAAGAAGTTCCTGGTCCACAATATCAAAGAACTTGAAGTCCTCATGATGAGCAACAAGTAAGAGCAGAAGGATTTTGCTACTTTTATACCCACTGTGAATTTGCTTGGATGATTGTTGCATGTTTTAATATGTTGGTTCTTTGTGGTTGAATATGTAACTGATAATTAGAACTGCCTGTCTCTGCGATCATACCTGCTGAATTGTCCGTATTCATCCCAGGTGTTGAATTCAGAGAAATATAATGGCGGAGGAAATACCCATTCTACCTCTAGCTCTTGCCATAGCCAGCAGGTGGAAGATAATCTGCTACAAGTGACTAGTGCTTGTATTTGAGTCTCTTCGAAGTATAACTAGGTCCTATACTAGAGTATAACAAGTGTAACTTGAACAAGTCTTTTTTTGGGGAGGGCAGCAATGTTGCGTAATTTGTGTAACCTTAAGGTTTTTCTTTCTCTCCAGGACCCATTGTGCTGAGATCGCCCACAATGTGTCCTCAAAGAACAGGAAGCTGATTGTGGAGAGGGCCGCACAGTTGGCCATTAAAGTCACGAACCCCAACGCCAGACTCCGCAGCGAGGAGAACGAATAATCTGGTTATCTTGTTGTCTTTTCAATAAAGTGAAAAATATAAAACCATATTTTCTAATGTTGTCAATTTCTTTTTTGTCTAGATGATTTATGACTATGCCCTAAAAGTGTTCTGTTTTTGTGAGGACAATGAGTGTAGCAGAATGGTGCGCAAGCTTTGGGTCATACACTACTTTGTCGTAACTGTGTCTTTAACGGACGGCTGTCGCTTGGTTCATTCGTTTAAACTGCCCTGTCAATCATCTTGTCACCATTAAAATCCTCCATTTATTTCAATTTCCTGCTGTTTTCGGAGAGAAATGCTGGAGCGCGTTGATCTGTAGTCGTTGGTCTTTCATGCGGAGACTACTTATGTGTTTGCAATTTGCATAATGATGCTTTTAAAAGTTAGTTGTCAAACTTATCTTTACAAAAGTTCACAATGCTGTTGAAATATGTGGATTATAACATTAAATAAATGTTTTGTCAGGTTAAATAGATTATTAGCCACTCAAACGCCTTTATCTAAACTGCTCTACTTAACCGTTGTACTCGCACGTCCACCATGTTTGTAGTTTTCTAACATCTTATTTGTAGTTCTAATCGAATCCTTGTCCAACATGCAGTGGGTTGTGGGCAATATTAGCCGTTTGTGTTCACGGATCTGCACTTCGGATTCTAAATGGGAAAAGTAGACCATCCGGATATCTTCGAAATACTCATTTCAGCATGGTATGATTTGGGATGCACTAATTCTAACTTCGAATACTATTTAGGATGGACAGTATTTGAAATTGGGATGCGGTTTTGTAGAAATTAAGTTTCGAGCTTAAAGTATTTATTTTCACATCAAAACTGTAGAACATTGCAGGATTGGTAACCACAAAAAATAAATGGAGTCCTAGCTAGTGTCCATTGATTCCACAGCCCCTGTTAAGGGGTCTCCTTGAAGGCTCTCGAAGATGGTGGCCATCTCTGCATTGCTTCTGATCTGGTTGGCGAAGTCTGCCATGGCAGGGCTCTTCTCCACCTCGCTGATGGACAGCAGGGCAGCGACGGCACGCATGGCAGAGCGCCGCAGCTCTTCCTGTTTCTCAAACTCCTGCTTCACTGAACCAGCTTTCACCTTTATAGAGAAGAAAGAGAAAAAAAAAAGATATATATGTGTCAATTGTTTACTGAGAAGCAGTGACTGATTACATATAACCTGTGTAGGGCTGAGCAAATATGGGCAGAACTCTTCACTGCCCTAGTGCTTCAAAAAGCCTTTTAAAGGTATACATGTGAATTAAACGTGGCACAATAGCCTTCACTATCACAGTATGCTAATGCCTATGTAGTGCAAGGGATTCATCAATATGCTGATTGAGGACTGTTGGGACGCTCCAGGCACAGGATGGTTTTGTCGGGAGAGACAGAGTCGTTTGCACCTCAATGACACGTCTGTACTATTTGCTTCACAGGACATACAGTACAGTAGATGCTTTCAACTACATATTATTTACTACTGTGTTCTAATATGTAACTATGCCATGTTTGGTCTCATCTGACAGCTTATAAACTGAAATGAATGGTGGTGAACTTCATAGAGATATTAAAGTATCCTAATGTACTATTGGTTAAACATGCATTGAGGAGAATATGTTAATGTTCTTCTCCCCCTCTGGATCTCCACCCATTTGCCTCATCTTTTGGTTTCCTGTCATTGGGTTTGGCGTTGGTATTCCACTCATGTTTAACAATGCTTTGCTCAGGGTATAAGAAGGAAAGGTAACTGTTGATCTAGGAGAAAGGCTTTAACCCCGCCACTCCCGCACACCGGTGCGTAACCTCATACTACAAGAAAGGCTTTTACGGCCTCTTCTGCACGACAGTGCATTATTTGTTACAACTAAGTTTCTAATACAGTATGTTGTTCCATTCTACTGTCTGTATATTTAAACATGTAACTTAATAAATAACTTTGCCTGCTTTAAAGGCTTTGAGAATCTTTCCTTTTATCACTGATTACGTTGAAAGCTAAAGTGATTATAACTTTCGTTATCTAAGCGTTCAGGTTAAATCCTACGTTTTCCTATCAGTTCTAAGAAAGACCTTTAAAGAATAACAACAACTTTAATGGAGTCAGATTTATTATATTGGAGTCAGATAAATATTTGAATTATACACGTCATCCTTCAACTGCCTTTTGTTTTCCGATTATTGGTTCAAAATAGCAGCGTAAGCTTCCAGCCTTACACCTGGATTATGTAATTAGGTTCCAAAAATTAAGTACTTGTGTTGTAATTGGGTTATTACATTTTAAAATACTCATAATCAGACTGCAGTTAATAATTGCTATTCTCACAATGGCAGTAAATTATTCATAATGCATTGATTCTACCTACTACTTTCTTCATATCTTTTAAAGTCTACTGCTTGTATACGTTCAGAAGGACTTCCAGGTTTGTAAGTGCACAGATCAGTCACTAGTCATGTGACTATCACTGAAAACTGAGCAAAACACAGCATTTGACAACTGCATTTACAGAAATCTAATTATCTCAGAATTGCATAATTAATCAACTCTTCACAAACACATTTATTATCTGAATTATCACTCAGAGACTTTTAACCATGTATTACTGTCTCTGGGAAGGCTTTTGTCTTTCAGACACAATCAAATGTACAAATTCACGTCATTTCATATTTACATGCAATGCATGGATTCTCAAACTTTTTGGTCAGCTGAAACTCTATATTTACTTTAAATAAGCCCTGAGATTTTAAGTTAAGAAGTTAAGTCAATATTCAAATTAAGTCTAAAATGTTGTTTAATGGTCACATGATATGCAGATACCTTTTTTTTGTATTTATTGAAATAATGTATCAATAGTAGGATTATAAATAGCAGTTATGATATGACATTCTGTGACAGTCTGTACTTTTTTGTTAATTTAAATGCATTACAATTACCAATTAAAAACCATGACACTGTCCTTTAGCAAACTTGCCTATAAAATGCAATATACTGAAAAAGTATATTAGATTTTCGTTATTTTATTTCCGTGACCATAACTGCCGTTGCAAAACAGGCACATAAACAATTTTTAGTTGCACTGATATGATGATTGCATAACGAATTAACAATTCATTACTCCCACCCAACGCCACCATGTTTTAATAATTTGTTTCCTCATTTTAATTAAAGCGAACACACAATTAACTTTATAATAATTCATTAGTCTACCTGGTTTAGTAAATCGTGCATGGCCATTCAACAACGTGGCCATGATTTACTAAAACCAGAGAACAAATTTAATTCGTAGCCATGATTTAGCCTAAATGAGAGAATGAATTCTTAATTCAGGGGAAAGAAATCTTAATTCGAGGTACAAGAACCTCTCTATTGCACGCATTGTTTATCGAGCAATTTATATGCAAAAATTAGTTTTTAACGTGCATATGATACGCATGGGTAGGTTTAGTAGTGGTGTGGGGTACGTATGTATTGTACGTTTGGGTAGGACGTCTCCACACACTCCCTTTCAATTTCTTCTCCCTGCTCGTTCTTAACTTCGATTTTTACTTTGCATTTATGTATAAGACTTGCAACTTCACTAAAACAATATTTGAACTCCATGACCTATTGCGCCACTCTTGCTTAGCTATTTTACAGATTGTCTCGAACTAGCAAATCACCAAAGTGCATTCTGGGTTGAGCGAGCGGCACTGAGCTGGAATGAGCGATCAACAGCGTTTCTCAGAAATCACTTACTGCTCCTTTAATGCACTTCATGTTGTTTATAGCAAAGAATGGTGTAGATTTTCTTATTCTTTGTATTTTTATATCAATATGGTGCAAGATTATCCTATTCAAATCAATGTGATAAACGAGTTAGTTCAAAAGTAATCAAAAAGTAGTCATTATATTTCCATTATATTACCTTAAATGTGTAATGTAATGGATTACGTTGCTACCTACAATTTGTAAGCAATCTTCCCAGCACTGCTTAGAAGACAACATCATGTTAGGTCTTACCTTTGTAGTGCAAGTAGCTTTCAGTGGTTCCACTAATCTGTCTAGCCTTTGTACCACAGCAGCTGGACACAGCTTAGAAACTCTGGCGAGCATAATGAAGGTCAGCATCTGAAAAACAAGAAACATGAGCATCTTAAAGGGAATGAATGGTGAAAATATGCTTGCTTTAATCCTATGTAATGCACTGGACAATGTTAAATCATAACGCAATCGCATCAGATCCCGACCTCACCGAAAATATAACTTACTTTAATGTCATAGTGGTCTTTCAGGCCTTCCTCAACGTGATTCAGAAACTCAAAGATATCCAAACAGTCCAGGCAGCTGTCCAGCAGAGTGTACATGCATTCAAACGCCGCCTTGCGGACATCCAACCCATCATCTACCGTGTGCTTGAAGGGGCCCATCTCAACCTGAGATGTGATTTAACATGGCATAATTTGGTAAGATCTACAATTAAATTTTTGTATTAATTCTTTTTCAGGGTTTGTGTATAACTATTTACGATATTTTACACATATGGCAGGTTTCATGTGCCTTTACTGTTCATTATTTGTACCTCTCGAACAAGGTCTTTTCTGATCTGGGTCTCGTTGTATAGATGTGGGAGAAGTGAAGTCAGAAGTCCACGGATGAGGGAAGGTTTGTTGTGAGCAACTGAATTGAACATGACTAAAGCCACTCGCCGAACATTAAGGTCAGGATCCTGGAGTGTTTTCAGGAAGTCACCTAATAGCAGAATTGGTGCAAGGGTTTAAGACAGTATCTACCATGCATTCACCAAAAATGTATATCATTTGCATTTATTATCCACAGAAAAGCACCAAGTATACGCAGTTTACCAATGCATCCTTTGAGGAGTGAGTCTATGGGCATAGGGTGGTCTACGATAGTGAACTTCACTGCAGTTACAACCGTACTGCGGGAAAGAGGAGACCCTGGAAGAACAATAAATGCTTGCTTATTGCTTATTTTTGTGCAGACCAGTGATGTATATCAAACACTTCACTTGATTAAAACGTTTTGAAACTAACCCATTATCTACTGAGGAAAGTCAAGGTAGTGTCTCATCTCATATTACCTGAGGACAGTTGTTTCTTTAGCCTTGGTAGGAGTTCAGATGGACTGACCAATGCGAGTTTCCCCAAACATTCGGCTACAATATTGCGAGTGCCCTCCTCTGCGCATTCACAGTGCTTGAACAGCAGAGCCCAGATGCTCTCCACATGAGGCTTGAGACTTTCGGCTGACAGAGCACTGATCATTTCCTTGAGGGAGTGCAGAAGCAGGTACTGTCTCTTTGGTTGGCTGCCGATCTCCTTGAGCATGAATGGCAGATACTCCCCTAAGTTTCCAACACAAATGTTTCCCAGGGCGAAAGATGCGGCAGATTTAACTTCCTCATTTGGAGAACTGAAGGCTTCCATCATGACTCCCTTCAGCTCCTTGTGCCCTTCGAAGTTCACAGACCGTCCAATTTCCCCAAGACACAACAACGAGAGAATCCTCACCGACTCCGATGATTTGGGGTTCTTTACCTCCTGAATAAGGTTGGTAACCACTCCAGAAGCTTCTTTGGGACAGACGGTCGACAAAGCTGCTACACATTTTGCCACAGAGTAGTAGGACTGTTTATGCACAGACATGGAGTCAGTCGACTTTGAATCGTAGTAAGGCCCTCTCAAGGCTTTCAGGAGGTCACTGTAACCCATGTTGTTGGACTTTGTTGCTACAAGAACCTGGAAGAACTCAAGTATTGAACTAAGAGCACCTCCTTGTAGCAGTGGAGAGTGGACTAAGTTAAGCACTTCAGGTAAGATCGTCCCCCCAATTTTGCTCAAAGAGGACGGGCAAACTTTGGCCATACACGTGATCAGCGTTATGGCTACCTGTGAGATATGCATATCACTCTCCTGAATCAAAGCAGGTACCTCACTCAGTATGGACTCTATCATAGGGGGCTTGAAGCTGTCACTGTAGTTTGTGACCATCACATTCAAGGCTGTTATCGTGTTCAACTTAAGGGCCCGCTGGTTTTTCCGCAAGAAGGATCCAAGCATTGGAATCCCCTCTGTTAAAATAGGTCTTAGGTCAATTTTAAGTGGCGAGGAAGCGACAAGAGTTAAAGTCTTCACTGCAATAAGCCTGGTGATTTCATTTTTAAGCCTTTCCAGAAATATCTGCAAGGTGGGCTGCAGGTCAGCACCAAGCTGGTCACCCAAATGACTCAAAATGTGGCCCATGCAGAAAATGGCCCGCTCTTTCACTTCTTGGTCTATGTCAGCTGCTTTCAACCTCTTCGAGGTGCAAGCAAACACGTCCTTTATGTAGGGCTTGGCGTCAAAAGAGATGGGCTTGTCCAGTGGCCGCATGAGCTTGACAATCTGCTGGGTGACTTGGAGGGCCTCAGATGTGATTTTATAAAACGGGTCTTCGACACATTGGATCACCGCTGGTAAGATGACATTAATGTGTGGGTGGAAGATCTCTGGGTCGTGGCTACTCAAGAGAACATTGAGGAAAGAAAGGGCATCAATCTTCATGTTTGAAGAGGTCGACTTGTCTGTCAAGGAGTAAATAATACCTAAAGAGAGAGAAAATCTGAAATGAATGTATACACCGAAAATAATATGCTACAGAACTGGTTAAAGAGTGCAACTGGATTCAAAAGATTCAAAGGCAACTTGATAGTTAAAGTATCAGGTATTCATTTATTACAATAATATAGCGATTAAGTGATTAAACTCAACAAAGTAAAGACCATCATTGACTCAGAATAAATTGGGATTTAATGGTTTTTGCTGTGTCCCACCAGTCGTGTCAAGTGTAGACAGGGTTATAGCATAGCATTTAATGCTAAATATCTTTTAATCTGACCTGGAATGAGGGCAGGTATGTGCTCTCCTAGTTGACTGGGCAGCACATTAGCCATCTCTGTCAAGAGACTGAAGCAACCTTGCCTACTTCTCAAGCTCTTCTCCTTTAGCTGTCGGTGTAAGGCTTTTACTATTGTCGGTACCTGTAAAAGCAGATGAGAGCTATTTTAGGAGATATGCACCATGTAGTTTGGGTCAATAACCTGCGCGCAACCATACCTGTTTCTTCAAGAGAGAGACCGCTGGCTCCTCTTTAGCTCCCGTGTCAAAACTGGGACCGTGAGGGTGTCGGGTCTGTCTGAGCAAAGCCACAAAGGCTGAGAAAATGTCAGTCTTAACATTCTCCTCGCGTTCTTTGAAGCGGGACACCAACGTTGGGCCTACAGATCCATAGAGCTCCACCAGCAGATCCCTGCGGCTGCTGATTATGGCCTCCAGACATTTCACAGAGGAGCGCCGCACCTTCCAGCTCATGTCCTCATCATCACTGTACTCATCATCAGACTCTATAGATTACAAGTGTGTTGACTGTGAAAAACACACTCAGAGTGGGCAGCACTACATCCGCCATCTGCCTCATCTCATACATAGCTAGAGAATCTTTGTATGTACCATTAGTAATGATTTTTAATTCTTTCCAAAAACATATCACATTGGTGTATGCTTAAAGATGGAATTATAACTCCTAAAATTGCACAATGATGGTCAAATAAATCACCCTGATCTTCATCCTCTCTTTCCTCAATGTCCATACTGTCATCCTGGTCATCGTCAGCATCATAGTTGTAATTGGGGTCGTAGGTTATGTACTTCAAACACAACTTGATAATTGTTGGGATGTGAGGGGACATTTCCTTTGGACATCTGACAAAAAAAACAAAACAAGAAAGAATTTCTGAGTTCACACAGAGATAGAAAAAGCATTGTGTCATGATGAAAAAGCTGAATTTTAAAGTTATAAACCAAATCATGTAGAAGCAGTTTCACCTGCTAACAAAAGCTTCGAAAGCTTGAAAGCAGAACTCGCGTAGCTCATCATCTTCCACGTTACAAAACTTCACCACCATGGGTACAATCTTCTCCAGGTGTTCACCTTCATATCATAAAAGACTCAATGTTAATACAGCAACCATGTCATATCAAAATCTCCAAAAGACATTTTAGTAGGGCTGTGTCCGAAATTGCTCCATATACCCTTAAATAGGGCACTTCCATTTCTAGTGGTGTCCGAAACCATAGTGGACGTTATGAAGTGTTATCAGCCAACTAGATTAATTTTATCTTTGCTAGTCTCTTCAGCTCCCTCTGCTGGTCACACCGTTAATACTACATTCCCTCAACACTGACAGACATAATTCTTCTAGCATAAATATACAAGCAGCTCTCACCAATTCTGTGTCCTCCTCGTCTGCTGACCGTGGCCAAGCACTGGATGTACGTGCGCACGTTGGAGGAGGACGGTCCGCGGGACAGCTCGCCCATGAGGTGTTCGATGAGCTGAGTGAACAGAGCAGGGCTACAGCTTGGCACCAGGTGACCCAGCGCGATAATAGAGCGCTTCCTTACAGCCATACGAGGACTCATGAGCTGGGCGAGGAGACCGGTCAGAATCGACTGATGGAAGCTCACCAGAGGAGTGCTCAACCTGTCAAATAATGCATTAGGCTGATGAGGGCATGTTCATACACACTTTTTAAAGCAAGTATAAGGCATTTTGACCAACCTGCCCAACATGTCGGAGAGAATATCCAAAGCCTCCAGCTGAATGGACACGTCGTCTTGCATTCCCAGTGCTCCAATCAGCTGGGACGTGATCTTCCTACAGACGTTGACTGTGAGGCTCAAACCTTGAATACAATACAACAACTATAACCAAAGAGATCCTAAAAAGTCATAAATCTCTATAATGTCAGCATGATACCAGCAGATGAAGATGGCAGTTCAGCGATGACGGTCTTCAGGCCCATGCTGGAAATGTCCCTCAGCTGCTCTTTGTTGGACACCATGTTGGAACAGAGAGTGTCCACCATCATCTCCACCTGACACTCCTTCACCTTTCCCACTAGAGGACCAAGACTACACGAACCAGAAATAATCGTGATTATTTCATCACGTTCATGTTTCGGAAGAAAATCTGAGGGAGAAGAGATACCATTTGACGGCCAGATTCTGCACTTCTCCGTTTTTGTCCTCCAGGAGTTTGAGGAGCATGGTCACGACTTTCCTCTCGCTCTCCTCGTCCAGTTTGATCGAGTCCTTCTGGAGCTCCATCATCAGGTCATTGGCTGCCATAAACCTTTCATTTGTTTCAGCAAAGTGCTAATCAGTTTTGATGTTCTTCACCACCACATTACTCAAATAGCATGGCACATGTCCAAAACACACAGTATTACCATGGTAAATACTAGCGAGATAGAAGTACTTAGTTAGCAAAACTGTTAATTTTGTAAATCATGTGATGAAAAGTTGAAATGATGGCACACTCATAAAGTCATAATTGTTAGATAAAAGTCGAAATTATGACATAAAGTTTGAAATATGACATACAAAGTCAAAATGATAGTTATGACACTAAAAAGTAAAAAATTATGACATAAAAAGTTGAAGTATGACATACAGTCGAAATTATAGTTATGACGTTAAAAAGTTGATATTATAAAAAGTTTAAATATGACAGTCATAATTATAGTTATGACATTAAAAAAGTAAAAATTATGACATTAAAAGTTTAAATACGACATACAATGTCGAAATTATAGTTATGGCATTAAAAAGTTGAAATTATGACATTAAAAAGCTGAAATTCTTTAAAAAAAAAAAGTTGAAATATGACATACAAAGTCATATGTATAGTTATGACATTAAAAAGTCCAAATTATGGCAGAAAGTCATCATGACACTCATAGTTATGACGAAATCGGTCAAAATTTCGACATTTTATACAATAAAACTTAAATAATGAATTAGTAGGTCATCATTTCAACTTTTTTTATTACAATATTTTAGTCATAATTATGACGATGGATTTGATTAAGCATGTCATAATTATGACGCAGTATGTCATTCGACTTTTATTTAATTATCACGACTTGTATGTTATATTTTTTTTATAATTAAGATTTACCAAAGCATGAAATTTTCCCCTTATATGCCGGAAATGGGCTTCCATTATTTTGGGAACAGCAAATTAGAAACTGAATTCTGTAGGAATCGTGACAGAAATCATTAATGTTGATTAATTTAATATTTAATTAAGTTTGACTGGGTTTCCATTTCCATTTATTAACCAAAATATAATATAGTGTATTGAATAGTCAACATAAGTTAAAATTTCATGCAAACAAATCGTTTTCAGCCTATCTCCACAACAGTTTACATTTACAAAAGTAGCCAATGTTTATTCCACTTCACTATTTTTCAAAGGGTTAATATAAATCTGAAAATGATTATTTAAGCCACAAATAAACTGCTTTGTCATTATTGGCCTATTTTAGTAAACATTAGTCGTGAGTCTGAAACATGCGTCTATAACACACACACTGTCTTACCGAAAGTCTTTGTCAGTTGATGTCATTTTTTCCAACAGATTGGAAATGTAAAAGGTGACACTAGACATCTTGACTTTTTAAAAGTAACGTACTTAACTGAATGACGATGTAAAAATTACTACAGAAAGTTGAGCTTGATGAAGACCATAGCGCCTGGCTGAACACTGGGCAGACTGGGACATATGACACTCTCGGACAGTTATAAATAGAGATGCGGGCGATATATATTAATTTAACTCGCTTTTGCCGCCTTCTGCTGCAGTCAGTGTGAACTGCAGGACGGGGACGGAAGAATCGAGCGGAACCTTTCTTCTGTTCCACCCGGAGACTTTAGCAGGGGGAACACAGTCGGCACTGAGCGGTCAGTCTCTGCCACGTCGGAAATACTATCAGTGTTTTCATTTCTGAAGAGCAGAAGAGCAACTAGAGACGTTTTTTGGAGGGATATAAGCAAATATGGTGAGTGTTACATTATTCATATTCTCAGATATTGAAGTGCTCGGATTGTATAGTTTCATAATGAATGACCGGATGGAAAATGAATGCATTTTACATGTCTGATTACGAGATTAAAGCTGTGTAAAGAGTTATTTAGATGTGGTTCGATATTCAACTCTTTATAAAAACAGCCCTGGTAATATAAAACAATCATCTTTGATTATGTACGTTAACAAAAAGTGCCATGCTATTATTACTGCGATGTTTTGGACCGTTTTCAGTTTTTCCATTATTAATATTCTCAGTCAGTTTTAGCTATGTTGGATCCGAGTTTAATGAGCTGTCAACTACTTATTTTTTAGTTGTATTTACTGCTGTAAATTGATTAAAATATTAAAATATAAAATATAATGTATCCAGTTATTAACTTGAAAAATTATTTAAAAATAATAAAATAACAAATTAATTGATTTGTCATATCAGTATTAAGAAAAATACCCCAAAATAATTTATTTATATATATATATATATATATATATATATATGTATGTGTGTATGTGTGTGTGTGTGTGTGTAAATAATATTAAATTATCTATTTGTTCTCTTTTAAATTCTCTCTGTCAAAGACACTGTACTTTGGTAATTCTGTGATTTTAATCTGTGTTTTTTAGGGGTATTCACTCTTGATGTCTCTTAGTTTAATCTGACGCGCCTTAAAGTTAAACATCATTAATACGTTTTCGACAAACATCAGTTTAACTGACATCTCCGCACATCTGCGATCTTGTGTGTTTCAGGTTTCGGTGATTAACACGGTGGACACCTCACATGAGGATATGATCGTGAGTATCTCCATCCGTCTTTACTTGTACTGCATCTTTTTTTTCAACGTTACATGACTGTGATTTGTGGTTCTGCGTTCAGCATGACGCTCAGATGGATTATTACGGCACCAGACTGGCCACCTGCTCCTCTGATCGCTCCGTCAAGATCTTCGATGTCAAAAACGGAGGGCAGATCCTCGTGGCTGATCTGAGGGGGTATGAGAAGCGCGCGACTAAAACCAGGGTCTCCGTGGAGTCGATTTGAAGTCTAATTCTGGTTCTGTTTTGGCAGCCACGAGGGTCCCGTGTGGCAGGTGGCCTGGGCTCACCCCATGTACGGCAACATCCTGGCGTCCTGCTCCTACGACAGGAAGGTGATCATCTGGAAGGAGGAGAACGGCTCCTGGGATAAGATGTACGAGTACACGGGCCACGACTCGTCCGGTAACTTCACGCTTTTTGATTCTCGTATCAAACACTGTGAGAGAAATCCCTCCCGCTGTGGATGATCACACATTGTCTTCTCCTGCAGTGAATTCTGTGTGCTGGGGGCCGTATGACTTCGGGTTGATTCTGGCCTGTGGCAGCTCAGATGGGGCGATTTCAGTGTTGACCTGCTCTGGAGATGGACACTGGGATATTAAGAAGATCAACAATGCACATACAGTGAGTTTAGCCTTTATATGAGATCTTAAAATATACACATACAGGGCTCTAATAATGATTTGATTCATTTAATGTAAATTATTTTATTTAAGTATGATCAGCCTTCATTACACATTAAAAAAATGGCAACACCTTTTGCATTCCTGGGTCAGTTATAAAATCTTAACTTAACTAAAACCATATTTCAATCAATCAAACACTTCATTTTAGTGTCCTTGTTACACGTTACATGTTGTTGCATAATTACATACAACTAACCCTAATTATTTCTCAGTACTTTAATGTATAATTACACTGTAACATTGACATTGACATAAAAGTGCAACTGAACTTCTTATTAATTAGTAAATGTGCAAAAAATCGGTTACACTTTATTTTAAGGTGTCGTTGTTACAGTGTAACTATATATTTAAGTACTGAGTAATATTAATTAACTACATGTACTTACTATAGAGTTAGGGTAGGATTAGGGTTTGGTTTAGGGTTAGATGCATGTAATTATGTATAATTTACTGTTATTACTATGGTAAGTACATGTAACATATGTAACAAGGACACTGTAAAATAAAGTGTTACCAAAAAAATCTATATTTTTTAGTTACAATGCTATTACTATGTTATTACTGTATTATTACTTAGTCATAGCCTTTTACACATTAAAAAAACAAATAAAAAATAGCAAGTCTTTGAAATTTCACATGAACTACAGCAAGAGAGAAATATTGCAGAAAAGATGCAAAAATATTTTTTATTTAATATTTTTATAGGTGCTTGATCTGTATAGGCTCTTCAGCAAATATTTGATTATTTGAATGCTGATTGGACAATACAGTGTTCTAGACGTGCAATAAAGAGGCTTGAGTCGAGTATGTCATACTGTTATTTGAGTTTTTTTGACATGGCTTCTCTGGTGTTTCTGGCAGATCGGCTGTAACGCTGTGAGTTGGGCCCCAGCTGTTGTCCCAGGGAGTCTTATTGAGCAGCCAACAGGACAGAAGCCCAACTTCATCAAGAGATTTGTGTCTGGAGGCTGTGACAATCTGGTCAAGCTGTGGAAGTGAGTGCACTCCTTATTTTAAAGTGCACAGTGACGAGCACCTGCTGCCAGCTACTACACTTGGTTATAAATACTCCAATATATATATATATATATATATATATATAGGCTAGTTTTTATTTTCTACATTGTGCTGATATGTGTGAGGAAATGTATTTAAATATAATACAATGGTGCTGATAGTGCTGCATTCACTGTTTCTGACAGTATTATCAAATTAGCCAATAATATTTAATGTTAAATGTTCATAATATTCATAAAATCGCTCGCATATGCGACTGAATCTTCACTCTGGGCGACTAAATCATGTCTATCATTAGCCATTGGCTAATAAATTCTATGTGTTAGAGGTTAAATATAAGTTTAGCATAGATATATTTTCACTCGTTGAACACTGACTGAGCGCTTGAGAGTTTCGCTCTCCATCAAGTGATTCTGTACTATTTCAGTTCAGCTCAATGGATGTGCAGGAACCTGTGTCTGTTCTCACACACACGCAAAGAGAGAGAGTCTTACACACCACGCAGTGCCGTTTTTTGTATTTTCCTATCAAAATAGCTGAGTTCATTCAGTTTTTAAGAACAAGCAGAAGATATGCTGGTTTCTAGCTAATGCTAGAGCTAATGCGCAAACGGCAATCTCATTGGATGGACCTGTTTTGATTTCTGCAAATCTGTTCGAGCGAACGCGCTAACGTGATAAATATTCATGAACCCAGCAGCTCATCAATCCTTAGTGTGTTGTATATTGTTATTAATAGTAGTATTATTATCTTTTAATCTTTTTTTTTTTTTTTTTTTTACATAAAGAGAGAGTGACCAAACATATCTTAAGCATCACCAGTCCTAAGTTCAGTTAAAACGACAAATATGCATTCATACATGGTTACCAAGTTTTAGTTCTAATTACTAAAGTTCTATCATTAAGTGCTTGATTATCATATATATATATATATATATATCTGTATCTGTATCTGTATCTGTTGTGAACGGTCCACTCTGCTCTGATTGGTCAGATGGTCCAGTCTGTTGTGATTGGTCTACACAACAGACTTTCTTTCAGGAGACAGTAACTTTATTTGTCAAATTATGTACTGACATTCATACTTTCTTCCCAGAGAAGAGGATGGCCAATGGAAAGAGGACCAGAAGCTGGAGGCGCACAGTGATTGGGTGAGAGATGTTGGTTGGGCTCCTTCCATTGGTCTGCCCACCAGCACAATCGCCAGCTGCTCACAGGTAATCATCTCTAATCTACTCTAAATATTCTACTGTGGGACTCTTCCAGTATCAGTGTGAATGATAATTGTGATAAAAAAACAAAACAATTAAAGTAAATTGAATACATTTTAATTTAATTTTATTCCTGTAGCTCAAACAATAGAACATAGCGGTAGCAACGCCAAAGTGGTTTGATTCCTTGGGAATGCTTTTGTTAAAATGGTTTGTATAATTGGTCTGCAAAATGCATAAATCTATTTCATATTATATTATACCATAGGATGGACGTGTGTTTATCTGGACGTGTGACGACCCAGCCGGTAACACCTGGACGGCCAAACTTCTCCACAAGTTCAATGATGTGGTGTGGCACGTGAGCTGGTCCATCACAGGAAACATCCTGGCTGTGTCAGGAGGGGACAACAAAGTACGTACCTGTCAAATATGACCCTAGAATTTGAATTTAACGTCATAATTTATTCACCCTCGTATTTACCGTCACTTTTGATTCATTTAAGGCGAGACACGGCAGGCAAAACATCGTTTTTTTTTTTTACTGGTCAGTTTTGAGATTTTTGGATATTTGTCTTCAATAACATGTCTTCTTTCAGGCTTGTGGTGAAAAAAAAGTCCGAAATACACATTTAGGTCTTTATTTTACTACACTTTGTCCGTTTGCGTCTGTAGATTTCTCATAAATTCAACAAAAGTTCGCGTTCTTAATTAACATGCTGCTCTGCGATGTCTGCCGTCACCCTGTCATCACATGCACCGTTAGAAAGCTCTCTCTCTCCTGTACAATCCTGTCGGATCCAAATATGGTCATTTCCTTTTTATCAGCAACCAATCGTGAAAGTAAAAGGGCTGAATGCGCAATCTCATTGGCTGATGATAAATCTTTAAAGCCCGTTTTCTCAAAATGACTTTTCTCTCATACTCCAAGTCCGAAATCTCCACTTCAGTAGCACCTATATACACCAAACTTTCCAGTCTCGTACCTAGTTATATTATGAAGACATTTACAGAGGGATTTGTAAATATATTATTCCTAGCCTGATTTATATATAACATTTTATTCCAAAAAACATGGCGAAAATCTTTTTTTTTAAGGCTATTGACAGTATATTCTGATTTACATGATAACACAAGTAGATATCTATAAATCCCTCTGTAATTTTTTCCCATCTAATAATATGTGAACTTTAACCTGGCTTTATCCAATACACAGATTTTTTTTTTTATATATATATATATATATATATATATATGCAAATTAGTGCATATTTAATTAGATATGGCCTAATTTGCATATTTAAACATTAAATTACAGAAAACTTGTAATACATTTTTTTCTCATCTTAATGTAGGTAATAAACTGGGAAAGTTTCATGGTGATATCTGCTACCCTATTCACCTGTAGTGTCTCGCCTTAATGCATAACTTGCTGAATAAAATAATAAATTTTATACTAACCCCCAATGTTTGAACCGTAATGTACATCTACTCCGAAACTACTAAAAATTACTTTTTTTAATCATTTATTGTAGCAAATTAAATTAAAAATGTTTGAAGTAGGAACTTAAACAATACTGTAGCTAAAAAAGCTTTTGAATTTATATATAAAATACTTTATCATTTTAATTATATCCACCAATATATTATTATAATGAGCAGTGTTTACCCAAATATATTTTACTTGTATACTATTTTTTGCTTTTTAATATATGAAGTTTTGAATCAGTTCATTAAAGAACTGCATACCTTTGAAGTTTAAATAGCAGGCGGTAATAGACCGTTTTAACTCCCTCATTTACAAGAATGGATCATCAAATGACATATAAAAAACACACTTAAATCATCGTGATATTGACGCTGTATATTTAGTGTGCGGCAAACTCAAACATGACTAAAGGACAGGCCGTGAATGTGCTTTGACATTGTGATTCATTGACTTTTCACCATGAAACTAATGTTGACGCTCTTTGGATCTCATCCCATGGGATTACGGAGTAAAGACGCTGCCGTTGGAGCATGTGGGCAGCGATTTACCCAGCATCATCACTCATTTCACAGTGCACTCTCAGGTTCAGGAATTAACGACAGAGGTTATATCACCCAGCACTCGGCCCGGCGTGAGGGAATCCGTCCCTGACATCACAGTTTATTTAAATAAAGACGCTTTCGGTGAGATGCGCTGCCTTGTAATTATTCACCGCGGCAAGCGGCGGGTCGAGCCATTTACTCGCCGGCGAACATGCCATTATCTGATGCATTTATAAAACAGACAGCTTAATAATGCAAAAGGGCTCTGAAAATACACGCAGGTTAACAGGCCTCTCTAGTTGCTTCTAGGGAGCTAAAACTGATTTGTTCGTTACTAATGGTGTGTACGCAGTGATTCTTAAAAGTGTTTTTGATTTCTTGTTAGCTGGCCGTAATCATTTTACGCCACGCTACACTGAATTTTGTTTTGTAAAATGGCAAGTATCAACATTTTAACATTTTAAAAAGTATTTTCTTGTAAAATGTTCTCCAATAACCTTGGTTTTATCTAATTATTATTTTAACTAAGTATAGATGTGCTTTGGGGTGTGTTCACATTTGTAGTTCGGGTTCTCTTGGCTCTTTTGTTCCGGACCACAAAAAAAAGAGAATGATACCAAAGCCAAGCCTGTTCACTCCAATGCCCTATTATGTCCTATTGGTTGTAGTTCCAATCAGAGTTCCACTGGGGGCGCTCGCCATGAGTGCAAAATGAATAGGAGTCTATGGGGCTAGACGGCTAAATGTGTCTCTTTCACCCGATCGCCGTTGAGAAATCTCAGATTTGAGTGTAGGTTTTGCAAGTTCAACAAGGGTTATAGATCGAAAGTTGAATGAACGAGTACTTATTTCTTTTCGATTTCTTACAGGTTGAGTTGTTGTTGCCCATAACACGCTAGCATTCTGCTAATGACGTCAGATTGACATTTTGAAAGACTTTTTAAAGCAAATAAGTGACTCTAAAAAATCTAACACCCAGCAATGTGTAATTTCTTTGCATCCCCTTTCGAAAACAACATTCAAATTACTAGACAAATTATATCCTAAGAAAAGTGGATTTTGAGCGGAATAGCTCCATAGACCTCCATTCATTCTGCACTCGTCATGTGAGCGCCCTCATATGGAACAAGAGTGGAACTGCAACCAGAAGTTTATTGAGTGGCACTTCTCCCCTCATTAGACGTTCTCTGATGATACATTGTTCGCACTTGGCATGTTTGGTTTGATTAAAACGAACTCTGGTGCGATTGCTCTGTTAGTGCGGTTCGTTTGAATAAGTGTGAACGCTGCCATCAAACAAGTGGACTGAGAACGCTGAAAAGAACAAAAGAACGGCTCGAATGAAACATGAACACAACATGGACCAAAGACATGTGAACGAACCAAAAACAGGAAGATGAGACCCTAAAAAGGACTGGAGGCTCAAGAATACCTGTTTCTTCTCGTCATAGTCGTGATGTTGCCGATCACAGTTCGGTACAGGCATCAGAGCCGCGTCGTCTCGCAGCAGATCTGTGTTTGTGTGTGTGTGACGGAGGGATTCCTGGCGCTGTTTTGACTCCTTTACACATTTTATAAGCTCTTCACGAGTTCTCATCTGCTCAAAATACCATCATATGTAGCTACGCACATACAGCGAGCGCATTTAGCCCAGCAAACGGCATTAATTTGGGTGTTCGGTAAGTTCTGTCGCGAAATATACGTCATAAAAGCCGACCAATCAGGTTGTGAATGTATCCCTATTCTCTATTTCGGTGATAAAAATGCCAATCTGACACCTTTAGTCCTAACACCCTTAGTCCTAGTTCGCTTAGCGTTCACACTGCCGTCCAAACCTAAAGATAAAAAAACAAAAAAAGGCTTTAATGGCGTATATTTTGCGTCTGAACTTACCGAACATCCAAAACACTGCTGTGTGCTGGGATAAATGCACTTGTTGTATGTGCGTAGCCTATCACGATGGTATTTTGAGCAGCTGAGAACTCGTGAAGAGCTTATAAAACGTGTAAAGGAGTCAAAGCAGCGTCAGGAATCCCTCCGTCACACACACACAAACACAGATCTGCTGCGAGATGACGTGCTTCTGATGCCTGTACCGAACTTGTCCATCACGACTATGATGAGAAAAAACAGCTTGAGCATTCTGTCCATTTTAGGGTCACATCTTATGACATCATGTCCTGTTTTTGGTTCGTTTGGGAGTGGACGAGACCCATCTTTTCAGCGTCTCGATCCTCGTTTGGTGGCACCAGGGTTTCTTTCACACGTATTCAAATTAACTGCACGAACAGAGCAATCGCACCAGAGTTCATTTTAATCCCACCAAACATGCCAAGTGCGAACACACCCTTAGATCGCTTCACTGACACTGGAACTGGAAGACGTGAGGCTTCCTTTTAGCTAACAGCGTTTTTAAAGGGCTCATTCAAGCACTAAAGAAATGACGTCATTTAAATCGTTTGGCATTGACTTCTGCTCATAGGTGACCCTGTGGAAGGAGTCAGTGGACGGACAGTGGGCCTGTATCAGTGACGTCAACAAAGGCCAGGGAGCCGTGACCTCCATCACAGACAGCCAACAGAACGAGCAGTGAAGCCCATCTCCTCTCGCGCCTCCACTCAGACCAGGGGGACACCCCTTCTGCCCTCAAAGACTTTCCTCCAATGCTAGAAGTGCATCTCACTCCCAGGCGGCAGAACCAAAATCTAATTTTCTTTTTTTTCAACTCTACCCTGATTTTTACATCATTTCCATTGGTTCGTTTACAGACCAGATGTTTGAGCTGATTTGTATTGTTTGTAAAGATTCTTAACATGTCGATTATTTAGAGAAGAAAGAAATTATGATAAATGAAAGCTGATTCAAAAATATTGGACACATTGGACATTAGTGTGTTTCAAGACCTGGATGAACACTGAAGAATAAAGTTTTCTAACTAACCTGTTTATTAGTATTATATTACATTATATAATTATCAACAATATATTCATTGTGTGTATATATATATATATATATCTATATATATCAATTTGTTATTAATACCATATCAAATATCTCACACTGCAATCATTTTAATTAACTTTTAACCCTGATTTTACTTGGTGCTCTTTGGCATTTTGACTGAAAAATTTATGTTTTAGTTTTTTTTCGCATTTTTTACTTTATCGGAAACTCGGCAAAGGTTTTGGCACTTGCTATGTGAACACACACACACACACACACAAAAAGTCACACTTCTATTGTTCGCTGTCAACGACGAATTACACCTAGTGGAAGCGTTTGGTACTGCGCTCAAACAAAATCTTAGCTAAATTTTTGAGACATCAACCTCAGATTTTTTAAAACTTTTTTTAGATGTATGGCTTTGATTTTTCTTTGATTTGAACTTTTTCATTTCAGCAATAATCTGCCAAGAGTCTTCTTTAAAAAGAGACCAAACATAAGTTTAATACAACTTAACCGACAGTCTTTGTCTTAATTATTTTTCGCCTCTACATCACAAATTCGTATTATTAGCCAAAACGTAAAATAGTTATGAATTGCCATATGAGTGTTGGAATGAAATTGGTTGCGAACAGCATTTCATGTTGACTTTAAACCATATTTCAAAATGCAATACTTGGTGCACCATTAAACAACTAAACCATGAGTAAAACCATTGGCATCACCTGCATAATCTGTCAAGTAAACATGCCATCCAAACATCCAGCGTGAACGTAGCATGGCAGTTGTTTCCATTACTGTCAGATGAAATTATCCCTCGGTTACAGATTTTGCTGGAGTTGCCCAAGGGTTCAGGAGATCAACGCAGAGGCCTGCCAACCCTCCTTCGGCCTCCAGTTATGAGTTTGCATCTGGGATGGTGAAAAAAAAGACCTCCATTTGTGTGTCAGCCTCTAACTAGCGCAAGAGAAGTGTCACTTAGAATAACGTGTTGATTTTTTTTTTTTTTTTTTTTTTTTGATAAATGCGTATTTTCACACATCAGCTTAGCGCTCGCGGTTTGCAGTTCTGACACGTTCCTTACTCATATTACAAAGCCAAAATCACTCTTCAGTAAGTTTCACCATCATTTTTCAATACACAGTTCCCATTTTTCTTTTAAATTAATTTTCTATGCTTCAATGACCTAGGCAAAACTTGCAGATATACAGTACCAGTCAAAAGTTTGGAAACATTACTATTTGTAATGTTTTTGAAAGAAGTCTCTTATGCTCATCAAGCCTGCAGTTAAAAAAAAAAAACAGTAATATTATGAAATATTATTACAATTTAAAATAATGGTTCTCTTTTTTAATATACTTTAAAATGTAATTTATTTTTGTGATGCAAAGCTGAATTTTCATCAGCAAGTACTCCAGTCTTTGGTGTCTTATGATCCTTCAGAAATCATTCTAATATGCTGATTTATGATCAATGTTGGAAACAGTTGTGCTGCTTAATATTTTTTTTTATAACCTGAGATACTTTTTTTCAGGATTATTTGATGAATAAAAAGTTAAAAAGAACTGTATTTATTTAGAATAGAAATCTTTTGTAACAATATACACTACCGTTCAAAAGTTTGGGAACAATAACTATTTTTTTTTAAAGAAATTAGTACTTTAATTCAACAAGGATGCGTTAAATTGATAAAAGGTGATGGTAACGATTTATATTGTTAGAAATGTTTTTATTTTGAATAAATGCTGTTTTTATGAATAAATGCTGTTAACGGTTTACTCATCAATGAATCCTGAAAAAAATATTCCAAAAAAATAAACAGCACAACTGTTTCCATCATTGATAATAACTGAGTATCAAATCATCATATTAGAATGATTTCTGAAGGATCATAAGACACCAAAGACTGGAGTACTTGCTGATGAAAATTCAGCTTTGCATCACAAAAATAAATTACATTTTAAAATATATAAAAAAAGAGAACCATTATTTTAAATTGTAATAATATTATTACAGTAATAATATACTGTAATAACAGTATAACACTGTAAATAACAGTAATATTACTGTTTTTTTTTTTTTTTTTTTTTTTTTTTTGCAGGCTTGATGAGCATAAGAGACTTCTTTCAAAAACATAAAAAATAGTAATGTTTCCAAACTTTTGACTGGTACTGTATATTAAAGTTTTAACCCTGTAGACTGTAAAAAAAAAAAAAAAAAAAAAAACTTGCCGCCTTAAAATGTTAAGTACAATCAACTTGTTTAAATCATTTAAACTTAAATTACATTAAACTGACTTAAAAATGAGTTGAATCTTGTATAACTAAAACTAACAAGTTAAAGCAATGTAAAAAGATATGTTGTCATAACTTATAACTTTTTTTTGTTTTTTAACACTGTAACATATTACATTTTTTGCACTTTTTACTTCCAATTCACATATATAATTATTTGAATAAATATTAAATAATTCAAATTATTCATTATTATTCCATTTTTATCATTTAATTATTTAATAAATCACACAAAAAAAATAGTGGATTAAATAGTGAAAACATAGTGAATTGTTTGTATTATTTAATTGTAGTATTTGTTGTACTGGCTTTAGATGATATTGATTTAAAAATCCTCACTTTTACTACATTGCAGCAGGGAATATGCATGCAATTTTCTTTATGCAAAATATAGTTTTATTATTTAAGAAAAAGTTGAAAATGTTCTAATAAAGTAAGAAAAGTAATGTTTAAAAATCTTTTATATTTCTGCTAAATAAAAAGTACCATAATACAATCTTTTGTATTATAATCATTATAATCCATATGAATACGTAAATCATTCTATATGAATGTATATAGAATATACTGAAAGGCAGCATCTGTACTCCTCAGAGCCCGTCAGAAGGTAAGGGTTAACCCGTTCGCTGTGGCATATTGCGTGGATCTGAGAGTGTTGCCGGCGGTCCACGCGTTCACACACTTTGGAGAGGCGGTGACACTCCGTGAGTCATTTGCGCTCCGGTCTCAGGAGTGACAGCTGATGCCCGCTCATGGACCACTGCATGAACACCACAGGATCTGTCCACGATACACCTGATCACCGACACTATTCCCTAACCATCATCGTTACAAACCAGCGTCCGTTTCTGCTTCTCTCCGCATAACGCATTACTCTTAGTTATTTGCCATGCCAAGCTGGAGGAGAAACCTGACTTTTTGCCTGCAGAGAATGCACGACGAAGGTAAGTGAACTGATGTCACCACTTATGAATCGAGTTTCGTGCGTACCATCGGTTCTGACGTTAGATGCGCAAATGTGCCTAATAGACATTAGCTCTGTTAATTCTCAGTGTCTGCTGCTCTGAACCCACGTGTTAATGAAGTGGCATGTGTTTTCTCTTGCTTTGTATCTATAATGATGACTAAAATTATGTTTCAAGCTAATTGTGTAGTGCCCCAGGACATAGCCTTGAGGTTCCCCTCGATAAATGTTGGGTGATCCCTATGGTGCTGTACTTTTTCATGTCTTAACATAATGGATAAATTATAATGTTTAAATATGGAAATCACATTTTTATTCTACAATACTATCACAATAAAATGAACATTGTGTGACTTTTAAATAATTTAACTTTGATTTAAGTGGATATTGTCAATTTTGACATGTCCATAATGCAACTTTTAACATGAAAACATTGAAATATTTCAAGCTAAACTTTACAACCTGGTCTCATGGGAAATACGTATATAATTTTTATTTGGTAATTAATTTATACTTTATGATACATTTGTATTATAACTTATAATATAATTATATATATATATATATATATATATATATATATCAAGTTGAAGCATCCAATCTTGACCAGAACATGTTTCTAAAATCTTGTATACCCTTTTAAAATAAATGCAACCCTTACATTACAACTGTATATTGTACATTGTATACCCTTACATTACAACATAAGAATTTGTATTTAATTATAAATTTCAGAGTTACCAGGTATTGCTTAACAGGAATGACCCCCATAGTCCATAGTCTGGAGGTATTCCTGAGCTCCTATACCTATGTTAAGGTTAAATGAGTTTTGCCCCAGTACATAGCCTTGAGGCACTCCTCAGCACCTTGATCAGTGATGTTCAAAATAATATTGTAATGCAGCTGGTGATGTTTTTTGAATCGAAGTTGAACAACTGAATGTTCATTGCCCAGGGGAGAGATTTTGAGTCACTTAACTTGTGTAGAATATCTCATGAACTGTGCCTGCAGAGAGCTGACAATGTCAGAGATGTTGTGTGAAGCCATTGCATTGCCGATGCTTTGTTGATCACAATCAGTAAATGACATAAGTTAATTGGTAATAAACACAGTTGGTCACTTCTGACCAAAATGTTGTTGAAACACTCAGAAGAACAAGGAGAAAATTGCCTTTATATTCTGTTTTCTCTCATCTCTCATTCAAGAGCTTAATCCTCTTATCAGAATTTGAATTCCAAGACTCAAGATCCCATTAATCACAAGAACCCAGTTAAATTAGAATAGCGAGGATGAATTTGCAGTTTATCAACAAAGTGTGCATTTGGAGGAAGTTGTCGCACTGATAGAGCGTTGCCTGATCATATCTGGTAGTGTCTGCGACAGTGTATCTGGACAGAATCCCACGCTTAGCTCCAGCAGAATTGATCGTAGCTGCATGACTGCTTAAAAACCTTTAACTGAGATCTGCACCAGGGTTTTGTCCATTTGCTTTTAAAATTCTGATGAACCTTCCTGTTAGGTTTTTGTGTGTGCGCGTGTGTGTGTGTGTGTTGTTTCATCAATGAGGCCCTGTATGCTATGACATTTGAAATGGCACTTCAGAAATATTTCCTCTGTCTTGTGTCTCAGAGCGGGATGAGGTCAGAGAGCAGAATGCTCATTTGCCCTCCGCTATAGAGCCATCATCTTCCTCCTCCTATTTTTAGAGAGCTCTGGAATCACATGTATGGTAAATATCAATGGGTTGTGCCCTGTTGCTGAAGTCCAGTCATAGCAAACATAGTTTGACAAACCACAGAAAGATTGTCTCAACCTTCTGAAGTCAACACTTTTTTTTATGGCTTGTTTTGAAAATGTTATTATGAAGGCAGTCACATAAGGTTTGTCAAAATGGAAATGTTTTCTTTTGAACACAGCAAGCCTCAAATGAAACATGAGCAGAACAAATATCTATGTAAAACATTTGTGGGTGTAACGGACGTAGGCCAGTAAGAGCTGTGTGTGTAAACCTCACTCCCCTGGCCTCAAGAGGAGCGTTAGCGACTAATGTAGGGATTGTGGTCTTTAGCGTCCTTGTTTGCGCATCCGCCTCCCATGCCGGTTCAAATCCTGCTCAGAGCGGGTAGAGTACCGGTTACACTAAGAAATCACTCATCAATCATTTTAATCATTTTTTTATTTTTTGCATGGAATTCAATCTATATAAGAATGGCTTATGAATGCTTAACACAGATTTCTATTTTGCTCTATGACCACCTGACTTTGCCTACAAGAGTCAATAACAAATAACAAGTGTGCCAGGTTCTTAGAAATGTACTCTTGGTATTCATGATGGTTTTGAAACACTTTTATACAATTTTCAAGAGAAGTTCAAATTTTATGAAAAATGTCATGTTTTGTGACATGTTATATATTCAAATAGGCCTATATTCAATATTAAATTAATTTAATTACATTTAATTAAATGAATTGAGAATTCATAAATATTACGTTTTTGGGGAGTTGTACCACATGACATTTTACAACCAAACCAACCTGAGACCTCTTGACCTGAGACCTCTTGACCTGAGACCTCTTGACATTAATTTGAGACCTGAAAGTCGTGATGTTTTGCAGGGTGATATAATGTGATGATTGACATTTGACAGTGATGATATAATTTTCTGTTTTCTGTTTTTTTGATTTGGCGAACAAATTATTATTATTATTTTTTAAATAGGTGGAGCTTAACCCAGTCCAGGTCCATCTCTGTGGACCTAATGGGTGGAGCTTGACCTGTTTAGGGATAGGGTTATGGGGTAGAGTTGGGGCGTGGCAGAACCTTCAAGCTCCTCCCATTAAGCCCAGATAGGGGAGGGGCCTCCGCTAGACATCAAGGCTGCATCCATTCAGTAGTTGAGCTCGAAAAATAAAATATGGCGTCTGAAAGTTGCGGCTGGTCATCGGTTTGTGTGTAAATGTACATTTTTGATCAATGTTTTCCACTTAAAGGTGCCATCCTTCAAAAAAAAAAAATTCATACACCACATTCCATACCAGACGGGGGCAGTATACCTGGTCTACTCTAGAGTATGAATATGACATCTTCAAGCTACTCCCCTTCACCTTTACCAGTGAATATGTTCATATTCGTTTTGTTCATATTACATTTTTATTGTTAGTTTAAATTACATTAATTTGACAGACAGCATTCGCTGATGTTGACCAAGCTAGCGCCAACGTAACTTAACAGAGCTGCCAACTCTCACGCATTCACCGTGAGACACACGCAATTGACACTTTTCACACGCTCTCACATCACACATCAATTTTCTCACGCACAGAAAAATCGCGAAGCAAAGAGAACACGGATACCGACAGACTAGACAGAGCCGGTTAGTTATGATATAAAAAAAATCTCAGCTCTCAGATTCTGTCAATTTTATTATTGAATTCAAACAATAAATACCGTTCTGTCAGGACCACTACCGTCAAATATGATTGGCAATTAGCATACAGTTTGGATTGGCGGAATGGTTCCGTTCTGGGCGAGAACTCCCTGCGCATCCATGCAGCCTAGCATGGATAAGAGCAGGGAGAGCAGCAATAATCCCCCTTGGGGTAAACAGAACAGAACCAACATGAAAATTTGCAAATATATTTAATTCAAGATTTAAAGTACAACATTATTCAATAATTATTCTGATTCAAGGGGAATCAGAATGTCAAATCCTGACTGGGCGAGAGGAGGAGCTGGGGATGGAGGAGGGTAATTTGCTCCTGAGAAACGCGATAGCTGCTGATAATACTGAAGGAGCTTATATATGTATACGGTGATAGGTGTCGTATTCCTATAGGTAGATGTGGGTCAGCTGATGCGAGCTTGACTAACGTGACCTGCCAGAACTAACGCTATGCTTGATTTTTGGCGCTTGTAATTGTTACACGACAGATCCCTAGCGCACGTGAACCGATCAACTCTACTAACGTTAACTGTTAGCTAATAGTAAAAAAAACACGAACTCTGTTGAAAGATACAGTAGGCTACAACTTACCAAAATGTATTCCTCATACATAATATCGACCAATCAGTGTTTTTATCAGCGTGAAGAGGTCAATAACACAGCTGGAGAACAATTATGTCAGATTTACCTCAGGAAAGCCATTTAATAAACATAATATAGGTCACGTAGTTGGCAAGAAAAAAGAGCTATAGAGATTGTGCTATGTGAACTATTACAATAATATATTTATGTGCGTTATATATACGTTTATTGAACAGCCTTCGATACGTTTCTATGTTATAACTTCCCGAAAAAACTACACAAACATATAAAACAAACTTCTAACGAAATACTAACAGCATCTTACTTACCAATCCAAAAGAAATGTTGCAAGTTCGGAGTCGAACCTCATTTCTTTCATGTCCATTAGTTGTCTCCAGCGATGGAAAGCAGTGCCAATGTTTACTCTGGTTCTGTTCCTTTTTTTTTTATCAGATTTTATTTGAATGTAGTAGTGGGCTGTTAGGCTACTTTCCACACGATTGACATCAGGTTCAAGTACGCCCACAAGCCGTGCGAGTTATTCGTGTATTGCATGTTTGACTGACTGGTGGTTATGTTGCCCGCATACCGCCTCCCATGGGCGAAACTGGTATTACGACACCTGTCGGGCCGTGGCTAGTAATGCTAATGCTAATTAAGGTTGATATCTCTGCAGCACTATAACTTGACATTTTTTTAATGACATCATCGCCCTTATTTCTTCTCATTCTTTTGATGCGTGTAGGTCATTTTTTGGATATTTTTACCTCACTTTTTACATATGGCACCTTTAAGATGTCATTTCTAGCAAGAAATTGCTATTGTAGTCATTAAATATTCACTTAGTTTTCACCAAAGCTCGCTCTATTTTGCTGTAGATCATTGAACTGTTTCGCTGCCTCTGTCCAAAATCAGTTTCATGAGGATTCTTCATGCACAAACGCTGCCTGTAAAGTCATTGCCTGATAGGACAGAGGCAACAAGTCACTGCCTACATTTTCGGAAGCAGCCCAAGTTTCGCCCACTGGCTCTGTCTGCAGTCACCAGCATATATCTGCAAAACTGTTGCTCGTTGTTTTATTATGGCTTCAGGTGAATCAAATGAGCCATTTGAGGTCGAATACACACTTAAATATTAAAGTATCAAAGAACAAAGCCATCAAATCTACACTTCAAACCCCAAACTCCACTCAAGTTCATTTTAGGTTCTCCATTTTTCAGTGTTTCCCATCTATTTTCAGAAGCGATCATGATAGCGTGCCCAATTTGCATAATCTACTTTGGCGCCACACTTTACAAATCCCTCTGGCTAACATACCGCTCCTCACAATTCACTGATTTTGCAAACGACACTAGCGGCACATCAGTGTCTGCGCTCAACCTGAAAACGTGCAGGCCTACGTCCCCGCGAAGGTCCTCTGTGGCAATACACTTCCCTCGCTTAATTCGCTTAAATGTGCCCTCATGCCATGGCACGACAAGCCCACGGCGCCTCTTCAACTCTCATCCTCAGAAGCACTTGATGTTCCATTATAAATATATTCAGAGCGGTAATGAAGAGATGTGTCGCATGTTATCTTATGAATGAAAATTAGGACTAAATTCAATGATAAAACTCTCCCCAAAGATGTTTATATCACAAACGGATTAGTTGTGAACGTCTCATAACACATATTCTGTAATAGTCTATGGTTAGTAGCTACAAGCAGAAAGAAAAACTAAATGGTAGCCTACTTAACCTTCCTTAACCCTCAATATAATATATAATCCTATAATATAATATAATATAATTTAAAAATGAAGTCTGAGGATGCTGGTTAATTTTGGATTCTCATTAGACATGGTCATCCATAAGGCTCTTGGGTTTTTCTCGATTTGAATCTTTTGTGTGGTTTCGCTGAACTGATTAACTCTAATGAGAATGTTTATGGTTCATTTTCTTTTCATGGGTGTAATTTCTCATATTCATTTTAGAGAATGAAATCGCTTCATGCATGTAAGCAACAATACATATTTTAATGACTTTTACCCCAACTAGGATGCTCCATGGTGTCACAAATGTGCAATATTTCTCGCATTAAGCTACTAAAATTAATGTAAAACAGTATATTTTGTGTTTCATGAGAAAGAGAAAATCATACAGGGAATCATACCGTTTGAGGGACATAAGGGTAACTTTAGTTATGTATAAATGTAAAGTAAAAATGAACCTTTTTACCCTGTACCCTTCTAAATCCTAGGGAAGCTTGTTTCAACCACAGAATAAAAAATAAACTTTTTTAATAGACTTTTTTTCCTCACAGTTGTGAGTTTACATCTCGCAGAATTGCGTGATATAAATTCGTAATTGCGAGTTATAAAGTCAGAATTGCGAGATGTAGGCTAAACAATTGTGAGATAAAAAAGTCGCAATTATATTTTAAAATGTTTTATTCTGAGGTGGAAAAAGTTTCCATAAAATCCTGTGTGATTCTCTTTCTCATGAAGCGCAAAAGGTGCATTTTTGAAGAAACTTTGGTTTTGAGACTTTCAAGCTTCAAAAACAATATAAAGTATTATAAAAGTAGTCCACGTGCCTTGCATGCCTGTACATGCGCTTCACAGAAAACCTTGACTGAATGATTTTTCTTTTAATCTGTATTTTTCAATGAGTCAGTTTATGCAGTTCACAAAACTGAATGATTCATTCACGAATCCGATTCTTGAGTTCAACTCACTGAATCAATGATCCGCAGTTAATAGCTCACTGGGTTCCACTTTATTTCGATAGTCCACTTTAGACATTCTACAAACTGTAATCTCTACTAACTTCAGATAAAGTGTTACCGCTCACTGAATTAAATTCAGAAACATTCTTATTTAAATCACCTCTTTTCATCTTCAATGAAAGAAAGACAGAGTTTTGGAACAACATAAGGGTTTGTAAACGATCTGAATATTCATGGCTGAACTAAGCCGTTATTTTTGTATCCTGAATGATAATTATGTTATATTAGTCATTTTTCATGAAGATGGAATAGCCCAACCTTTTTTCTCTGAATCTGTTTTTTTTTTTCATAATTACCATATTCGCATCGATGCTGGCCAGATTCTTCCTAATCATGGGTGTGCTTCAGCATGTGGCAAAGTGCTTAATTAATTAGCTTGGCTCATTTTTCCTGAGCCCGATATTTTGCCAGGCTTGTGTGCTTATCAAGCATATAACAGTCGGGATCATCAAAGAAATATGATTCACAACCATTTATTGTTGTTTCCATTAACGTACTTATTTTCCTTTCAGAGCATCATGGGAAGGGAGGGGTAGATGGGCGGGATATATATGACTCCAATCTCAAAACAGATTGTGTTGAATGCGGTTTGCCATGACGACGCGTTAAGTGACATGCGTGCAAGCAGCATTAGCTAATCTTCATCTAGGTCACTCATTGGAATTGTGGGTAATGTGATTTGATGACTCACCCAAGCAGAAAAAACAGCTTCATTTTTCAATCCGTTATGTCATTGTGAAGTATAACATATCATGCTGGGAAATTTCCTGTCAGGATTGTGCCTGTTTCTTTCCCATGAGCGGTTTGGTTTGGTACTGTCAGTGTTTTTGTGACAGTGAATGTTGCTCACCATGACTAACCCGGCTCGGACTTGACATTGTGATGAGCGACACCGATGGCTGATCTAGTGCCTTCATACACACACTATCTGGCTTGCTTTGGTTTGCGCAGTAAAGCCTGCTGGGGCCTGAATGCTCTGAGAGGCAGTGGCCTGTAAAAGCAGACGACCAAAGGAAGGGCAGCTCCTGAGAAAGACAGTCTGCCGTTCATCACTTAGTCAGAGTTGTGGGGTTCGGCTAGTTCACAAACATACGCCGGTGCTCTTTTGCTGTGACAACTGCAGCCTTTTATGATGAGTTGCAGCGTTTAACCTTTAAAACGTTCCCACTGATGACTTGTCGCTTGTATTGTCTTCAGAAACAAAGAGTTTTTCTGTTAGACATTTATTGTAAACGAGAATAACATCTTTCTTAACCCCCCTGCACATTTATTGGTTTATTTGGTTGAAGCCATGCAGAAAAACAGCATTTCCTAAACATAGGGTCGAGGTTAGCGTAGCCAGATTAGCCACATTAGCACCTGCTGCAGTAACTACACCAGATACGCTTCAAAAAAACATTTCAGTATCATTATATTAGTAGAGTGCACAATTCCTTTTGGGAAAGTCTTAAATTCATTAAATTACTGGGAATGGGAATGTTAACTTTGTGTTTTCTCTGAACGCTCTGAAACCGGTAAACATTAGGCTAACATCCAACTAAAGATTTCAGGAAAAATTTTCCATGAAAGATGTATAATTAATGTTTTCGATGCTATCATTTTGAGCACTTTTAAAGACCAGAAAACTTTGAACAAATGTTTTAAACAGTATTACTGGAATAACATTTGTTCATAACTAAGGCCCCGTCCACACTACTGCGTTTTCGTTTAGAAACGGAGAATTAAAACGAATACGATCTCCGTCCACACCAGCGTTATAGCTGCGTATTAGATTTGATCTCCGTCCACATTAAAACGACTGAAAACGCGGATCACGTGACCATTCACCAACACTGGGCATGCGCATGCCGGTGTAAACCTAGAGACTTTCAAACATAGACTGTAAAAATGTCATTTATTAATATGTATTTGTGTCAAAATGACATATAAACATCCTTTCAACACGCTTGCGTGTCGCATAAAAAATAGGCGTCGGTTCTATTTCTAGCATGTTTACCGCGTGAGCCGCGCCTGAGACGCGGCAGTTTCTGTAAGAAACTGTTCCAGCCGGTGGATTTTACTGGTACTGAATATTACCTGTGTATACTCCATGACTGATGACACCCAATCATAGAGCTGAGCGTGAGCCTCTGCGTCATCGTTTCTAAAGTCCTCCGTTTTGACCCGTCCAGACTAAAACGCCCTCCGGAGATTCAAAACGAAAAACGGGTCGGCAGCGTTTCTAAACTTCACCGTTTTGGGTCTCCGTTTTTGCCGTTTTAGTGTGGACGGGAGGTGCAAACGTAGCAAAAGGTCTCCGTTTTCAAACGAAAACGCAGTAGTGTGGACGGGGCCTTAAGAGAACATTCCCAGAACGCCAGAGCATTCCTTATTAGCTGGGTATTCATTCTCATGTTGTTCCAAACCAATGAGACTTTCATTATTCAGAACACAAATGTGGACATTTTAATGAAATCTGAGAGATTTCTGTCCCTACATTGAAAGTCTGTCCTCCCAAAACTGATATGTTCATAAAGTGATAGTAAAATAAATTTGTATGAAATGAGCGGTTTGATCCAAAATCTTCTGAAAAAACAAGATCGCTTTATATGAGGAACAGATTTAGGCTTTTATTCATATATAAACATTGATCAGCAAACATATAGAGCACTCAGATATGGTAAACGGAAGCTCAACCTTGATGCTTGATGCTTGAGAACCAATGAGGTTCCATATTTACCATATTTTTATCCATATTTAACATATTTGATGTGCTCTATGTATTTTGCAATCTCTTTAATAACGTTTTGAAGTGTCAGAGTTTTGGGTGAATAGACTTTCAATGGAGGGACAGAAATCGTATAAGTTTGGAACAACATGAGAGTGAGTAATTAATGACAGAACTTTAATTTTTGGGTGAACTATCACTTTAACGTCGCAGCTAGGCTAACAGCCTTTGAGATCAATAAGAATGCTAACAGCTAGCTCTCTTCAGGTATTATAAGTGACACCACAGAGCAACAAGTGATAAAAACAAGCTTTACTATGTAAATCTAAGGGTTTGGTTAACAATTTCTGCCATGCTAACTTACTCCATTTTGCTAACGGCAACCACCCTCTCCAAAACGTCATGAAACTCAATGTCAACAACTCAATTGGCCGGTTTTCTGATTTGGATTAAAAAACAAAACAATGTTAACAGGGCCTAGAGCTGTCGTGTATGATTTCTCAAGACATCAATTTCAGTGATATCTGTCATGTAGTAGTAGGTTACATTACGATAATACTATGTTCTGGAGCACTTTTTTTCGAGAAGTCATATTTTTGTGGCCTTGTGTTATAGATGCTTGCTAATCTCAGTGGAGAGAAGACGTCAGGAAATATAATTAATTTCACCTTTATCACATTAGTTTAAGTTGTATCTCATTCTCTAGGAGCTAGCCGAAAGCAAAAGTACAAGTAGCACAGTTTTCCCAACTCTCTCCTCTCTCTCTCTCTCACACACACACACACACACACACACAAATCACTTGCAGTAACACAATCTTTAATTACTGTTCGATAACCAACACAGATACTAACGCTTGACGCTTCCTATGGCTCAATACATTTGCCCTCAGTACATTTATCTCTGGAGATAAATGAACAAACTCGGTGGGTGTCTGCAATGACCAACACCAATGTCAGGCACATGCAATAAATGCCTCCGAAACTAAATTTATGGACAGGCTATATCTCCTCTAACTTCCACCCACTCTTTATCTTTCCTGCATTGGTCTGAGTCTATAATTATTCAGCTTTAGTTATTACCAACAACCTCGACACTTTTTTGGAAAACGTCACTCTATATTAGCTTTTCTGTGACTTCCTGATTAAAAAAGTTATTCCGAATAACTTTTTGCACTATAAAAAAGTAATCACCAGTGATTTTTTAGAACAACAGCATTATTTATTATGTGATATACAACAGTTTCGGGTCCTTGAATTTAATTAGCTAGGTTACATCATTATGCCATTAGGTGACAACAAACGACTTGGAATCATTGAATAATTAATTGATTCGTTTAAATCTGTCAGTGAGTCTGTGAATCATTCTTGATTCGCTTAGGAACGAATTAAAGATGTTGCGGCTTCGTCTGGAACTATTTTCGTTAGCGGAGCAAAACTCACAGCTTAACTGCCAGCTGTAGCCGCGTTTCCATTACCCTTCAAATTGCGCAAATTGAAATTGCGAATTGGAAATATGCTCAATGGAAACGCGTCAATTTCGCAAAAACTCCCATTTATCGCAAAAAAGTTTTTACGCTCGCATGAGGTGGTTTTTCAGGCAATTCGAAAAAGGAATATTTCGCAAAACTGCAATGGAAACAGTTTTTGCGCATTTAGGTCACCTGACTTAGAAGGCGCGGTGTGTTTGGACAGAATACGACACAGAGTTCTTTGTTAAATTCATAAAAGACAAAAGAGTTACAGAAATACTGGATTCTAAACCTCACAGAGGTGCCACAATCAAGACCTCGGAGCAGTAATGAGTGAGAAACACCCAGAAACACCTCACATGTGCTGCAAGTAAGGGTCTTTCCTTGCCATTAATGCTTGGATAACAAGCCAATGTTTCCTTCCATTAATAATAATAATGTCTAGTGCGGTACCACGTCCGTTGCCATTTTAATTTTGTTCAATTATTTATGAATTAAGTTGAAAGCTATCTCTCACCAAGGGTTTGCCATGCCATTTGTGATGGTTTAAGTAAAGGATGAAGATAAAGAGAACGCTATAAATGTACACACTCAATCAGGAAGCAAAGTGTGTAATTGTGTTAACTAGGAGAGGCAAAGAGGACAGAATGTTTCCAGTGCCACAATGACACGATGATAATCGTTACTGCATAGGGGATGGCTGAATATTTTGGTTCTTTCAATCGTCAGGCCATACTGGACATTCTGTAGCATGTACCAATATATATATATATATATATATACATCGGGTGAAATAAGTATTGAACACTACATGCAAGGCCGGACTTACCATTGGGCTTGACTGGGCTCAAGCCCATGGGCCCCGCCCAATAGGGGGCCCCGCCCGTTTACGTTTGATTTTTTAAATAATATGTCAGTCATTTAATTTTTCATTTTAAAGTTTGTTGATTGGTCTAGCATTGTTACCTGGCCCTGCCCTGCAATGAAAAATAAATTTAATTAGCTAAATTAAATGTCAGTCATCTTGAGGTTTGCTGATTGGTTATTGGCAGTTACATAGTGCCTCGTTTACTGTCTGCATTAGACAGTAGCCGCGTTTCCATTACCCTTCAAATTGCGCAAATTGAAACTGCGAATTGAAAATAAGCACAATGGAAACACGTCAATTTCGCAAAAAAAAAAAATTTTTTTACGCTCGCATGAGGTGGTTTTTCAGGCAATTCGAAAAAGGAATATTTCGCAAAACTGCAATGGAAACAGTTTTTGCGCATTTACAGTCACCTGAGTTAGAAGACACGGTGTGTTTGAGGTCCATGTATAGCTACGCAAATAATGATAATTTTATATTATTTAATTATAACATTTAATAGGCTATATTTAGAAGACGCTTTTATGCAAAAAAGGAACAAAGCTGAATGTGGAGCGCGCACTGCATGACACGGAGGCGCGAGCGCGAACACTTGCATTTTCCTATCAACAGTGGAAACAACTTAAAATACTCTATAATTTCTGGTCATACAGAAAATAATAATACATTATTCTCAAATACTTTTATTTGTGTAAACTCACAATAACAAGAAAACGTTGTGCTTTTGTAAAATAAAAGAAAACAATCAGACGCACTTTCATGATCTCCGTAAACTGGAGCGCGAGAACTGAAACAAAATATAGCCTGTGTAGGCTAAAGCTTGAAATGTCCACTTTAAAACGAACAAATTCGAATCGAGAGCTAATACCTTCTGATTACTCCGTATGAAATGTGCATTTCTCTCTAAAAGCGCATCTGCTTAACAGCGGAGATGGAGATGTGATTTAGCCAAAGCAATAGTTTATTAATAATATTAATGGCTCTTCTCATTCAGCACTGCGGGAAAAACATCACTTCCAGGTTCTAATTTGGCCTTTGAAAACCAGTAAAATCGACATGTTTTCCATATTAATCTTTGAATATTTTAAATGTTTAATAAAGGGGCAAAAAGTCATAAACAAAAATCAGAAAATTCGTCGATATTTACTTTTTTGCGCAGCAGTTGGTGTAGCCAGTTCAAATTAAAATGTTGGTGTTCAACTTTGCGTTTAAAAAAAACAACAACCGTTAATTTTTCGTTTTTCAATTACGGGTTAAAAAAGGAAAAACGAATGGACACAAAACCCTGATTAAGTAGCCTACATGGATCGTTTGGACAGAATACGAGACAGAGTTCTTTATTAAATTCATAAAAGAAACAATAATTAGCCTATAGGAATACTGGATTCTAAATCTCAAAGAAATGCCACAATCAAAACATAATGTTTTCCAGGTAAATAAGTGTTTTATTCTCATTCTGACCAAGACATTTGTGCATTGCAATAAACTTATGATCACTTTGAACTTTTGTAATCATTATTTATTTATTGGAAAAAAAAAATTCAAGGTTCAATCAGTGGTCATATAAATAAATTATTACGTTTTTTTAACATGTAACACTGTCTATGGTACCAGTCACCTTTTGAAAGTAGCTTTGCACTTCAAATAACGATTGGATCGATTATATTGTTACGCCACCAGATGGCGACAAATGACTTTTAAAAAACATTTGTCATTGAATCGTTCATTCAGGAGATTCGTTCAAAAATGCTGATTCATCTATGAAACAAGTGTATTTGATTGAGGAATTGAATCATTCATTCAAACCCAAGTTTTTTTTTTTTTTTATATAATTCAGATTAATTAAACATTTTTAATAGACTTCAGCAATTAACATAAATTGTTATTTTGTTTAGTTGTTTGTTCAGAATCGTGATCTCTATTTTTATTCTCAGTTTATCCAGAATTGTGTAGCTCTAATACATAGCTTGTGTATGTATCATTTTGTTCTATTTAAAGTAATGTATAGAAGGTAGGGCCCGAAAGTGACTCAAGCCCAGGGGCCCCCACCACCCTAAGTCCTGCCCTGACTACATGACACCATTTTTCTCAGTAAATATACTTCCAAAGGTGCTATTGACATGAACTTCTCACCAGATGTTGTAACAACCCAAGTAATCCATACATACAAAGACACCAAAACAAATAAGTTCAGAAATTAAGTTATGTGTAATAATGTGAAATGACATAGGGAAAAAGTATTGAACACGCTTACTGATATTTATTTAATACTTTGTACAGAAGCCTTTGTTGGTAATGACAGCTTCAAGACGCCTCCGGTATGGAGAAACTAGTCGCATGCATTGCTCTGGTGTGATTTTGGCCCTTTCTTCCACACAGTCTTCAAATCTTGAAGGTTCTGTGGGCCTCTTCTATGAATCTTGATCTTCAGTTCTTTCCATAGATTTTCAATGGGATTTAAGTCAGGTGATTGTCTGGGCCATTCTAGCAGCTTTATTTTATTTCTTTGAAACCAATTGAGAGGTTCCTTTGGCTGTGTGTTTGGGATCATTGTCTTGCTGAAATGTCCACCCTCGTTTCATCTTCATCAGGTAGATGGCAGCAGATTTTAGTCAAGAATGTCTCAGTAAATTTGCCCATTCATCCTTCCTTCAATTATGTGAAGTTTGCCAGTACCATTTGCTGAAAAGCAGCCCCACCTCCAAACTTCACTGTTGGTATGGTGTTTTTAGGGTGATGTGCAGTGCCATTTCTCCTCCAAACATGGTGTGCATTATGGCATCCAAACAGTTCAATTTTGCTCTGACCACACCATATTTCACACGTTTTTCACTGGCTTTTCCAAATGTTGTGCAGCTTTAACTTTAAACGAGCTTCAACATGCTTTTTTTCCAGAAATTTAGAGTCTTGCTTGGTGAGCGTGCATACAGGCCATGGCGGTGGAGTGCATTACTTACTGTTTTCTTTGAGACAACAGTACCTGCTAATTGCAGATCTTTTTGAAGCTCTCCACAAGTGGTCCTTGGCTCTCTCTTCTGATTATTCTTTTCACTCAGAAATCTTGCGAGGAGCACCTGGTCGAGGCAAATTTATGGTGAAATTATTGTCTTTCCACTTCCGTATTATGGCCCCAACTGTGCTCACTGGAACATTCATTAACTATAACTGGAACTATAACCAATACCATTTTGCAGCAATTAGGTTGCGAAGGTCTTGAGACAGCTCTTTGCTTTTACCCATCATGAGATGTGTCTTGTGTGACACCTTGGCAATGAGACCTTTTTGTAGGCCATCAGTTGGGACTGAACCAGCTGTTATTGATTTCCACTGACAGGGCTCTGGATTGCTTTTTAATTACTGATAGTTTTCAGCTGTTGTCTTGGCTTTCCATTCCTTTTTGCACCTCCCTTTCTTCATGAGTTCAATACTTTTTCCCTGTGTCATTTCACATTATTACACATAACTTTATTTCTGAACTTATTTGTTTTGGTTTCTTTGTATGTGGATTACTTGGGTTGTTACCAAAATTTCATGTCAATAGCACCTTTGGAAATATATTTACTGAGAAAAATGGTGACGTGTTCAATACTTATACATAATAAATGAAATTATTCAGGCTGATATATGCATTTATTTGAATGCACCAATTGTGTTTACGTCTTATAATAACAGATACAAATTGTCATATCCTTTTCAACATTAGTCTATTGAACATTCAGAAATAATATTTTCATAACTTGAATGTTAGAAAAACGTCTTACAATTTTTTTGTTTGTTGGGAATGATATCAAAAGACAACTGTGATTATGGTGGCTTCTTCGGTAACATCGATAAATTTCTTTCTTATTCTGAAAAATGCAGTTAGCAAGAGTTTTTAAAGAGTTTTGCTAAATCTTGTGACTATGGCTAATTAATTACATCTTTATTGCAGTCATTTGGTCTCAAAGCGTTTTTGCAGTCGGTTAACAGATGCTTTATGGAACCTATTACTGTTTTAGCATTGTCTATTCGCCTATAAACAGCCTTTTTAAAGCTACACTGTGTAATTTTTTAAGTTGATTCTTAGCAAAAAACACTTTGTTCTTTCAAAATGATATGCACTCATTAATGTGTAATTACTTCTACCAACTAATCAAGTATTCTCGTAAGCGTAGAATCTGCCATTCAGAATACATACGAGCGAGTCGCTCGAATGGCGGCAGCCATGTTGTGCCTCCATCTTGAAAATACATTAGCCAAAGAGGGACATACCTGGAAATTCGTCGCACCGTGACGAATGGGGGAGATTACTCGCGACTGCCGGCAGATTTGAAATAATACGCCCACCGTAGGAGTTAAAACGCCCTCGGAATGGGAGGGGCTAGAAAGTAATATTCAGTTGGTAGTCATAAACAATTTCACCGCTAGATGGGAGAAAATCCTACACAGTGTAACTTTAATAAACGTATTTGCTTCTGTTGACTTGAGTTGGTCAATCAAGAACTTGAAGACAAATCAGTTGCAATCACCCAATAAATGTGGCATACTGATTGGCCACACACTGTCTCTCAATAAAAACCCCAATGAAATCATTTGACAAATGTAATGGCAATTTTCAAAAGTTAATATCAAACAGCATCAGAGGTGTAAGAAAACTTTCACGAGACAGAACTGTAATAAAGAGAAAAGGTTTATTTCAATGAGGTTTCCTTTCACAAAAGCCGCAGCCACCCAGCTTTGAAACAGAATACCTAATAGACATAATAAAACATACAGATCTTATACAGTTTCTTGGCAAAAACTCCTCCTTCCAGCTTTCTTGTAAACTTCCAGAAAGATACCCCCTATCTCCTGCTGGTTCGGACTGGTTTCTACCCCCCCTGGCCCAGGCCACACTGTTCTTTGTCCCTGAGACACCCAAAGGCCTTCATCTACGACCTAAATTGCCTCTCGCTTCCCTGTCCCCCCCTTGGATGCTAGAAACCCTCACAGAAAACATATGATTAAACGAATGATTATAAGAAACGCTGAATTTTCCAAAACAACAAACAAAAACTTTTTTTTTTTTTTTGTATTTTCTTTAGAAACCGGAAGTTAAGGCAGTGTTAGTGATTCCGCCAAAAATCTGTTTAGGTTACTTTATCAACTTTTTTAAATACACTAGAATAATTACAACCTCAAATGTAGCAGAAATAAACTAAAAAACACATAACTTTGATTTAATTAGGTCTTTAAGAGGCATACTTCAGTCTGATTTAAATGGCTGAGACGTTAACCTCTGTTTTCAATGCAGTAGTTTGCATTTTGCACTCATTATTGTGCCTTTTTGCTGTTTGCTTCCTACATAATGGTCATTATTCAGCATAATTCTGCCTTTCTAGATGACTTGCTTTGTGGCTCCAGGATACAAGATCAAGAAGGGGAACCACGATGCACTCTGTCATTCTGGCTACAGGGGTCTGTCGCTTTGAGTTTAAGATCTGTGGATCATTTAAAGGAACATTCAACCTATTCTCATCTCTTCAGCACAAAGCTTCAGTTTTCATACAGTCAAAGTCTCACACCTGCCCCTCAAAGGCTGTTCTGTAAGTCACAATTTATTATATATTGCTCAAAGTTACCTAATATTTCAGATGTTTAAACTAATACAATCCCCTAGCAGAAAGTGCTATGATGCTACGATATATAATACAGTTTATATAATATATGCAAAATTATTGAAATTAAATTGCAAAACTGAAAAGTCACTAAAATATTGTAAAACTTATTGTGCATTAATTATTGGCAAGACAAGACAGAGCAGTCTTTTTTGACTGATTTCGCCATTCTACACAATATACAACGTATTTATACGGTATTTCAAGATACTTTCAAGATATAGTACTACCATAGTAGATGTCCAAATGCATTGTCCAAAATACCCCACAATACTAACATGGTATATATCCAAAAATGAGGGTAATACCTTGGTATGTTTAAAAACAAAATGGTATTTTACCAAAAGGCTAGTGTAAAACCATGATAGATGTGCAAAAATCCATCTCTTACTGTAAACAAGTACCATGGATGGTAATACTATGGTACTTTAAAATATACAGTGGTACTAAAATTCATGTACCATGGTTTTCATATGATACTTCCAAGAATAACATGATTCTACCATGGTAAATTTCCAAAATACTGTGGTGGTAGTAATAGTACAATGGTGCAATGCCAATAAAAATCATGGTACCACGACACAACACCATGTTATTACCATGGTACCATGTCCAAGAAACCATTGTACTACTTTTCTAGATTTCCAAAAGTGCATGGTGTTACCATGGTACAGTAGGCTACCAAACTAAATCATGGTATTACCATGGCAAACTGACTAAATCAGTTTGAGAGCAAAACTGTTAACAGTTGAATAATGTATCGTCCAAAAAACATGGCTAATACCATATTACTTTTTGGTTGTGGTTAATCTGTTACACACCTGTGATGTGTAAGTAATATTATTATTAATCAGTAAATGAGATCATGTAGTGATGAAATTTAGAGGCCGAGCAGGTGTGTTTCCAGACGCCCACAGAAATACACTAAGTGATTTTAACAGTTCATGATCGGTGCAAAGCTTCCATGCGGCCCAGTGGAGTGCAACAGGATCTTTTCCCTCTCAACCTTTGACTCAAACTGGCAGATCTGTCTCATGTGAGCACTCACGGTTTCCCGATTTGCCCCTACGCCACACAAGTGGAACATGAGAAATCTGAATTATCGGTGTGATGATGTTCAGAGATGTCTGTGGGGAGCTTTTTTTTTTCCCGCGATGGTGGGCGGACGTTAAAGAGAGCTCTAGGGCAGGGGTAGCAGACTCTCCACTCGCCGAGATGAAGAATATAATCCAAGATGAAAGCTTGTGTTGAGACGGCAAACGTCAAACCCCATTCACTGTTCTGTGAAACTGGCAGGAGGGCACAGAAACTGCAGCAAAAGCATCTTTCCGGCTATGTAGCTTTCTCATCTGAGCTGAAATGCACCGCTAAGCTTCAACATACTTTTGTGAAAGATGATAGAGCATTTAGGGATAGAAAAAAACATGAGTTTTTAGCATTACTACAATTTTTTGTTTGCTGCAGTCCAAAATGAATATGCACAATGCACAAATGCTAGTAAATTAGCTTTTAGCGAGTACAACGTTTACATATACGCTGTGAAAGTACATAAATGCGACGCTTCTTGCTACACAAGCTCGTTTTCATGAGGCGTTGCTTTCCGAATTGTGTCAGACTGCAGCAATGCAACTGAGCGATTGCTCAGTGTTTCCACAAGGGGCGTTATAGCATTAGCATTAGCATTATTGTTTTTCTTTCAACTTTCTCTGAATTTTGTTCATGGCTAAATTTTGGACGAATACGAACAATGTGATTAACAGCACAAACCTGACCCTCAGTAGGGCGTGTGCATGTTTGTATGAAACCAAACAATGAGTGATCCGGGAAGTGCGTTGAGAGATTGCTGCTTCTGCTCAATGCAAAGCAGCTGGACAGCCGGTAGATACATTATTGTGTGGTCCGGTATACAATCATATCGTGTGGGTGTAATAAAGCGCATGAAGGAGTGGAGAAACAAAAACAGTCTTTAAGATATCCAAAGCAGAAAACTGGTACTGGTAGCAAACAGCGTTGCATTGCTGCTGCGCCCCCTTCTGGACTGGAGTGTGGATCGCCTGTGACTGACTGTACTCGTTGTGCGATACATATATAGTGACATGGTATCCTTTCTATAATTTCCATGGTTACAAAGGCTTCTCTCACCAATGCCATATTAGACCTACAGAAGATGACAGATGATTGCTTTGAAACATTCAGCTCTTTATGTGATCAATAGTGCCTGTCTGAAGAATATATTTACCGTGACATCGATCATCCTCAATTAAAGCTCTCGTCGGTCCCCTCACAGTTTTATCCAGCAGCAATTTTCTCTTTGGATAGAGTCTAACCGCTAAACAAAAAGGATTGGATTTACTTGAGCCTTTCATGAATTTTATTCCTTTTATGTCTGTTATTTTTGCCTTTTTTTTTATTTACCTCCTTTTTTTCCCCACCAACAAAAGCTACTTGACTATCTCTTCAGGGCTTAGCTGTGTGCGACTTGGACTTCACGCCTTTTGTTGCTTTTGTCTCCCACCCATTCAGTCACAATATCCTCACCCCGGCACGAACAAACCAATAAACACCTCGCTGGGAAAACTTTTCACGGTGGGTCACTGCATTCGCTTCTTGCTGTTAGAATCGTTGCTCTTTTTACATGTAAGAAATAGCCTTTAGAAAGACTGTTGTCTCTGTGTGTGACTTGTGTGGAAAAGAAATAGTGGTAATAATTTTGTATATCAAGATGGCTTGTAATATAATATTTTTTAGTATAAAATTATTTGCTTAGCTAAAAAAGCACTATTCAGCACTATTAAAAATCAATGAGCATTCATAGTAGGCCTATTAAAAATAAATAATAGATAAATAGTACTATAATAAATGTAAATATTGCTATGAATAATACTATAAATTGGAAAAAAAATATTAATATGAAATATTTTAAATATAATATTATGTTATATAAATAATAAATATAAAAGAAAAGAAAGGTATAATAGCATGTAACAATATATATTTGCGCTGTCAAATAAATATATCATGATTAAAAGTTTTGATTAAAAAATTATTTTCATTTCTATTTTATAAATACATTTATAAAAATTTTAAATATTTAGATTTACAATTTAATATATGATCAATTCATTTGAAAGTATTTTAAATTGTGAATATAAAAACATTTACAAAATATATACTTCTAAATTTGATAAATGTATTTATAAAATAATATATAAAGATGATAGTATCAGTATAAAGCAACAAAGTTTTTAATATGTTTATGTTTTTATAAAATAAAATAAAATATACAATAACAATGTTTTATGTATAATACATATTTTTTCTTTTTTCTTTTAAATATTTTAATTAATAATAATAATGATAATAATTATTAGTACTGTCAAATTTTCAAAGTTTCATTAGAAATGCCTGTGCTTATGGGTGCACATGTGTGCTTTCCACGGTGTTGCTCTATCCAAGATATATACCTGCCGAAGTCGAAAGAGCCCAAGGCTTGCTTGGTCAATAAGATGAGGTCAGTAAGTGCAGTGATTTACCACCATCCTGCCTCTGGGACCAGACCTGATTGGCATTATTCTCAGTCGTCCCTGTGGCACCTTCAGCGCCAGTGGTGCCCGCGTCGACCCCGCTGGCTCCCAGCTGTGCAAACACGCATGACTGACGCCGGGGAACTATTCAGGCCACTGACAGTCACAACTATAGCGTGTTAAATCGGACCCTCCGAGATCCGCCTCCTCATCCGTCTGCTCTTCCAGTCACTGCTTCATTTGTAAATTACGAGGTTGCAGAACAAGTAATGACGGATCTGTCAGGTTGATTGTGGGAAGGGGAGGACAAGGAATGTGTTTTTAACAAGTGCACTGACATTTGGGGTTTTTTTTTACACAGTTTTTGTTTTTACAGTGATATGGCATGTTATAGACAATATTAATTTACTGTTCCTGACAAAAACTGCTGATTGCCTGCTACTATGCTAGAGTTTTATTAATGGTTGTTAAAAGGGTTAGTTCAAAAATTATTCCATATTTCAATCACCCTCAAGCCATCCTAGGTGTATGTGACTTTCTTCTATTAACAAAATATCCTGGCTCTTCCAAGCTTTAAATGGGAGTCAATAGTAACTGAGATTTTGAAGGCCAAATAAAGCACATCCATCCATCATAAAAATAATCCATACGACTCAATGGGGTTAATTAAGGCATTCTGAAGAGAGGCGATGGGTTTTTGTAAGAAAAATATCAATATTTAAAGGGGTCATATGCCATTTTTGTACAAGCTAATATGATTCTTTAGGGTCTAAATTAAAAGTTTGTAATAAACTTTAATTAAAAATTCTCATTAGTATTGTAAGAAAACACTCATTTTACCTGGTCAAAAACAGCTCTGTTTTCAGCACACCGTTTAAGTGCATGTGTCTTCAAATGATAATGAGCTTTGCTCACCCCGCCCCTCTGTTCTGTGCGTACACCGTTTTAATAACACAATAACCATAATGCGTTGTTCATTATAAACGTGGGATTATGAATTATATTGAGAACGTCGTACATAGAAAACATGCCGTAATGTACCCTGAGTGTAAACAGCCGCATTCATTGTGAAGCGTGCTAGCGATTTGCAAAGATTCATATAAATATTAATATAAAGGTTAATAAAATGTTACACTCACTTCTTCTTCTGGAGGTGCAGCAGGAACACGAATAGTTGGTACCGATCCTTTTTTCAGGAGCAGCTTCTTAGCAAAACCAGCTTTATACTGACCCTCGTTTATGAAGCAGTCTGGTGAAATGATTCGCGCAAACATGAAAGCATTGACGTTGATCGTGGGGAATATTCCCTTCGAAAACAAGCTCAGCCACTGCGTCTTCAGCGATTCGGATTTAGGAACATCAAAATGATGCTGTGTTCATTATTACACCCAAGAGCAGAACACCACAATTGCTTAGAAGCCATTCTGCTCCAGCGTATCAACAATGACCGCGCTGGTCCGCGCGGACTATGATTGACATAGTGCGGGTCTGTGTTGAAACGCTGCTGTCAATCAACAATCGTGGGAGGGGCGTCGATTTTGTGACGTCACAAAATCGAACGGCTTGATTTGAGATATAAGAAGATTTAAAAAAAAACACTGGATGGATTTTTATCATTTTATGATGGTTGTGTACAGGCACTGCCAACATGCCAACATTATTGCATGGCCTAAGTCTCTGTTATCTTCTGTTGGCGCAGTCACATTAGAGAAATTTCGTGTTTTTTTGTGGCCAAAAAATGTCCATTGTCTGTTGTCAATAGTGTAGTGATAAAGCACAGCTCACATAGAAGTCACTTTCAATCCGAGCAGCTTTCTTTCAGACAGTGACCAATTTAAACATGAGCAAAATCTGTATGGGAACATGCTGAACGAAGTTCATAATCGCGTTGATTTCTATTTAAATGACTGGATTTCGCTCGCAAAAATCCGCGGAACAACATAAATGTGATTTTTTTTAAAGAAATTAGGTTAGATCACTTAGAAGGGTTATAACGCGCTTTTCCTCAACTATAGCCTTATAGGTATCAAAGCAAAAAAAATAAAAATAAATACAGGTGCCAAAATATAAGCCTAATACCCTTATGAGGATTGTGTGCACAATTAGGAGTGATGTCCTCTTGATGTCAATATACTTGAGGTTTCATCAAAAATATGTACAAATTATAGCATTAATTTCTTACTTAATGGTGAATTAAGCAGGGTCTCTAAAAAAAGAACAGAAAAAAGGGTTCCTGATCTATTTCCATCGGCGCCAGATCTGCATTTGGCTTGTTCCGACACAAATGAAGCCCTGCTTCCAGGTCTGATGGGCAACTCCTCTCCCAGAGCCTGTGCATTACTGTCACTGACTGGAACAGAATCAGCACAGATGTCTGAGACCTTCAGTATTTCAGCGAATGGAGTCATATCTATCTATCTATCTATCTATCTATCTATCTATCTATCTATCTATCTATCTATCTATCTATCTATCTATCTATATCTATCTATCTATCTATCTATCTATCTATCTGTCTGTCTGTCTGTCTATGTATCTGTCTATCTATCTATTTTTCTATCTATCTATCTATCTATCTATCTATCTATCTATCTATCTATCTATCTATCTATCTATCTATCTATCTATCTATCTATCTACAGTATCTATCTATCTATCTATCTATCTATCTATCTATCTATCTATCTATCTATCTATCTATCTATCTATCTATCTATCTATCTATCTGTCTGTCTGTCTGTCTATGTATCTGTCTATCTATCTATCTATCTATCTATCTATCTATCTATCTATCTATCTGTCTGTCTGTCTCTCTATCTATCTATCTGTCTGTCTGTCTGTCTGTCTATGTATCTGTCTGTCTGTCTGTCTGTCTCTATCTGTCTGTCTGTCTGTCTGTCTGACTGTCTGTCTGTCTCTCTCTCTGTCTGTCTATCTATCTATCTATCTATCTATCTATCTATCTATCTATCTATCTATCTATCTATCTATCTATCTATCTATCTATCTGTCTGTCTGTCTCTCTATCTATCTATCTGTCTGTCTGTCTGTCTGTCTATGTATCTGTCTGTCTGTCTGTCTGTCTCTATCTGTCTGTCTGTCTGTCTGTCTGTCTGTCTGTCTATCTATCTGACTGTCTGTCTGTCTCTCTCTCTGTCTGTCTATCTATCTATCTATCTATCTATCTATCTATCTATCTATCTATCTATCTATCTGTCTGTCTGTCTGTCTGTCTGTCTATCTATATATCTGTCTGTCTATCTATCTGTCTGTCTGTCTGTCTGTCTATGTATCTGTCTCTATCTGTCTGTCTCTATCTGTCTGTCTCTATCTGTCTGTCTATCTATCTGACTGTCTGTCTCTCTGTCTGTCTGTCTATCTGTCTGTCTATCTATCTATCTATCTATCTATCTATCTATCTATCTATCTATCTATCTATCTATCTATCCGTCTGTCTGTCTGTCTGTCTGTCTATATAGAATATGGAAATAGAAAACTTTGTTTAATTTTAATTTTAACTGTTTAACTTTGTTTAAAACATCATGTGTGTATATTTCATTCTGTCATTGAGAATAACAGTACATTTATCTACAAAAACACGTACAAAAAAAACAGACAAGTTTGGTTTTAAAAGCAAACATTCAACGCAGCAACTCAACAAAGATAAAGCACTCTCACTATCAGTTGTTAATGAAATTTCAAGAAGGCAGAGTGAAAAATAAAGGAAAGCTGCTTTTCTTTGGACAGCGGCGAACAGCTGCCGGCTCCTGATAGCGGGAGAGTCGTGTGCGGACGGGACGCTTATCTTTCACGAGCATTATTGACAATCATCTCATCATTTCAATACAGCTCCACAAGAATGTGTCACTTTAACAGCCATGAGAAGTAATGATAAGATCTATCAGCTGTGAGAAATGGACAGCTACATTTGACTGATGCTGTTTGTTGTCAAGTCTCAGATGCCGAGAGTTGAGAAGCCGTTAAGTTCGGATTCATGTGCTTTCAAGAGTGTTTGAGTAATGTCAGTGATATTACTTCATGATTTATTTAACGACTTGTCATGTTAACTTACAGTTTAAATTATGGGTTTATCCCTGCTCACACATTTGGATGCATCTGGGATTCATTCTTCTGGCTGAACTGTATTTAAAACATGTTTGACCTTTTAAAAGGCAGCTTTCTGACTCAATTACAGACTTTGTCTCTGCTGTGGCTTCTGTGTAAAACGGATGCTTCGGGCAAGTCTGTCTTGCATGGTTGATTTTTCTCTCGTCTTTTTTTAAGGGGTGCTAAAACAAGCTGATTATTCGCCGGCTCATTGTGAGATAAAATGGATCTGCTCATTCGCCAAGTGTGAAATTTCTGTTCCACCTTTATACATCCAGTTTTATCAGTTTGTAAGTTTGGCCTGTTTTTTTTATTATGTAGCCTACCCTGTGGCATTTAAATTCATACTGTTAGACTCCCTTAACCTGTGTTATATTAAACGTTTTTTATTTTTCATTTTAGAACTGTTTACACGACACCGTTTTCAACTAAAAACCGAACATTTTTCATGTGATTTGGCCGTTCATTTACACGACAACGGCATATTGGGGACCTGAAAACGGTTTCAAAGTGCAAGTTTTTGAAAACAATACCGTTATCGTTTCCATGTGAACTACAAAAACGTGAATTTGTGAAAATGGGGACGTCATGCGCATGTGTATTACGTGTTCAGTCTATAGACGCGTAGTGTTTCTTTACAAAGTGACATCGCCATCTACTGGCCTGGCATGAATAATACAACAGTCGTTTTCATGGATCATTTTAACAATGTTGTCGTCGGTATGTGAAAAACGCGAAGGGAAAACTTTAGGCAAGGCAAGGCAAGGCAAGTTTATTTATATAGCACATTTCATACACAATGGCAATTCAAAGTGCTTTACATAGAAGAAATTAAAATAATAAAAGAAATAAGAATAATTAAAACAGTTTAGAAAAATAAAATAAAATACAGTACAGTACAAACAGTCGGACGAGCATTGGCACAGTGCTCATTCAGTAAATGCAAAGCTAAACAGATGTGTTTTGAGTCTGGATTTGAATGTGATTACTGTAGGAGCACATCTGATCTCCTCTGGAAGCTGGTTCCAGCTGCGGCTGGCATAATAGCTAAAAGCAGATTCGCCATGCTTAGAGTGAACCATTGGTATTTCTAGCTGATATGATCCTAATGATCTGAGTGATCTGTTAGGTTTATATTCAGTGAGCATATCTGCAATGTATTGAGGTCCTAGGCCATTGAATGATTTATATACCAGTAATAATACTTTAAAATCAATCCTAAATTTAACTGGGAGCCAGTGTAAAGACCTGAGGACTGGTGTGATATGTTCATATTTTCTGGTTCATGGGGGTGGTAGCATCATGCTTTGGGGGTGTTTTTCTGCACATGGGACAGGGCGACTGCACTGTATTAAGGAGAGGATGACCGGGGCCATGTATTGCGAGATTTTGGGGAACAACCTCCTTCCCTCAGTTTAGGGCTGGGCGATATGGCTGAAAACTGTATCACGATATAAGTGTTTCATATCGGTCGATATCGATAATTATTGATTTTTTTTATAACATATTTAAAATAAGGACCAGTCCAGGAGACAAATATATTACATTTAAAGATTTTTTATTTTAAACTTAACCTACCTCTGATTATAATCCCATCAGTTAAAAAGGCAGAAATGTCAACACGACCATGGAAAACTCAAAAGTCTAAAATCACAATGAACACTTAACAATTATCTCTTAACATTAAGGTGCAAAATTAAAGAATACGTAAGAAATGCTTTATAAAGGGGTGGGCGATATGGCAAAAATATAATATTACGATTTCTTTCTATAAATTATATAAATCTATTTCTTTCTATTTTCTATAAATTATACATTGATACTTATTAAAGCTATTAATAAAGTTATTAGTCAAGAGCAGTGAGTGATTTTCTCTTTACATTTTGTTGTTTTATTAACATTAAAGGGATAGTTCTCCTAAAAATTCTAATTTTCATAATTTACTCTCTCACGTTGTTTTAAACTCGAATAAGTTTCTTTCTTCTGTTGAAAATAAAAGTTATTTGGAAGAATGTGGGTATCCAAACAGTTGATGTACCCCAGTGACTTCCATAGTATATTTTTCTCCTATGGAAGTCAATGGGGACCAGCTACTGTTTGGATACCCACATTCTTCAAAATATTAATATTAGAAAATATTAGAAGGCAATTAATACAGGTTTGGAACAACATTAGAGTGCGTAAATAATGAGATAATTTTTATTTTTGGGTGAACTATCCCTTTAAGGACAAGCGGCAGCGTGTTTACTATTACTACTGTCTCTTTAAGAGCTGCGCGCGACGCGTCTATTATACACGCATTTGACAAGCAGATTTTCTCTCAATTTTCTCAAGTTTGCTTTCACTTTAGACATATCCGACTAGTTTATGTAAACCTTGTGTGTATAACAGTATTAGCAAAATAAGACTCGAAAGATAACTTAGTATTCAGGCGCTGGTAGACAGGCTTTTAGTGCATGTGAGCTTCACATGTATGCGCTGAGAAACGCACACGCTAGAACAGCGCATCAGCACGCGAATAACAGAAAAACTGACGACGGTCTTGCATAATCTGCAGACGACATTGGTCTGACTACGGTCAGACTTTAAGTCAGGCGAGCTGACTTTTTCTGTTTTATCTAGTTACTAGAGAGTGAGTGCCTTTGTTCATGCAATCAAACTTGCTTTGCTGGTTTCTTCCAACGAAAAAAAAAAAATAATAATTATCGAACGTTTTATCGAACGCATTTTTTATTGATATTGATTACGTGTCTATCGCAATACATATCGTTATCGTTTTATCGCCCAGCCCTACCTCAGTTAGAGCATTGAAGATGGGTCGAGGCTGGGTCTTCCAACATGACAATGACCCGAAGCACACAGCCAGGATAACCAAGGAGTGGCTCTGTAAGAAGCATATCAAGGTTCTGGCGTGGCCTAGCCAGTCTCCAGACCTAAACCCAATAGAGAATCTTTGGAGGGAGCTCAAACTCCGTGTTTCTCAGCGACAGCCCAGAAACCTGACTGATCTAGAGAAGATCTGTGTGGAGGAGTGGGCCAAAATCCCTCCTGCAGTGTGTGCAAACCTGGTGAAAAACTACAGGAAACGTTTGACCTCTGTAATTGCAAACAAAGGCTACTGTACCAAATATTAACATTGATTTTCTCAGGTGTTCAAATACTTATTTGCAGCGGTATCATACAAATAAATAGTTAAAAAATCATACATTGTGATTTCTGGATTTTTTTTTAGATTATGTCTCTCACAGTGGACATGCACCTACGATGACAATTTCAGACCCCTCCATGATTTCTAAGTGGGAGAACTTGCAAAATAGCAGGGTGTTCAAATACTTATTTTTCTCACTGTATATATACACACACACTGTAAAAAAGCTGCTGCCTTAAATTTTTAAGTACAATCAAGTCATTTCAACTTAAATCACAGTAAACTGACTTTAAAAATTTGTTGAATATTGTATAACTTATAAAAAAGTGGAAAATTGCTTAACTTATTTTGATGAGTATATTTAAATATATATATATATAATAAGTAACAAATTATAAAACATACATATATAACATGTATAATACATTATATGTATATTAATACGTGTATAGAATAAATGTTATATAGAAATTTGTATTCTATAAGCAGCTTTACTGTTTAATCTATATTAGTTTGCTGGCATCATGTAAACAAATCTCCATATTTCGGGCTGTTTCCTCACAGTCAGTTCTAGCTTTATTTTCTATTAATATTTTACCTCGCGTTTGCCTCCTGATGTTATTTCCTCTGCTGAGCGACAGCCAAGTGTCTGTTTTCCAGTTTGCTGGGCCTCACAATTATTTTATCCAACTAATCGTTTGCATAATTCGGAAAGGCAATAAAAGCTATTTTCTCTCTCCCTCTCTAGCTGTGATTTACACACTGCAGTCATTTTCAGCATTATGTGTTTTTTGGCCTTAGCTGAAATGTGTGAATATTGAAAGGAACGTAGTTTAGTTCATATGAAAGGCTTTTAGAAATGCTTATGCGTTAACATTTTATTAGATATTTATGTTAATTACATAAACAAATATATTAGGATGACATCATTACAACACACAAATGAATAAATTCACAATGCATCAGTACTTAATGAAAAAGAATACTTATATATTATATAATGCATACATAATTACAGTATGTGTTACAGTCATGGCTCTGATTGGCTGGTTCTCATTTAAAAGCGATGACTCATTTCTCAGGTTTTGCAGTTCTAAAATCAGTTAATTAACATAAACATAAAGCCATGTTCTCAGATCAAACAGAAGCAAAAGTCTGTGTGGAAAATCTATGCTAATGAACGCAATGACTTTGGGCAGGGAGCTTTTGCTTCTGTCCTGAATCCTGAATTCATGCCCTATGAATGTTGCCCAGGATCACTGTCCTATTGCTCAACAAGCCCTGAGCACAACTTAGTCTTTCCTTGCGAAACGCAGTCCGTTCACTTCCCTGCCAGAAGAGCTTACAGTCATCGCATCATTGACCCTGCAGGAGAACAGTTCAGGACATCTGTGCGTACTTGACATTCAGAATACATGCAGCACATACAACAACTGGCTAGATTATAGCTCTCTTGAACTCTAGTTTTGGGTCGCAACCTTTTTGTGACCCATTTTTTTCACTTAATTAAGGTCACAGTGAGTGTAGGTGTAGGTGTGTTTGATTAGGATTGGGATCACTCTAAAATCTAATTGCTATACTATATTGTTTCACTAATTCAATTTTTTAAGGCTTTTTTCTTCATTATGATATTTGTTTTTCATGGAATCAGTTGCACCACCCTGACATTTCTTTGACTTTATGCCCCAAAGAAAATATCCAGATTAATTTCAATTCAGAAATTAAACATTAAACATAAATATTACAAACATTAATCAGCTGAATTTTAGGAACTTAGATTAGTTTGAGACTAATTGATTAGAATTCTTACCAAAATTGTTCAGTTTCAAAATCTGCCCATAGCCTTATTAATAAATAACAAGCCATTTATTTATCCATCCATCCAACCATCCATCCATCCATCCAACCAACCAACCAACCAACCAACCATCCATTAATCCATCAATCCACCAATCCATCCATCCATCCATCCAACCAACCAACCAACCAACCATTCATCCAACCATCCATCCATCCATCCATCCATCCATCCATCCATCCATCCATCCATCCATCCATCCATCCATCCATCCATCCATCCAACCAACCAACCAACCATCCATCCATCCATCCATCCATCCATCCATCCATCCATCCATCCATCCATCCATCCATCCATCCGACCAACCAACCAACCAACTATCCATCCAACCATCCATCCATCCAACCAACCAATCAATCAACCAACCAACCAACCAACCAACCAACCAACCAACCAACCATCCATTAATCCATCAATCCACCAATCCATCCATCCATCCATCCATCCATCCATCCATCCATCCATCCGACCAACCAACCAACCAACTATCCATCCAACCATCCATCCAACCAACCAATCAATCAACCAACCAACCAACCAACCAACCAACCAACCAACCAACCATCCATTAATCCATCAATCCACCAATCCATCCATCCATCCATCCATCCATCCATCCATTCATTCGTCCATGCAACCAACTATCCATCCATTCATTCGTCCATGCAACCAACTATCCATCATCCATCCATCCATCCATCCAACCAACCAACCAACCAACCAATCTGTCCCCATTGACTTAAAATAGACCCCCTAATGCGTGAGGTGGGTTTAGTAGAGGGTAATTGAGAATGAATGAGGTAAAGTCACGTGAGAAGAGGCAATGCCTATGATTGGATATGAGTCAAAATCAAACTTGAAATGGCCTGAATATATGATGACTGTGGGGGTTTTAGTGAGCAATCTGCTTGGGGAAATTAAAGGTACATCTTTGTGTCTGTAACCAGCATGTCCAGTACAAGCTTGAAGACTGATGAAAATAAGCTGCATTCAGAAAAGCTGAACATTAGTTCACAAATAATATACATTGTTTAAATTGTTACTGCCTTTAGTTATTATTTTGGAATACAGTACATTTAAAAATGCGTAAAAACACTAACTTGAAAGTTATACTTGGTTTTAATAAATATAAATTTACATAGTTATTGCAAAACATTCAAAAAGTGTAACGGGCATACATTTACATTTGATATACAGTACTGTATATAAATAAAAGTGAGGACTTTGCCTCCTCATTTTAAAACACCACCTCACACCATTGCTTTGCATCCTGTTACTATAAAAATGATATCTAGGTAGGCAACTAACTTGGAAGATTTCGTGTACCAAAAATAAGACATTGACTGATTTGAATGCTTGCTAAATACTTTGAAGCAGCGAGGCCTAAAATGTGTGATTATAAATGATGGCGTTTGATGAATTGAAAGATTCAATTTGACGTTAATGAACTGCTGAAAGTCTTTTTCCCAACAGACATTGCGTAATTAAATCAATTTCCCTTCCACCTGTACATGTTATATGGGGTGTAACCACACCTTTATATATTCACAGTTTTTTTTGACATTCTTCCAGAAATCTTAAACCGGAGCTTATCTTTCTGGGGGACTGGATTATTTCCCACAGATTGCATGAGCTTGGGCATCTCTGATTGTGGACACTGATGTCCTCTAGTAGTTGTCTGTCCCCTTGAGGATATTATGACTGTAGATTGGATTTCTCACCAGCCTTAAATCTGTCAAACCAATCTTCAACCCCTTTTCACTCTTCTTCTCCCCTCTCTTGTTTCTTGAATGGTTTAATCAATGAAAGCTTCCCAACACAATGCCACATGGACTATGTTATATTGTAGTAGTTAGTTGTTCTGTATTTGTCCTGAATAAGGTGGAACATGGAAATTATAGGGTCAGGAACAACCCATTCACCGGCATTGGAGAAATGCAAGACTTTGATCAATATAAGACTTTGATCAATCTCTATAATAAGGAAGATTCTATCAATCTTATAGAAATAAGGAAGCATTATAGAGATTTCTAGTGCAATCGAGTAAAAGTGTTTGGATCTGGTTAAAGTAATTTCTCAATCTCATCCCCAGTCTCATACTGATTCTACCAATGATAAAGAACTGTTTGAAAATCTAGTCTGAATGATTTTTTTTTTTAAAGTCTTTTTTTTGGGGGTCTTTTTTTGTTTGTTTTCATTTTCCCTGCATACATGGCATACAGATTTTCATCATTGAAAGAGTTTTTTTTTTAAATATAAAATATAAAAAATAGAGTTGTATACATTTTTAACTCAAAAACATGAGTTAAATACAGTTTTATATACAAAAAAAATCATAAATTAATTCATAAGTATCATTACTGTATGTTTTTGGAGACCACATATTTTACAACTATGCCTTGTTATAAAAGGCATTGATATGATACTATGATAATTTTTTTCCTATTTTAGTTTTTCTTGCATGTTTCTGCATGTTGGTTTCACCACATGGTTTTGATATATTAATAATATTTTAACAAAACATCAGCTTTTCTTTCTTAGTGATAAAAACATAATATTGTGCCAAACTATTTAAAGGGACACTAAGTAGGAATTTCTCCCATCTAGTGGTGAAACTGTATTTTGCATTCAAACGAATAATGCTCTCCAGCGCCTCACTTTTTCAAATGCGCGTTGCATCTACGGTAGCCGTTATGTACCAAAAAGCTATGACAGGATGTCTTATAATAGCACTTCGAGTTTTTCTTTGGATGAACAGGTTTGTTATTTAAAACAAACTGAAACTTGAATCAACGAAAAAAAGAATGTTACAGTATGAATTACTGACTGTGAAAAACATTAACTATGGTAGTTAGTAGTAATGCCGCCTTTATTCGTTATATTTTTGAAGTACGTGCACTGTTAGATATCATCATCATCCGTGCCTTCTCTAACGTTACTTTACTCAATAGCTGCTATTCATCAAAGAGCCTGTTTAACTTACTATGAATAGAATAGATAAATAGATATAACTATAAATGTTCTACTATCTATATAATAAAGTTCACAACCAAGCAATGAAAAATAAGCTTGTAATTAAGACCGTAACATTGACTTACCTGTTGAGAAGAAAGCAGGCAACTTCAGCATCGCTTGTTTTGAAAGCTTTCTCCTGCATTAGCAATCCCGACATTAACCCTTGTTTTTGTAATCTCCGGTCACGTTTCCTTTTACGGTCTATTTTGGACTTTTTCGATGACGAGGACTCCTTATCCTGTGACTCATATTTATGTATGAATGAACGGTGTATAAATAACCGTGCAGTGCAGCCTTTTAAACTTGCCGCGGCAGTGACAAGCGCCTCTCAACTGCTCTGCTCCTCCGCTTCTGCTGGCTTCAGTCACGTGACGCTGGCTCTGAACGAAAACGCGTTGTGGAAACGCGTTGGCCTAGTACTTTTTGTCCCTCTCTGCTATTATAGTTTTTCAAGATGGCGGAACTACATGGAAGCCTCCGTGGACCTACCCGTCCCATGTATATAAAGATAATAAATTCTTCGTTTACGAGGATTAGTCTGATCATTGGCATAGGTATTTGTACACCATTGAGGGCATATTTATGAATAAAAATATTGATTTTAGATAATAAAATACCTAAAAAGCTACTTATTGTCCCTTTAATTGGGATTTATTTTCTTCAATTTGATTTCTTTTATTGATTTTCATTATTATGATATCAGTTCCTGATATCAGGTATCCTCCTGACATGTATTACTTTTTGCCCCAATACATTTTAATTCAATAAATTATAATGGTCTTCAAGTCAATGTATGTATAAATTGAATTTCCATCCATCCATCCATTCCAAAATCCATCAATCCATCCAACCAACATCCATCCATCCAACATCCATCCATCCATCCATCCAACCAACATCTATCCATCCATCCATCCAACCAACCAACCAACCAACATCCATCCATCCATCCATCCATCCATCCATCCAACCAACCAACCAACATCCATCCATCCATCCATCCAACCATCCATCCAACCAACCAACCAACCAACCAACCAACATCCATCCATCCATCCATACATCCATCCATCCATCCATCCAACCAACCAACCAACCAACCAACCATCCATCCATCCAACCATCCAACCAACCAACCAACCAACCAACCAACATCCATCCATCCATCCATACATCCATCCATCCATCCATCCATCCAACCAACCAACCATCCATCCATCCAACCATCCAACCAACCAACCAACCAACCAACCAACCAACCAACCATCCAACCAACCAACCAACATCCATACATCCATCCATCCATATTTTGTATGGTCCAAATATAATGGTCTTCAAGTCCCTGTATGTATGAATTGCATTTTTAATGTACTTATGCATTTATTAATAGATCTGGACAAAAGTGTTGTTGATCCAGGCACATTTATCCTCAGCAACTAGCTGTATAGTTCATTAAACATACAATTGTCAGAATCGAACCCATAACCTTGGTGTTGCTAGCACAATGCTCACTCAGAAAACTAACTGTGGACACTAAAACTGGATAACTGCAAATCTCTGGTTCAGATGTAAACTGTGCCTCTGGACATCATCCGGTTTAGTCCAGCTCTTCACATTTTCCTGAACTCTCCTCAATCTTTTCCTGCTTGCAGGTTTAGACTGCTATTTTTGCGCACTGAGAGGATGTCTGGGTAATCCCTACAGCCCATTCACTGCGTGCGCTTTCAGTTTGTGAAATTAAATGCTGCTCTATGTGGAATTGTTCAGCCGGGAACAAACACACTCGGTATACCTTATATGATGAATGTTATTGTGCAGCAGGGCCTACTGTCATTTAAATTAAATCAATTTTTGCCCTCCAGGACGAATCACAACAAATGCAGTCAAATGGATCCAGAACAAATATTACAAGGTTGCACTGAGTTCAAGGTGTTTTGTTTCATTTTATGTGCATCTACTGAAGAGTTTTTTCTCTCTCCATACATCAATGTTTACTGAGGTTGGCTTACCGCTGTTTGTCAGAATTACATTGTTCCAGCGGATATTAAAGCGTTTGGACAAGCAGCCATGTCAGATCTGCTGAGGAAGTAAGACATCAGCCTGAGTTTCACACTCTTCCCAGCCGAGCCAGCGGAGCATTTTCTGTGTCATATAGTTGCCCATGTCAGATTTTCTCTGCAGCTACATATATATATATATATATTTACAATAACAACACTGGTTTCATTGCAGCTGTTCTTTCCATATTGTGCAAAATTCCTTTAGTATAAGAAACATTTTGATTTCTTGTAGGGAATGATGTAGGTTGCTGTCCTAGTGTTATTAGCTTATTAGCTAAGTTGGAGGTGGCATACTTTTTTATATTTTATTTTTGTTGGTTTGGATCTTTTGCCTATTTACTTGACAGAAATAATATAGCAATAGGAAATTAATGTGATCAGGACTTATCATAAGCTAAACTTAGCTCCAGATTTAGCGTCATAGCTAAAAGTGCATGTGCGCTAATCAGTGTGGCACAGATCTGACACAATCTTTTTATTGTTAGGTGTCAGTAGACATCTGCCTTTGAATGAAAATAGCTACATTTCTCTTTAAATATGGATTTTTTAGATAAGGAGGAAGTTAATTTTATGTCCTGTGCTGGAGTGAGACTTACTGTCAGCATTTAGTTTAGCTTATAAATGTCCTAGCCTGGCAAAACCATGATAGCTACATGATAGCTACTATTGCTAGTTGTAGTGAGGAGGGCCATTAGCATTAGCTATCTAATAATGTATGAACAAGATGAGTCATCTATATTTAGTAAATTTTCTTGTAAGAGAAAGACATATATTTAGTATTTACTATAGTATTTTGTAAGTGCTTAGGAGAACACTAGCATGTAGCCTCAAAGCTAACATTCTGTACAAGTAAAATACTTTAGTACTGTTCAAATCAGATACTCTATAGACTTTTACTCAAGTCGCATTGGAAGTGGTGACTTGTAATGGAGTCATTTTCGCTGTGAGGTATCTGTACTTCAGGTTCTCTTTACACCTCTAACAAAACCTTGAGTTTGTTTCATTTTACTGCTCGCGTTTCATGGTTTTAACAGCAAAGAGCGCATTTTGTGTAAATGGCCCATAAATCTGTTTAAAAGGTGAAAGTGTTCACGTCTTTTCGACGACTTTTCCCTTCTTTCCTGTCTGTAAGTAGTCAACTACCGATCTATTATAAATATGTTCTAAGAACGTTTTACCAACATTCCCTTAAAGGAGCTGTATGTAAGAAATGTATTTCAATTAATCATAAAATGGCCCTGATATGTCACTAGACATTAAGAAATCATGTTCATTTCAAATACTTATATCACTGACAACAGTAGTACGGCCAGGATATTGTCATTTAAAAGTGAAGTTGCAGCCCTCAACTGATGTTGATGTTGTCATGTTGTGCTTTGGCCTGAAGCGCCACCCTCCACCTATCTACCAATCACGAAGTCAGTAGTGTTTCGGCATCCGGGTTGCCAGCTCTGCTCTAGTTACCACAGCTACGTAGCAGCCTACGTTCCTGCTGGATCCTGCAGCCTATCTGGCAACCTCGAGTCAGGGGGGAGGGGGAGGGGATACACCGCTCTACAGTAATTTGAAAGTGATTGCAGTACCAGTTTTGGCCACAATCTTACATACGGCTCCTTTAAAGTTATGAAAATGTTATTTCTGTTATTTTTGTGCTAACATTATTAAAGATAACTTTGAACGAACATTCTGATAATGTTACTGGAAGAACGTTTGTTCATTACGTTGAAAGAACCTTGCCAGAATGTCAAAGTTTTGAGCACGTTCCCTGTTAGCAGGGTAGCTGCTGGATTCCTCTCTTAGGACTGAAATAACCAAAATTGCACCTGAAATGTCGCCTTTGTAGGTCTGCTAATACCCTTAACCCTGCAGTCAGGCTTCTATTGGCGTATTTTACCTCGTGTCTTTGAGGTGGCGAGAGCTTATCACAGACGCTCACTGCTCCCCGCCAAGCATAATGGATTCTGCCTTCAGGATTAGACTTGGAAATATCTCAACAATACCTAGTAGGAGGCTGTTGCTTGGGCACTATTTCTGTTTTATTTTTTTAGCGCAACTTATTTAGCATGATGCGGCAGTGGTAGAGAGTGGGATGTTTTCAGTGGTGATTATAGTGGGATTAAGCATGTTGGGTTATTAGCAAGAGTGTCAGTGTCGCATTTCACAGGTCACCAACACAGACAACTGTTTACTGTCATTATTTCTGCAGTTTTGTCTGGTGCCACTAATGGTGCTGAAATTACAGCACTTAGTTAACTGCAATGATCATGATGCTTCTGTTTCAACCGTTTTAGCTATTTGTAAAGTTTCAAACACAAAACATAAACTCATATGATAATGAGAATGTTTAGTTTAGGCTTTCTTGACTATTTGTTGCCTTTTTCAGAGATCAGAGAGTTCTTGGTTGGAAAAAGACTAGAAAGGTGCTATAAATGTAAAAAAAATATATATAATAATATATATATTATAAAAATAAATAAATAAATAAATAAATAGAATTTTAACTCAAAAACATGAGTTAAATACAGTTTTATATACAAAAATATCATGAATTAATTCATAAGTATCATTACTGTATGTTTTTGGAGACCACATATTTTACAACTATTGTTATAAAAGGCATTGATATGATATGATATAATTTCCTATTTTAGTTTTTCTTGCATGTTTCTGCATGTTGGTTTCACCACATGGTTTTTATATATTAATAATATTTTATAGTAATAAAAACATAACATTGTGCCAAAATATTTAAGAGGGATTTATTTTCTTCAATTTGATTTCTTTTATTGATTTCCTTTATTAAAATGAATGACTGTGCACATTTGATTGAGTGCCTAAGAAAGGATTTTTTTTTTCGAGTGTGAACACAGAAAAACATGTCATACCATATGAGCATTTGGATCTTTATGGAAATTCTGGACAATAAACAATCTGGATTCCACATTATGTGTAACACTGTTACCACATGGGACATAGTGACACTTAGGATATGATATAAATAATGTAAATAATGGTTTTTTTTTTTACAGTGTTGATTTCATTCGTCAAGATCAACTATTTATCTCTATACTTTGTACTCTATATTCTTTTCATGGAAAGTTCCTCTTATTTGTTGTTTTTTTGCACAAGGACTGTGGGGACAAAACGGTTACAGTAATTGCGATTATTTAATCAGTCATCTAGTGTGTAATCATTTTGCTCAAATCATTAATGCGTATTGCTTACATGCTTCCTTTACTGATTCCATACATGAATTATCCTTGAAATGCAGCTCATTTATAGCCTGGTCCCATATCTGCTTTAAATATGCTCAATATGACATGCTTCATTAGGAGACTTTCCGTTCCGATTAGCGGAGATCTGAGCGATAAAGTGACGTCAACAGGCTGATGAATTTTTCAGGAGTTCTGGAGTTCAGATCTCCCCTGGAGGCCGATTGTGTAATGATTGGTGCTATGAGAGACCCAGTCTGTCTACAGATGCGCCACCCCGACTGGCCAACAGGGGGAGCTGTTACGTTACATATGACATTGAAGGCTGTGATTTGAAATGATAATAAATGGATGCAAAGTAAGTTGTTGTGAAGGTTACGTGGAAGGTTAGATTAGTCTGCTTAGAGGCACGAAAGCAATTCAGAAATTGCTGCATCCACCCTTTGTGAGCGAATCAAGGAGACTCCACCGAATGAGATGTGCATCTGAACGCGAAGATTAATGGCACCTTTGAACCGTTACATTACAGCACCCGAAATAATCACAGCCGCGCGGCTAATCTCCACTTTGATGAGTTTCTTCCTTAGCGGGAGAGAGAGAGAAACACAGATTACTGCACACTTCACTGCTCATACAGTAATTGAGTCACTGCAGTGTCCACCAGCTGCTCAGATCGGCTCAGGGTGTTTGTTCTCGATTCTTTCAGCGTTTCGTTTCCGCATTACCTCGGTTGCCGTTTTGTTTGGTGTCACAGTGCCTGTGCTGAGCATTAGCTATTTCCTTCACTATTTGTAAACTTAGCTAACAAAAATATGTTCTAAGAACTTTTTGCTGAGGTTCCCAAGTGTTATTTATGATTGTTTAGAAAACGCTTTTTATTGGTTATTCGAGCGTTGAGGAAACAACATTAGGCTACTTTTGAACATTTACGAAATGTTAGACGAACATGGAAGTAAGGGTACGTTTACACAACAACTATGTATTAAAAATGGAAAAGTTTTCCCTTCGTGTTTTTCGCGTACAGACGACAACGTTGTCAAAACGGATCCGCGAAATCAACTAAAAACGCTGTATTATTCATGCCAGGCCAGTAGATGGCAATGTCACTTTGTAAAGAAACACTACGCGTCTATAGACTGAACATGTAACACACATGTGCATGACGTCACCATTTTCACCAATTCACGTTTTTTGTAGTTTACACAGAGACGATAACAGTATCGTTTATAAAAACTTGCACTTTAAAACCCGTTTTCAAAATGTTGTGTTTTCAGGCCCCAAAAAGCCGTTGTCGTGTAAATAAACGGCCAAAACTAATAAAACGTTAATAAAAAGTATTTGCGTTTTGAGAATTTCTGAAGACCAGATAACTTTGAACGAATGTTGTAATGTTAGGCTACTGAAAGAAGTTTGTTTATAACTTTGAGAGAATCTTGCCAGAACGTTCCCTGTTAGCTTGGTTATAGCTTTAGATGAGTGGACTTTTATTGCTTGCATTTGAGTTTGATCTCCATTTTGTGCGGTTGGATTAAGAACACAATAAGGTGCCAAAGAGCTTCTGCGTTACATCAAATCTCTTTCCAATTAGTTTGCACAGTGTCCTCGGCAGTATAATGTATCAGTGAACACGTCTGCGTGCAGGACACATGCGTTCATCTCGATTACAAACCCCAGCCATCATTTGCATTACTTTCGGCGGATATGATCAGAAAACAAGCTCTTAGAGGGGAACCCAAGCAGCTGATGGATTCCATGGCCTTTTGGGCCTGTTTGTCACCTTTACATGTTTACACATTTATTCTGCTGTACATTAGGCTTCCTAAAGTCGATTGTGACTCACTAGGGTATACAGTATTATTATTCATCTATATTATTTTGAATAACAGTAAATTCATCAAAACTATGTCAAACAAGGAAGTATTACTTTATTTAATAATAAATTAAATTCATTTAAATTTCTAAAACTATTTGAAATAATTATACAATACATAAAATAAACAGTGCTGTCAAATCGATTAATGTGTGTGTGTGTGTATGGCCACACACTAATCGATTAATCGCGATTAATCGCATTTATCATAAAAGTTTGTAGATATGTAATATGTGTGTTTGTGAGTATATATATATATAAATAATGGACACACAAATTGATTAATCGCAATAAAAAAAAAATATTAAAAAAAAATGAAAAATCATGTGTGAGGGACAAGTTAGATTCATACTTATAGGCCATGTTCACACTGTTCACACATACACATAGTTGTCTGTACATATATAATTTTATTGAGAGAGTGAAAACTACATTATTCAATCATGTTCATTCTTGAAAAAAAATGTATTATACAAATAGAATTCAAAATAAATTTGATACATTTAGGCCTGGTTTCACAGACAGGGTTCAGATTCAATTAATTTAACTTTATTTACAGACTCAAGGTCCATTAGACCTTGATTATAAGGCATTATAAGTTAATGAACACAAGGTGGCGCTGTGCACATATAAGAACTAGCGTTCTTGATTGAGACACGTTTTATGGCATTCTCTTCTGGTTTTCTTGATGTGTGCGCTCTCATTTAATGCTTCATTGGTCTCTGTGTCTGTTTCCATTGAGTGTCTGTCAAATAGGCCTATCTTTGACAGATTACTGGAAAGCTGAAAGAGTCTGTCGACTACAAAGGGCCTCTGAGGAATTTGTGTGATTTGTTTGGTAAAACAGGGTTTGCCGTGGCCCATTTCATTTTAAAAGCCTTTATAATATTTGTCTTCATTAGTGATTATGTTGTCACAGTAATGTTTTTACCATCTGACAGAGGGACTTTGCCTTTAGCGGTTCACCCTTTTTTTGTGTGTTTCACCCTTCAACTGGAGTTTTTTGTCTGCTTATCATTGACATTGATATCGTTAAAAACTTGGAGTCGGTCTAAATCCCTCTCACGTCCCGCGCGCCCTTGAGAAGATGCGTAACTTTTCTCATCTTAAATGGTAAAACAGACAATGACAACAACGTCAGCTTTATACATTTGGTATTTGAGCTGAATTGCATCCCGATCAAAGAGTATTTCCAGGATGTGAGGAAAACTTTTACTTCAGTTTTACGGTTTTCATATGGCAGCGAAATTTTGTGCAAAGCCAATAAAGGGACTCAGGAAGAGTAAATATAACATGGTTTTGTGAGAGTTTCTCGTGGGAAAGCAAAACATTTGCGAGAGAACGCACAAGCATCGACTTATTATTTTTCCTCCCATCTCAATTGTTCTCGTCAACACCATGTCCCTTTAAAAGCTCAGTAATTTCGCACCATTCGCGCGAAATCCAACGTCTTTGCTTATACATTATTTTATTAAGGCGTGGTTACGTTTACCTTTGTACGTCGAAATTTTAATGAAGAAATCCAGTCATTTTAGTTGGAATTCACGGAAGGTTTCCTCACGCAAATTGGTTTCAAGTTAGTTAAGAGAATTCAACGGGTCAACCAGCAGAAAGTTGCTTGCTCTGTAAAAAATGATATGATCAGTAAGTTATGACAACATAGCTATGTTTCTACATTGCTTTAACTCATCAAAATAAGCTAAGCAATTTTCTACTTTTTTATATAAGATTCAACCCATTTTAAGTCAGTTTGATGCAATTTAATTTGAAATGACTTAAACATCCAAGTTGATTGTACTTAAAAATGTAAGGCAGCAACTTTTTTTTAGTGACTTCTGTGTGCGGGATAGTTTTTTCAAAAATAATGTACTAGATGTAATGTATTATGTCTAAAAATGAACTTGGGACGAATATTTGCTGGCAAATGTCGGATTTCCATAGTGTAATTAAATAAGTTGTAGGCCTATAGGCTACATTAGTTTACTGATAAATATGCACTGGCATTAAAATGTCTTTTTTAAAATACAAACATAATATAACTGCAATAGACAATAATATAAATACAAAATGATTGGACGATGTTAATTTAAAACATTTGCAGTAAACGCTACATTAACAAAAGTTAAAGGCCCACTGAAGTGCCTTGGAACGCGTAGCTTTGTATGATGCGTTGACGTAATTTCTGAAACAGGAAGCTAAGGTGGGACGTATTGAATGGCTCCTCCCCCTTTTCAAATAGCCAATAGGGTTTAGTTTACCTCACAGACTGCATACTTGACAGGACCATGGAAGCGAATCCGAGCGCTGATGATACGTTAGATTCTAGAGAGCATTTGATTGGACAGAAGATGTGATGAGAAGCTGAAGTCCGCGGTGATGTCATAAAAATCCATGATCCATTTTAGCGGAAGTGAGAGACTGTAAGTTTTGAATGCTTATATCTCCTAAAAGCGAATTTTGTCATTGTTTCGGAACACACCAGCTTATCCATAACTTTAAGGCTAATATATTCATACTTAAAGCTAAAAAATGTACATTTTGATTTTAGGGGGCCTTTAAAGTCTATAGCTATAGGCCTATTTCGTGATTTCTACAGTCAGCTGATTTAAGAAAGCATCTGGGCCACTGAAATATGAGGTATATGATAAAATGTAATATGTTCAAAAGGTGATCATAAGTTATAATTAAACGACCTGACGCCAAATGATGCAAGACAAGTCTCAAAAGCTTGCTTTGGATAGAAGTATCTTCTTAAAAATTGCTTTCTTACTTAATTTGTGTAAAATTAACCCTTTTAGACTTGACATTTCCATAATAATATATCAGTCTGATCACTGGCTTTAAGGATCCCTCACATAGAGGGAACCTCAATAACCTTTAATATCCTGGTCCAATATTGGCTTGTTTAAAATAGCTCCATATTCATCTCCTGATTATAACTGGCCAAATCTCTACTCCAAACAGCTGATATTTGCCGAAAGCCTGCCAGGACTCCATCCAGGTGCTTCTGTACATCAGTCCGGATTCTTTGTCTTTCTTTGTCTTTTTGTGGGCTTCTTTGCCATTACTCGAATAATCTGCCACTTTGTTACATGCTGGTCTATTATTACACATCTGTGAGCACTTGTATTGAATATTTTAGTAAATGCACCTGACTTTATGTATATAATCACAAGTCTGGGCTGCAATCTAGCCGTCTTCACCTCTTCAGCACTTTACTTCCCTGGTATATCACTATGTAAATGCAATGATTAATTCATGAACCTCTAGTAAAGCCAGTTCCATCTTTGCGATGATGGAGTTCATAGTAGAGGTCAGGGAAAAGCTCTTAAACCAACACTGATTCATACAACGGAGAGTTGACTGGAATACACATTTAAAAAAAACCTCAACCAGTCCGATAGTGCATTTGTTCCCACTTACAGACCATATGCATTCGAGATGATGCACCTTTTTCCCCTCTCTTGTTTGTCTTTCTACTAAATATTGTGTTTATTTTTACTGGAAATATATAAAACAGAACACATTATGCAATGATAAAGATTTTCACATGACCCCATTTAAAATAAAATTATCTGGACTCCATTTTATCATGTTATCCAGGTCAGACTTCGTAAGGGCATGATGACTTCCCAGTGTTCTTTGTCAGCATTTATTCACAATAGCCCGAGCGATGATATCAAAGATGTCCTTTCTCCTCATCACAGTAACTCTGTAGGGAAAAGTGTGTCATTGAAGTCTCTTTGATTTAATGACAGTGAAACACTTGTGCGGTTCATAAACAGCTCTTTTCATGTGTCTGTTTATGTGTGTGTTGTCTGAGAGGTTAATTAGAATTTCCTCAGCCTGCAGTTTCATCTCCAGGGTTTTACTCTTTAGCACAAAAACAAGACTCTTCTCAATAATTATGAGCACCATCAAAACAGAACGAACACTTGAGAGGTTTGATGGGGTTTCGTGGCTTCCCATTAAAAAGCTGTATTTTTAGTTCGCGTTTAAAAACCCTGTCATACACTCCGTAATTGCTGCTGGAGAAATTGCGATCAGTAACTCGACTTAAAATTTCTGATAACTTTATTTCATTTTATTTATGGGTCTATGAAGTGAGGCTAATTGTTTTGTGTCTAAATCTATTAATTTATTTATTCATACATTATTCATATATATTCATATGTATTCATATTATTCGTAAAAATATAATTCATACAGACATGAACTTGAATGTTCCCCTTTGAATGACGAACATGTTTTTAGTTTCCGATGTAAATTTATTTTTTATATTTTTTGTGGGATATAAAGTAAAAAAATGTCAAGGTGGTGTAACCATCTTGAGAGGAAAAGTCTTAAAAAGTGCTTAAAAGACAAGAAACCAGTAGTAGTCTACCATTATTATTTCTAAAAACAAAACAAAACAAGTTTGTCTTTTGGTAATCAAGATAAATTTATCATTTCTAAAATGTCTGTCTGCATGTCACAATGCACATATTTTTGCTTTAAAATCTTTACTGATTTCAATAATTCGACCATACACATACCTTTTATATTGTTATTGAAATGTCAAAAGGAATATTTAGTTGATTTAAGCAACTTATGCTTGCTTAATATTTCATTTATTGAAAACATTGTTAGAAATTAAGTGGAAAGTGGAAAATGAAAAAGCATATGAGGTATATTTATTTCAATAATCAATGTATTTCATTATGTATTATGTCCACCATAATAAAACTATTCTCATTTAATAATTAAAAATGGAAAATAAACTTGCAACTTTGCAAAAAAATAAGTTGGATTTAATACATTAGCTATCAACAAAATGTTCTTCTAACAAAAATAAAAATAGCTTGAACAAAGATTATTTAGTTGGATGAGTGAGTTTATTATCTTGAGTGATTTGTAATTTATAAAGTAATTTGACCTTAGAATCTCAAATGTTTGTCCCAACATTCCAAATTAAGTTATCTGAAAAAACTATTTTACATTGAATGTTATGTCAGTTCCCAATAAAAAATGGAAAATATTGAAATATTTCAAATATATATTTTAAAATGGTTTAACGGTTATTCAAAAAACATATGAAAGCAAAGTAAATATTACATTTCTATAAGCAAACATTACAAATAAAAAGCAAATATTACATTTCCAAGATCTTGGCAAATGCTTTTGTGATGACAAGTCTTGGAGTGTTTGGTTTGGTAATGGATATGAAAATATTATGTTTAGATCTGCTACGCTGCTGCTGTTGCTGATTTTATTGCTGCTGATGATTATTGCTGCTGCTTCTGCTGCTGTAGTTGTTGATTATTGCTGCTGCTGCTGCTTGTATTGCTGTTGTAGGTTATTGCTGCTACTTTAGGTTATTGCTGCTGCTGTTGATAATTGCTGCTGCTGCTTGTATTGCTGCTACTGTAGGTTATTGCTGCTGCTTGTATTGCTGCTGTAGGTTATTGCTGCTGCTGTTATCAGAGGTGTCAAGTAACGAAGTACAAATACTTCGTTACCTTACTTAAGTAGAAATTTGGGGTATCTATACTTTACTTCGGCTTGTTTTCATTCCGGCTAGTCGTCGTTAAAAAAAAAAATTGGCCAATTACACAAACGGTTTAGATCTGAGTCCCGCCTCCTGAATACACATCGCTAAACTGATTGGTGTCTTTCTAACTTGTGAGAGGCTGTAGTCACATTTGGTTGTGCGCAGCGCCAAAACTCCTCAGAAGGAAACCTATATGCAGTAAGCGAGGGAGAAATTGGGGCAAATCGCGTCAAATGATTCGAGAGAGAGAGAGAGAATTAATTGCATTTTTTTTCCTTAAATTACTTTTATACTTAAAGATGAACTGAACTGAAATAATCAAAGTTGATAATGTGTTGTTTATGACAATTAAAAGTAAATTACACAAAAAATTTGAATTAAAAATATCAATATAGCTCTTTTTTTAAGCAACACAAAAATTGCGTTAATTCCGATGACGTCACCGGCATGGTAGAACCTGCGAAGGTATATAGGCAGCTGCAGCTGCAGGTCCTATACACAGACGAAAATGAGTAATTTTAATGGCATGGGTATCTGACTACCACCACACGCCCGGCCCGACACATTAACTGTAATTATGAACCCAAGCCCGATTTAAACCTACCATTTTTTTAATACGTGGGCCGTTATAACCAGGGGCGGCGCCAGATAATTTTTTAACGCAGGTGCTGAGGGGGTGCTAGATATATACAAATAGTATTAATAAATGAGCAAACATAGGCCACTTAATATTTAATAATCAATTATTTTAATTATCATAATTAAAGTATTAATTGTATTCAATTGAACAAGCAACATTCAGCATTCAATCAAATATTCTTATAGATTTATTATTAATAATGATAATTAATAATTAGCCTAATTATTTCAACATAATATCTCGTTATTTCGTAATATGTAGCCTACATATGTGTGCGTGCAACAAGCAAGATGTGCATTTGTAAATCCGGTGACGCGCATACATTTATTTATATTAATAAACAGTGTCGGCTGCAAAGATTAAGCTGACGATCGCCATCTCCGTATTGTGAACGCCCCTACAGAGAGAAATGCACATCATTACATAATCAGAGAGTAGCCTATTTATTTTCGTTTTGAATTGTTTCGTTTAAAGACATTTCAAGCTTTCTATATTTCTCATGTGTGTAAGGCATACACTGAGTTTCGGTTAAGTTAGGATGAGATGCGCTCCAGTTCACGTGCAATGCAAGTGGACGCGCGGACGCCTCCATGATTATAATGTCTGCTATATTTGCTTATTAAATACAGACAATTGGTTGATGAAAAAAATATTAAAATTAAGATACAATTTATACAAAACGAAATTCACTTTAAAGAAAGGCTTTCTACAATGCAAATTTTAACTAAGTGGTCAAAATCATGTCTGACCCGTTCCATATCTCTCGATATATTGCGCATCCTATCTTACTCATGCTGTTAACTTTTTTATATTCAACATGAAAAAAAAAATAATAATAAAAAAGATATATATATTTTAATGAAACTAAATGAGCTTATTTAATGGCTACAACACGTATAGTAGGCTTACAGACTCTTTATTTGTACAAATTGCTGCATATTCATTTACTTCTGAATTGTGTACGTTGAAAGGCATTTGTTTGTGCATAAAACATATCTGACTGCAACATTTATCAAGTTAACGGATAATTGTGCGTGCATTTATTAATTATTATCTTAGTGAATAATGCAACAAGGATGAAGCATGTAAACTGCGTTGTTTGTTTATTCAGAGTGGAATGGATCGCAAATGGATCCGAATGAAGAAACGTAAAAAAAAAAAAAAAAAAAAAAAAAAACTGAACTCCCTCTGTATCAACAATGTGCCGAGACGATGGACATCAGATCGCTTCAGGGTGGGTAGGACATTGGAATCTGTTTACAGACCTGCTGTGGTTTTATTAGCAGCTAGTAAACGCATTATTATCGAGACGAGTCATGATTTATACGGTTTATATAGTCGGAGTGGTGGCTAGCTTGTGGAGTTTGACAAAAGTGCTTCCAACGTGTTTACGTTAGCTGCTAGCTCTTTCCCTAGGTTGGATCGTTTGGTATATAGCTTGATTTTGTTACTCAATTTCAATGAACGAGTGTCTCAGTTTTGTTGAACGCTATAAAGCTATATTGAACACAATATGTTTTGTATATGTGACAACGTTACATCCAGCCCTTTGCTTAGCTTGCTATCATGATAACAGTTAACATACTTCTCTGTCCTCTGCCTTGACGTGAGCGTTTCAGCGCCCTGTCTCTGCGGTTACATAGATAGCATCGGTGGTGTTAGTACTTGCCATTGGTCTATCGGTCTGCCCTGTACTACAGCCTGAAAAGTTTAACATTGACGGAATGGCCTCAGGTTTAGCCTAACCCTCACCAGTGAACCGGTTGTATTGAAAGTACAACTCTAAATAGTCTGTCGCTAAAAAATGCTCACTATGGACTCGAAATACAGGGGCTGCATGCAATGGCTGCTCTGCTTAGTGTTGGTTAGCAACGGAGTAGCTTACCATTCCAGTGACGTTGCCGAATGTTGAAATCCAACATGGCGGCGCCCGTATAACAACAACAACATTTTCAACATACCATTTTATCCCTTTTAACAAATTCTGCCACTTTAAAAATTGTACCAATGAGAATAAATAAAATACATATGTTATATCACCTTTACTCAAAATTCCAGTTCAGTTCATCTTTAAAGTAGTTTTGAAACAAGTACTTGTATACTTTAACTTGAGTAAAAAGCTTGAGTTGATACTTCAACTTCTACAGAAGTCTTTTTAAACCCTAGTATCTATACTTCTACCTGAGTAATGAATATGAATACTTTTGACACCTCTGGCTGTTATAGGTTATTACTGCTGCTGCTGCTTTTATTGCTGCTGCTGCTGCTGCTGCTGTGGGTTATTGTTGCTGCTGCTGCTGTAGGTTATTGTTGCTGCTGCTGCTGTAGGTTATTGTTGTTGCTGCTGCTGTTGATTATTGCTGCTGCTACTTGTATTACTGCTACTGTAGGTTATTGCTACTGCTTGTATTGCTGCTGCTTTAGGTTATTGTTGCTGCTTGTATTGTTGCTGCTGTAGGTTTTTGCTGCTGCTGTTGTTGTTGATTTTTGCTGCTGTAGGTTATTGCTGCTGCTGCTGCTGCTGCTGATTTTATTGCTGCTGCTCTAGGTTATTGATGTTGCTGCTGCTGTAGGTTATTGCTGCTGCTGTAGGTTATTGTTGCTGCTGTAGGTTATTGCTGCTGCTGCTGCTGCTGCTGTGGGTTATTGTTGTTGCTGCTGCTGTAGGTTATTGTTGTTGTTACTGCAGGTTATTGTTGCTGCTTCTGCTGTAAGTTATTGTTGCTGCTGCTGTTGGTTATTGTTGCTGCTGCTGCTGTAGGTTATTGTTGTTGCTGCTGCTGTTGATTATTGCTGCTGCTACTTGTATTACTGCTACTGTAGGTTATTGCTGCTGCTTGTATTGCTGCTGCTTTAGGTTATTGCTGCTGCTGCTGCTGCTGTAGGTTATTGCTGCTGCTGCGTCAGGTTATTGCTGCTGCTGCTGCTGCTTTTATTGCTGCTGCTTTAGGTTATTGTTGCTGCTGCTGCTGTAGGTTATTGCTGCTGCTGTAAGTTATTGTTGCTGCTGCTGTAGGTTATTGTTGTTGCTGCTGCTGCTGCTGTAAGTTATTGTTGCTGCTGCTGTTGGTTATTGTTGCTGCTGCTGTAGGTTATTGTTGTTGCTGCTGCTGTAAGTTATTGTTGCTGCTGCTGTTGGTTATTGTTGCTGCTGCTGTAGGTTATTGTTGTTGCTGCTGCTGTAGGTTATTGTTGCTGCTGCTGCTGTAGATTATTGTTGTTGCTGCTGCTGTAGGTTATTGTTGCTGCTGCTGCTGTATGTTATTGCTGCTGCTGCTTTTATTGCTGCTGCAGAGTAAGTACGGGACTTGCTACTGCCAGTACTGTATATTCACAGACACAATGCTGTGAGCAACTAAGACATGCTGCTGCAGCACAAATATAGCATGCATGAAGTTACCTGTAGGAGCTCTATAGAAATGGAGATGGGGGGTTTCTGAAAGCGTGCTGCAAACTGCTATGCAGACGCTGATCAAGTATTTGAAAGTTGAGCAGCAAGATCATTGGCTGCTGATACAGCAGGAACCAATCAGCCTTGCCCTGTGGAGAACCAATGTGATTGAGTTATGGACCTATCAGCCTGCACCATCTAGAGTTTCACAACATAACTTAGTATTTAAAACTAGATTTTGAATGCAATATTTATATTTCCTTATTATTCGCATTACATCTTTGGCCTTGGTTAAAGCTAAATAGCTGAGATCCTGATCTCACTGCTGCAGGGAGAACAGTCCATGACAGATTGTTGAGCTGTGTGTGTGGCTTACAGAAGATTAACTCTCCTCACTGGCTCAAATCGATGTGTTTGCGCCCAAGTGGGTAATCTGTTAAACGATATCATTCATATGGTGTTTGACAGCGTTTTTTGTCAGGTCGATTTAGCTCTCTGCAGGGTTCAGGATGTGACATGATAGCTCCTCGCATGGAACGTAAATCACAAAAATCCAAATGATTTAAATTAACATGATGCAGTATCGATTTTGTCACCCATTTATGAAATGTTAGATGTTCTGAACTTTTTCTTTAAGATTTGATTTGTTTATTTCCAGGTTTTGTAAGGCTGTAGAAAGAAAATACGGATTAAAACTGCTGCAGTTGCAGTAGTCTAGAGTAACAGATGTAATTTTTTAATATGGTGCTAAGCAGCGAGACATTTTCAAGCATAGAAACACTGGGCCTGTTTCCCAGAACAGATTAAAATGTTTCCACTGGAGGATTGCCGTTAGTTTAGTCTAAGTCTAGGCTTAAACTGTATCAGAAATTAGTGTTAATTAAATCTGCTTCCTGGCTGATATATTTTTAGACAAAACTCATGTAAACCTTCGACTCGTCAGATTCTTCATGAAGGTGTAATAATGCTGCCTCTTGATACATGTAGCATTTTCTGGCTCTCTCAGCCTTATCTTGGAAACAGTGTTTCTTTCAGAGTATATGGGAGGTGAATGTTGTGAATGGGATCTAGATGACCCAGAAATTAAATCTTTATTTAAATTTACTCCCCTTTATGTTGTTACAAATCTGTACAGTTTTATTTTATTCCGTTGAACACAAAAGTAGATATTTAGCAGAATGTCAAAGCTCCTCTTTTCCATACAATAAAAGCATACAATGGTTGTCAAGCTCCAAAAAGGACAAAAGCGCATCCATGATGGAGGTAAATTTATTGGATATTTCTCCTCATTTTACTGCAATGATTAACAATTTCTCCTTTTGTGTTCCACAGATCAAAGAAAGTCATATAGGTTTGGAAAGACACAAGGGTATGGAAGCCCATTTCCGCCACTTAAGAAAAACTAAATCTTGCTTATAATTATGACATAAAAAGTCAAAATTATGAGATAAAAATTGATGATGACATAAAAAGTTGTAATTATGTCGAAATTAAGATAAGAAGTCAGTTATGACAAAGTTGCAATTGTGACTATGTTTTTGAGTATGACATCAACTTTTTATCTCATAATTATCTCATAATTGACATCTCATCATTTCAAAACCACAAAATAACCATAACCACAAAAAAAAATTCCCTATTTTTCTTAAAAATATATATTTTGTAGTTTAATTAGTTGCAAGATTGTTACATTGTTGTTTAATTAGTATAGCAAGAGACTTGAAAAATATATACTTTAAGATGGAATTACTGTAAAACATTGTTTCTGTGTAAAGTTATGTCCAATTTTACAACTTTGTTGCTTGACAACACAACACTGTAAAACATAAATTAATAAAAAATTGCATTATTTGAGCTGTACTGTTGTTGAAATCAAGTTTTAACAAAACAATTATGTAAGTGCTTTTATACAAAATGTTCACATTTCTGCTTTCAAATCCTCCAAAACTTGGCCTCATTTACTCTCTGATGATGTGTAAACTAGCGTGAGGGCGGGGCAACCTGTCACTCACATGAGATCCACCAATAGCAAACCTCCTCAACCATCCAATCAATTACCCATGGACAAAATCAAGTCTCCCCCTACATTTTTACTTGTTCCAGAAGCCGTTTCACTTCAAAAAATATTTGTCACAAAAGGGAAGAAAAGACTATCGACAAAATTTCTAAAGACTAACTTTCATTTCATACCGACTTTTAAGTATTTGACTTTAAAGTGAATTTTTTTTTCAAAAAACATCATACCAAAAAAGCTGTCAACTGAGCTCATACTAAACCTGGAATATTCTTTAAAGACCATCAGCAACATTATTTCATTCAGAGTGATTTCCTCTTACAATGCCAGTCATCTACCTTCGATCACAGAAACTTCAGGCTTCACTGATTACGGGTTCACTTTTAACTCTACCCATATCCCCAGCTGAAGCGTGCCAGCGCGAGTCGCCCGTGTCTCTGTAGTGAAGCTGTTTAAAGTGACGCCCAGCTCCACAGCAAGGACACGGGCAAAGATGAGCGCCCCTTTCTGCAATTACCAAAGGAGGCTAACAGGAGCCAGCTGGAGGAACATCAAAGAGCACTGGATCAGAGAAACCAAGCCGCGTTGAGGTACCGAGGCTCTCAGCAGCCTTCACACTGAGCTAATACGGATAGAGCAAGTTCTCACGGCCTCAAATATCCAGTCCCCCCTCCTCCCAAGTGCACTAAATCAAAGTGAGCACTCGTTCGCTCACTGTAGGATATGAGAGATTCGAGAGGACGGGAAAGTGAGTTTTGTGAGGCTGTGATGGTTTAAATTGGAATATTTTAGTCTCAATGTCAGTGGAGTCATTGTAGCCTCTGGCTTAGCTAAACTTGCCATAGCGGTATCATTATGCTAATTTACTGTTCCTCTTGTTGGTGCTGATGTGTGTAATTTTTTTAGATGTTAAAATACTTTCTCCTAGGCTAGCTTAATGTACAGAGACAACTATAAATAAGACATTCATTCATTTACTTATGAAGATGGTAATCACTGTTTTGCCGCGGTACTTTTTAAAAACATTGCTCTTTTTTTTAGCGGGCTAACTTGTTGACTTCTGGCTCAAATAATGGTGTGAATTTGATGATGATGTGTTTACTGGCGTGAGGGCGGGGCAACCTGTCACTCACATGAGATCCACCAATAGCAAACCACAACCATCCAATCAATTCCTCATTGACAAACCCAAGCCCCGCCCTACATTTGTTCTTGTTTGAGAAGCAGTTTCACTCAAATATACGTCACAATAGGGAAGAAACGACTATCACAACTCCCATTTCATGCCAACGTTCAGTTTCATCAATGCTGTACATATTAAACTGATATTTACTGCCAGCGTTTGGAGACCTTACTTGGCCAGTTGGGATTATTATCAACCTAGTCTTTAATTGTAGCATTTGTAATTATGTTAGTGCCTTCATTTCAGAGGAATTACTAACCTTAAATCATTTTCATAATCTAATGTTTGCAGTAATTACTTCATTATCTCCTTTACACCTTCATTTGTATTTGGGGTCCTTTGGATACACAAGCACTTCTGTATGTAAGAGAGGTACTCGAGTGACATTTCGGTGTATAGCATTCAAAATGCAGTGTCGACACAGGAGTCATCAATAATCCATTCACAAAATGGGACACGGTCTTATAATTCTTTGACATCATACCCAGGAGACACAGCAAATTATAGCTTCCTCGTCTACGTGGATTAATTATTAATACACTGGCATTATAACTTGTTGCTGTTCAAGAAGAATACTGGCAGTGATTTTTAGCAAGTAATGTGTGCATGTAGAAAAGTTGGCTTGGCTTTTTTTTTTCTGACTTTAAAAAGAAGAGTGTTGTTTTCTTTTTCGAGAGCTCTGACATGGGAAGAGAGAGTTTATACGTACTAAGCGTGCTACACCATATGAATCATTCACAACAGACTTCAAACAACATCTTCTCCCGCACGAAAATTCAACAAACTTTCAAATGTAAGTTGACGGACCAAGCTGAAATTTCTTCTGCTCCTAAAAAACATGATTTTGATTTCACCACCCAATGGTAAATGGACTGCATTTATATTATATAGCGCTTTCACAGACCTATGGCCACCTAAGCGCTTTACATATAGCCTCACATTCACCCATTCACTCACCGACGTCAGTGTCAGCCATGCAAGGCGCGATCCAGCTCGTCGGGAGCAGCTGGGGTTAGGTGTCTTGCTCACGGACATCTCGACACTTGGTCAGGTGGAACCGGGGATTGAACCACCAACCTTCCGGTTTGTAGACAACCTACATGAACCACTGAGCAACTACCGCAATGGTACTTTATATATCTATTTTGGTTTAAAACGTGGAGAAGAAGCATTACTAAAATTTCCCATGTTGTGCCACATTCATAGAAATGTAGTTCTTATGAGTTTGTTCAGACTAATGTTAATGTTTGTGTACTTGTGGTTTTCCCTTGTTCCTTTTAATGTGGGATTCTCCATTAGCTAAGTACATTAGCATTTGCCTGTTCTTGACTGATACTGATGTATTGAAGACAATGTTTCACCTTACACAACAGAAAATCAATTAGAAAAACACAATGGTGATACATGGGACCTTGAATGTGTGCTAAGCAGTTATTTATAAAGTTTTATATTTAGAGAAATAAAGAGTAATTCACTAGATTCCCCTTTTCTAGGGTGTTCTGGTTGGTTGTTTGTGGTTCATACAGTATTTCATGAGTTTGACAAGTGTATGCATTGGAAAATAATAGAGTGGTGCAGGGATGATGTCAAAACCCGGAAGACTAATATGCCCATGGTTCCCTAGAGACTTTCCTATGCGGTTGTATAATGGAGTTTTTCAATTTCTGAGTAAAATAAAGCCTGTGGTAAACAAAACTTGATAACACTTTGATATTTTGTTCTGTCGTGAACTGCACACACTCGCACCCCAAACTGCCTTATCTAGTTACTTATTAGGCCCTGTTTACACCTGGTATTAAGATGCGTTTTGGTTGATCGGATCACAAGTGGACGACGCTAAATACAGGTGTAAACTGGGTCTAAAATGTTTTGAGCTTGTCCGCTTTCGACCACTTCCAGAGATAGTCGAAAACGCATTAGACTGGATTGGTTTCGTTGTGTAAACGCTCATGTTGTCAAATGCATTTGAACAGCCACAAAAGACGCCTATCTCCGTCTACTGACCTAATAAATGAACATTTATAGCACTTTATACGCACTTTAGCCAGATGGGATTTAAATCCAAGTTTGGTTTGAAGAAAAATGTACCAAGCACAATGTTCTCACACACACTCACAGCTTTCGGCGTGATCTTGCGACTGTCAGAGCAGAAACAAAAGCTGCTGCTCTCCTTATGTTTTCCATCTGGGTTTTTTTCCGCGTTCATATGTAAATTGCCTGAGCTTATTTTGTCCATTAGATCGAAAGATCTGAAAAAAAACCCCTGTACATTTACATAGACCCTCCCCTCGAAGAAGTGGTGGTTGAAAGTGGACAAAAGAGACGGATTAAAACACCAAGTGTAAACAAGAATGTGTCTCCCTCGTCTACTTGTGATAATAATAATACCAGGTGTAAACAGGGCCTTTGAAACATAATGTTTTCAAAAATAAACATAAATGCTTCAAAATTTGTGTTTTCAGTATGGGTGCGTGCAGTTTACATTGTAGAACAAAACATCAAAGTATCTTCAAGTTATGTTTACCACAGGCTTTATTTTACTCATAAAAAATAAATAAATTATAAAGCCCCTTAGGAAAATCTCGAAGGAGATAATGGCGAATTAGTCTTCCGGGTTTTGACGTCATTCCTGCACCACTCTATATAGCTGTGGGTATAAAAACTTAAAAACTTAAAAAATTCTATTAATTAATTAATTAATATTTATTAATGATAAATCATTATATTGTAGGATTTAATTCCAGATAATAATTTTTATATTTTTAGTTTTCCACAGTATAAATGCGTCTTTGTACAAGAATATTATATAGCTGCCTTATTTTTTAGGAACGGGCCCTTCACAAGGATATCGTCATATTTGAGGCTCCATGAGATCAAGAAGTTTAATGTTTGGTGTCTGTTCAGTTCCTTTCCCTGTAAGTACAGTGATATTTGTCCCGCGTTGGGCGCCACATTAAGGTCACAACCATCAATCCAACAGGTGATCTTACATGTTTTCATAAATGCATAAACAACTTTACAATTATATTTATTGTAATTGGAGCTCTTTCTTGCTCACTCAAAAGTCATATTGTGATGTACCAGGGCAAGAGTACCTGTGAAGTATTTTTAATCAGCACTGTGACACTAAAGATCTGTATGGAAATGTAACTTGCCTGGCTTAATCAGAGGTCAGTATTTACATATAAATGGAATATGCAAAAGTAAATGTGGCTTGACATTATGCAGAGGCACAGATTTAATAGCATAATAAACAACTCGCACAATGAACGGACGAAAAACAGGCCTCAAGCACTGACTGGAGTGCTTCAGGACTGCAGATTAAAGGCTATTTGTCCATGCAAAACCTATTTTGTTCCTCCTTTTATGAACCTTTCAAAGCAGACACATAAATGAACCACACCACACAACCTACAAACAAGGATTCTACACTGCTTCAAATATTTAGTATCCAAATTACATGCTAATAAAATACAGAAATTGAGTATAAAGCACAGTGTTTCATCCTATCTTTATCTCATAGACTGAATTAAATTTGTTTGTGACTAGTAATATAGCTACATCAACTCCTAAAGTAAGTTTATTTGCTCTGTGGAACGTCTCTGCGAGTTTTAAGCCTTTTCCCTCAAGCTACCGTACTATGCACTGTTGTTGTTGTGCGTAATAAAACATTGTCCCAGAGTCCCAAAACTTGCTCTATTCCAAAGTTTTACAGCTACACAAGCTGGATTTCATGTGATGTTGTGTTCCAAAGTGTTTCAGTCCACAATTCATAACGCAATGTAAGCAAGAGCTGCATTCTTAGCATTAATGTTTATGTAAACTTTTCTTTTAGAGTCATTTTTAGCTTTCAGGTCAACTGCTGTCATGCGGGAGCAACATTCTGAAGACAAACTTTGCTAAGCAAGTTGGTTAAAATGCTAGCTATGCCACTAACATTTGAACTGTACTGCCCCCCGTTTTGTTTTACCGCTACAACTTGTTAAGTATGTACAACAGGACCACATGCAAGTACTTTGCGTTCTTGTGTAGAGTATGTTTCTGGCTGGAATGTGTACGGTCAGATTCTGCAGTTTAGCCAACCTGATCTGACGGGAAAACGTACAAATTCTACGAGGTGGCTAATTCGTCCGAATTCATACGACCTCAATCGTACGAATTATTTTTGCAAAATCGTACATATTTTACAATTTACCCAATTCGTATGAATTCATATGAATGACCTACTCCTGACCCCGCCCCTAAACCTACCCATCACGTGGGTTTAGACAAATCGTACAAATTTGTACGCGCGAGGTCGTACGAATTCGTACGAATTAGCCAACTTTTTATCATTCGTACGAATTCGTACGAATTGGTCGTGAGATAGTGTTGCTTTAGCTCATTTTTGCAGGCAAGCTCCCAATCATTACAAATGGAATCCACGCAGTCTGAAAATTCCCGCGAGAATATCGTACCTTGACGCAATGCGAACAATTTCATATTTTGACTCGACATTTTTGTGTGCAATATGCATCAAATGGTCAGTAAATGTACTGGTTGTACATTTATCCCTATTTATTTTATCGCATGTTTTACTGTTTATTATTTACGCATCCTGGTTTCTCGCTTCCTAGCAACCTCCGTTCTTTGACGTTATATGCAACACTTATCATAGAAAGGTCAAAGCGGGACATGACGGCTGAGTTAAAAGGGATTCACTGAAGCCCTGATGATTAATTTTGATTTAGTACACTAGCCCTGAGTCATGCGAATGGCCTTTAACATCAGGTTATAAAGGAACAAGACTGCATGAGATCCTCATGGGAACTTCACCCTAATTCGTGCTGTGCAGTGCAGGAAGCAAAGAAATGAAGCATATGGGGAAAATGTTCTTTGACTTCTCGTGGATTACTGCGACTTCAGCACTGAATAACAAGTCAGCAAGTTTATAGACCTGGTGGCAACTAGAAACACATTTGATATTAAAAATTAAATTAAATTTGAATTGCATAGAAGCACTGTGGCGATTTTATGTAGCATTTTATTTCCATGAATTTATCTCCACAGCTGAACCCCTATGAGCATTATTGTCCTATTAATGATGTTGTCTTCATCAAAAAGGCAGACACTGGAACAATGACTCTAGATTTCAAAATGCAGAGAGCGGCAGTTAAAGGATAACTATCGCCAAAATGCATCCTAGGGTCTTTTTTAAGTTTGACCGTATTTTTGTTTTCAGTCAAACTGCCTTTTGAATGGGAGTGAATGGGTCACTGATATGATGGCATCAAAAATCGCTATTTTTAAAGCACTAAGAAGGCTCGACACAACATGAAACTTTGCTCGAAGTATCACCAGGGGCTCATCACATAAACTCGAGCATTGAGAACAGTGTTTGTGTACACAGAGTTTACTAAAAAGAAAGATTTTGAACAACTCACTGTGTTTCCGTCCGCCAGCATTTAGACAGTCAAAAATAGTCGATCTCTGAATGCAACATAACAGGGAGCAGAGTAAAGATGGAAAGCTCCTAATGCTTAGTTCCATATAAATTCACGGATAATTTGTTGTTTTGTCATTAGTGAAAATCAATATTGACCTAGTATTTGAAAAAGGATCCTCATATAAGAAGCAATACTAAAATTCAGAGTCAGTTCATTCGCACTCGGAGATCGACTATTTTTGACTGTCAAAATGCCTGCGGATGGAAACAACAACAGCTACAGTGAGTTGTTCAAAATCTTTCTTTTTAGTAAACTCTGTGTACACAAACAATGTTCTCAAGGCTCGAGTTCATGTGTAGAGCCCCTGGTGATACTTTCAAAGTTTCATGTTGTGTCGAGCCTTCTTAGTGTTTTAAAAATAGCAATTTTTGATGCTATCATATCAGTGCCCCAAGCACTCCCATTCACAAGGCAATTTGACTGAAAACGAAAATACGGTCAAACTTAAAAGTGGCGTTTCCATTTCTCGTGTAGATTAACAAAAAGAATCCTAGGTTGCATTTTGGCGACAGTTATCCGTTAAATTATCCTGAAAATAAATTTGTATTATAGGTTATTGCTTGTTATTTGAATTCAATGTAATTTTAGAAATGAAAATGATCTTGGAGTCTACAGCTCTATTCCAGACTTGATTCGAATAGCGTTTGTCGTTAGCATGTTGCTAAGCTCACAAAGGTGATACAGACAGCCAACATTAGCATTCATTGGGCCAAATTAGCGTGAGGGCACAATCCCATAAAAGCGCAGATGGGAGTAAAAAATTATGGATGTGATCTACTAGTAAATCACCTTGATTTATTTAAATACTCTCCTCCCATAAATTTTGCGTCTGAAAGGGAAACTCCTACGAATGCATATGCAATCATTTCTACCACAAAAATAACTTTTCAGCGCATATTTTTCACTGCGTGTCTTTAGTAAATCCTGACAGTAGTTTTTTAACACCAAAAGATGGTTTGCGCCGGCACAAGCTGTTAGTAAATCGTGCCCTCAATAATTAAAAGTTTCAATTTATAGGAAGAGACTGATTTACCTGGGATTAGCTTCTCTTAGGAAGAACGGCTAACATGCATGTTCAAAGATAAATATAGATCTGTCTACATCAAACTGGTATTTAAACCGAAATCCTGATTTGAACAAAAACACTGCCTTTCCTTTGGAAAAGCCTTTGAGCCTGGAGGATGCCTTGAAATTGGATTGGAACAGAGCCTACATATCAGTGTAGATTCTGTGCCAAAATCAATGTTAGGTTTACACAAGGATGGTGTGTCACAAAGATTAAGAAACTCTGAGAAAGACAAATATACCACATGCTCTACTTTTTATTACAAGTTACAAGATGGTGTAGTTGTTATCTGAATCAGGATGGAAGGAGTTCTTGACGGAAAGTTCTCTCTTTTTAAACTCTAGAGAACTGACAACATTTAGGCACCACAGGTGTAATGGTCTCCCATTACAAAGGCTGTTCCAAACAACAAAGAGCCTAACTATATTGCCTTATTTGTGTAATTGCATGTATCTTTTGTGCTTAAGGCAATCCCAGAATGCATTGCAGCAAGCTTATTGAACATTCAAAGATGATGGACAGATTGAAGAGTATGAATAAAACTGACTTGATTTAAAGTGACTTATTTCACACAATATTAATGTTTTTGTTGTGTGTATCAGCTGTTAGCATAGCAACATGTTAACATTAGATTCTGTTGTGAATGCGTGTTGTTTATGTGGTTGTGTAAAGCGCACCACTATTATGCAAATGAAAATGATATTGCTTCCCAACTAACAAGGAACAATCTCAAAAACTGGACGTTTTGAATGTTCAGAGACCTCTCATAAATAATGTTTTTACCACTTAATAGGAATGTTCTTAGAACATGTATTTATTAGCTTGGTTAATGCTGAGTATTGAGCGGTTAGTTTAGCAACATGCTAATGTGAGATTGGAATCAACTGTGAATGTTAGTTGATCATGTGGTTGCAGAGAAGATTTATGTGTGCAAGAGAATAGACGTTAAAATTGTTTCCTGTAAAGAGCTTTTTACTAGGGTTTGGATGGACCAGACATGTTGTGTGGTTTTTACCTTTTAGCAAAGATTTTTCTTCTCTGAGTTATGGGGGCGGGTTGCATGGACCATAATCGCACGCACACACACACACACACACACACACACACACACACACACACACCCTTCCACAAATATATATCATACTCTAATATGCCACAGGGAATCACTTTGACTGGTCTTCTTTAGTTTGGTGCTAGTTATGTGTGTGTGTGTGTGTGTGTGTGTGTGTGTGTGTCTGTGCGAGCTGACTGACTGATCCCATTTTTACCCAGCTCAGATGTAGCCATACAGATGCTCTCTCTCTCTTTCTCTCTCCCACTTCTTCTCCATCTCTCTCTGTCAGGGATGAAAAGGAGCCGCATTATCTTTCCTCAGCACACAGTTGACCCAGTTAAAACTTTGAAAGTATGACAATTTAAGAAAACTGGCAAACTCCATTTCTCCCCTCACTTTAGCGAGCATATGGGAACTCCACAGGAACATGGCAACTATTTAAAGGTGGTCTGCGACTGAAATGACACGTATCAAAAGACATTTTCAAGGACTGGTTTGACTGTGTCGTGTCTGTGTACCGTGTGCATTGCACAACTCCTTAAAGATGTTTTTTATTTAGAAATAAACATTAAGGGTACATCTACATCGATTTACTAAAAACAGAAACGTTTTCTTTCGTGTTTTTCGCGTACAGATGACGAGGTTGTCAAAAGAGCCCCGTTCACACGGATCCGCAAAAACGACTAAAAACGGTGTATTATTCATGCCAGGCCAGTAGGTGGCAATGTCACTTTGTAAAGAAACACTACGCGCCTATATAGACTGAACACATAATACACATGCGCATGACGTCGCCGTTTTCACCAAATCGTTATTTTTTGTAGTTTACACAGAGACAATAACGGTGTTGTTTTTTTAAAAGCCTGCACTTTGAAACCCTTTTGAAAAGTTTCCAGGCCCCCAAAAACGCCATTGTCGTGTAAATGACCAAACAGCATTAAAAGTTTTTCATTTTTAGTTGAAAACGGTGTCGTGTAAACAGCCCCCAAGTCTTCATTTACTCACCCTCATATCGTTCCAAACCTGTATGGCTTTCTTTCTTCTTTGGAGCACAATTGGAGATATTTAGGAGAATATTTAGGCTCTTCCATAATGAAAGTGAATCTTTTAAAAATGTATTTAAAAAAAAAAGAAAAAAGATTTGTTATAAAAATGTAATGTGGTGTAACCATCAAGTGAACTACAGTGTATATATATATATATATATATATGTATTTAATAAATGCACTATTGTGTTATAATTGTTCTGCAGTCTGTGTAGTATTTAATGCAATGACATCAGAAGTAACTGTGATTAAATTACAGAAAAATTAAGAGAAATCCTTTATTTTTCCCTTTTCAAGGAAAAAGTAATTACATTACAGTAATTAATTACTAAGTAATGCATTACACCCAACACTGTGTGTGTGCGTCTCTCTCTCTCTCTCTCTCTCTCTCTGTGTGTGTGTTTGAAATCATACTACTAGAAGAATTAGATTATCTTTTCAGAAATGTCATTCTTTTAATGAGGCTTTTTTATCATTATGAGATCATGACACTTTTGTTTTATGACCCAGGCATTTTTTGTTATTGCTTTCTTCTTCACTCGGGTGCTTGTATTTATCTATATTTTTATGCACATTTTTCTTTCCAATGTCAATTAACTATTAATTCTACAAATTTCCATGCGAGAAATCGGTCTAATCTGATAAACACCGCTGCTTTTTGTCCTAGATTTTCAGATCAGTCCGTTTTGCCGAGGAAGAACTTTGCGAGACAGGTGAACTAAAAGGAAACAGCTGCTCAGCAGAATGGAGTTTCAAAAAGTGATTTTTAAGCATTTAATCAGTGTTCTACTTTTCAAACCGATTCCAGCTGCCATGCTTTGCAGTCGTATTAAAACGTTCACAGTTTTCCTGTGTCTGAACCAATGCCTGGGTTAGCACTGCAGTAATTAGCCTAAGGACACAGAAGAAATAGATTTAAAGGGACAGTTCACTCAAAAATAATGATAATGTCATCATCTTCTCACCCTCATGTCACTTTCTGAAATATATATTTTGTTCCCTCTTCTGTGGAACACAAAGGGAGAAGCTAGGCTGCGTATTCAGGCTGCTCTTTTTGAAAGAAATTTAAAATTGGATGGGAATTCTGGCTGTCAAGATCCAACAGGGACATAAAAGTACCAGAAAAGTTGTCCATATGACTCATGCACACTATCCCTCGCAACAGTGTTGTATAGCAGTGCCGATGAAGAAACTTTAAGCTTGACAAGCTGCTCGTTTAAAGTAGCTAAACTCAAGTCGTGGTGTTATTTTGAAAAAAAAAGTTACGCTATTTCATGGGGGAATAAAAAGTCTCAAAATGGCGGCAGAAGCTTAAATTGATTAATCATTTTCTAATTTCAACCAAATGAATCAGACTTTCCATTTTAAGAAGACACACTTGATTCTTGTACTGTGTTTTGTAAGGGTGCATGTGCAACACAGTGTAGTACTGATTTAGCATTTAGCGCTGCACTGCTAGGCACAAGCTAGAGTTTGTAGACCGTTTCGAAAACAGCCAAACTGCTGTCGCGCTACTGACAAATGTATTTAGCATTGCTGCCTTCAGTTGGCTACTTCCCAACACTTCTATCTATGCATTTGTGTGTGTGTGTGTGAGGCTTCATAATCAGGCATATTGAGCTTTTCGCCACACGCTAGCTGTTTAAGATGCTGTTTGCTAGCTGTAACATCTCTTCATTAAGTGCAGTGGGAAATGTTATTCTCTATGAAGCTAAATTCTCAACAAAAATTTTTCTTTGTGAATAATTTATCAAAAACTTGAAACCCAACTAACAGTCCTGACAAAGTTTTAACTGCTGTATGTAAGGCAGAGTTCGCCAAGCAAGAGTAAAAGACATTCAGAAGATGTTTGGAAAACAGACCGATAGAAACCTTTACAATATATGATTTATTGCGTTTTTCTTTCAGGAAATCCTATATGACACCAACAAGTTGTAATGATCTAATGGACGTAATAATCTTCATTACTCGAGTACTTTACCTTCAAAAAGTTCAATGCACAAAACGTTCCTTCCACATTTGGAGAACTTCTGTAGCTCAAAGGGATCTCTGAAAAAATGTGATTACTTTTGATAATTATAATTCTGAATCAAGCAGACAACGACAAATCAGCCTCCAGTTAATCTGTTTTTGAAAGCATCTATAATGCTTTTCAGCTCCTCAACAGGAAGTAAATTTCCTGACTGATTTGATTTCAGTACCCCGCTAGGTTTTATTTTTGAAGGAAAGTAGGTAATGAACTCTTCCTGTACACGTGCAGCCACTTTGTCGGATTAGCGCGGTGTCCTGTGGGTGTTTCCACGGCCTCTGGAGAACATAATGATGTTAATACTTAATTTAAAGAGCTTTCTTCTCTCTTGCCACTCTCTTTGGCTCTCCCCTTCCCTTCTCTTCTGTGTGGGAGGGATGCAGAGCGAACAACTGTCCTTGAGAGATGATTTTCCCAAAATGTCTTAAAGGGAATTACAAAGAGATTAACGCCTTCTCGGGCCACACCAACAAACAATTGTTTGTTAAGGCAGCTGCCAACATTGTTGCATTTGTTGATTAGCAACATCATTTCGTGGGTAGTTACACAACCCGATGGCATGAGTTTGGGGGCGGGACTTTGTGTTTGATGACAGGGATGTCATTAGCCCAGAGAGTTTTTGATCTATCAAAACAGTTTTAAAAACCATATGAAAAGGCTTGACGAACAGTTTCTTACCTGTGTTGACTTGCTTCCTGAAAAAACAGGAAGTTTGAAGTGAGGTCACATCGAAGAGCTTAGGTGTGTACGAAATTGCATATTGTCAAAGCAATATGAGAAACGAACTTTACAATGTTACAAACATATGTTCAATATAGGATGAATTTGTATAGTATGAATGAAATTGGGATGTTGTATATTGTCAGTTGGATCACTGCCATTCATAACTCGTCTCCCATGGCCTCATGGAATAGTATCCATTCAATGAGCACTTCAGAATCTCGGCGGAAGTAGTTGATCATCCATGTTTATTTTTGCCTACTGTGTTTTGCAGAGAATTCGGACATGCCACTCATTTCACTCTACTGTTTTTCTCCTACTGTTTTATGAATACAACAAATTCAAAGGGTAACTTCACCGTGAAACTTCCAGAAACTTCACCGTGATTTTGCCAATTGCGACATGTTCCTGGATCAACATATTTTCTTGATCCTGGAACAAAATTCCTGGCAAAAAAATGATGTCCTAACGCTATCCCTACCTCTAAACCTAACCTACTCATAACGTATCCCTAAAATCAGAGGGAAATGGTTGGGGGAAAACACTGATGTAGAAGATCCTAACCCTGGTTGTAAGACTAAATTTGACATAAACTGTAAACTTATCCCTCAAATCTGATTGGTTGATTGGAATGTACTTCCAGGATCAGAAAAGATGTTGATCCAGCTACATGATGTACTTGGTGAACTCACGTTCACCTTCCGCCTACTGTTCATGAATACTACGAATTCGGACATACTACTCATTTCCCATATTGTTTGTCACCTACTCACCTACTACGAATTTGGACATACTACTCGCTTTTCGCCTACTATATAGTAGGTAAGCATGCAGATTTGGACGCAGGATCTCTCTCTTTTTAAAATAGCCAGCAGACCAATAAAATTATACTATGCTACTTGCTATTACTTGCTTGGTATTAGAAAGAAGACACCATTTGATCAGTCAAATATTTGGTTACGCCCCCAAGTGCAAGATGATCTCATCGATATTGTTAGTCTGTTTTCCCATGAGAGAAAGGCTGTAAAGGTGTATGTCCGATAAAAGGCTATTTTCCCAATTAGCTGCACATTAGCATATATAGGCAGGCTTACAAACATAGACTAAAAGCTACAAAACTCCAATTAGATGTCTTTACATCATCGAGGTGGATTTACTTTTCTGTGTGGCCACTTCACAGCTGTCGGTCCGTCCTCCATCCTAAGGTTAACCCCCCTTCCACTCTTTCCCCCAATTCTAATGAGGTATTATTAGCTGATTAGAGAGGACCCTCGTGAAAAAGATGAAAGCTAGAGTGAGCGAGTCGGAGAGAGCAAGCTGGATAGAGGGAGGGAGGTAAAAAAAGATCAACTCACTGCTAGTTGTGCTGTGGAAGCAGTGGGATAAAGCTTCACAGTGAGAGAGAGGCAAACTGGGATATATTTCTGTTTATTTCCCCCTCTGCTCCCGTTTCTTGGCTTGTTACAAATCAAATGAAAAAGGCGTAAATTTAGCATCCTAAGAGCCAAAGCGTCTCCTCAACGTGCTCGTTCAGAAGACTCTCCGTGTCTAATGTGACACGTTGGGGTGGAATCGTGGGACATTCGGTCACGCAAAGCTAAGGGAAGGATGGATAGAGTGAACCGGGTTTTAAACATCGTAAGACAGATGTCTCCCAGGAAAAGGGAGAGAGGGTCTCACTGGGAGGCGGAGAGCCCGGAGACCTGCGAGGAGAGTCTGTGCTCTCTCAGCCTTTGCATCAGCGGTAAGACCACCCCTGGCAAACTTTCTCTCTCGCTCTCTGTCTCTCTCTCCGTCTCCCCCTCCTCCCACTCTAATCCTTTTTTCATTACTGCTTTGTGGGTTTGATATTAACTTTGACCTGTGGTGTTCTGCCACAAACACTGAGGAGAGAAAACGCTCTCTCTCTCTCTTTTTCGTCAGTCTGGATTCAGTTAGTATCATCATGTTTCCTCTGAGGGGAAGAGGGATTGAATTAATGGTGAAACTCTTGAACTTAATGTGGACGACGGGGTTTCTCGTTCCTAATGCTGTTCTTGGCGAATTGATTTTCTATTAGGGTTTTAAATATTTGATGAAATTGATGTTTCCGTGAGGTGCAATCATAATTCTCGACTTTATTTATCATCTCAGCGTTTCATCATGACGTTTATTCTCCGGCTTTTGATTTGGTAGGGTCTTCAGAGATCAGTGAAGCATCAACGATATTAATTGAGTAAAGATCATAACTCTTCATTGAGTTATGACTAGCATGAGAAAGGGCTGTTTTAACAAGAGAACTGAACGCTGCATTATTATCTCCAGGAAGTTTGAAGACACTTAAGTTTGTGTGATTTGGTTTGTGTCCAAATCGATTGGAAGAGGTGAATCTGTCCTTCGACATCTTTTTATCTGGTGGGTTTCATAAATCATTTCCTAGACATCAGTGTACCAACTCTTTAGTTCTTTAGAAGTTTTTAGAATTTGGTTGAAGAAATTTCCAAAAATGAAAATTCTATCATTTTTTTTACCAAGCCTCATATCATTCCAGGTTTGTAGGAGTTTCTTTCTTCTGTGAAATGCAAAAGAAGATATTTTGAAAAATAGAAAAATGAAAAATAAAAATCTGCAGGGTCCAATTAATGTTGTTTTGGACAAAAAACAGATACAAAATACTATCTTTTGTATTCCACGGGACGTTAAAAGTCATACAGATTTGAAACCGTATTAGTAAATGAATGAATGATAGAATTTTCATTTTTTGGGTGAACAATCCCTTTAAGTTGGACTGCCGAAGGTTTGCAAATAAAATGCAAGGGGAAATATAATTAATAATAATAGTTAATAATAATTAACTGCATGTTCTTACTATAGGGTTAGGATTAGGATTTGGTTTAGGGTTAGTTGCATGTAATTATGCATAATTTATAGTTATTACTACAGTAACTACATGTAACAAGGGACTGTAAAAAAAAACTAAATTTGGTGCGATAAACATTTTAATTTGAACGGCTGTTTAGATCAACAAGAACATTTCTTTTTTTTTAAGAAAGGTGTTGCGGAAATGATTTGCGCTTTTGGTAACAACTGAAAAAAGTTTATATAGCTGGATATATAACAGCTAACATGCTTTTCTCCTTCATTTGACCATCATTTGATGAATAACTGCTGCCATTATCAATAAAGAAATATAAATAAAATGAAATTCCATTTACTTAGCACCAGATTTGTGCTGAGATTTGTGTATGGTACAAAGAAAGAAATTGTTTGCACATCTTTTTGTTTGTTTTTTATCTTTTGTGTATTCAAACCCAATCCCAAGAATTACAAATGTTCCAGATGATGCAATCTCTCTTGTGTTTCTCTGGACTAGATGCGCAACATGAGATACGTTACATCTCGAGCTGTTTTTAAATATTTCATCTTCTATTCACTCCAGGATGATTATATTGCTTTACATGTGATATATTATTTAAAACCTGGCGGCACATACTCTCTGATGTATTCGCGAGAGGCCCTCTGTCTTTAATGAGGCATCTCACGTTTACACACAGGGGAGGCTGTCTTGCACCCTGCGACACTCTGTAATTATCAGCAAAACTGTATTATTAGGTATCCCTATTAGGTGGTTGTTGAATGCGACAGTGTGTCAGAGACACAATGTCCACAAATAGCATTGAATTATTCTGATGGGAGTTGCGCATCAAACTGGAACGCATTTCAATGTCTTGTTCACAGATTTCCAGTCAGGCCCACTTTGATTCAATGGCTATTACATTGTTGCCATTCTGCACTACAGTTTTAAAGGTGGCTGTGAGTGTTTTGAAAGCTTCCAATGTGCCAGTCACAGCCGATCGGCTCAGACTATGTTAAAATAGATTGTATTACAGCAAAGTAAGGTCTAAATATGGCAGCTGAAGTGACTCGATTTCTTGTAACTTGGATGAAGTCAGTGTGACAAGAAAGAAAGAGCAATCGGCTCCAGCTCAGTTGCTGGGTGCTAAATATACCCCATATCTTTGAACACACACAGAGTGCACCTGGGAACTGTTCCCTAACCTTACAAAAGGAAAGATGTAAGAGGTAGAGACACTGGTAACTCACAAAGAAAGCCTCAATTCTGCTTCCAAGCTTTTTGGCTTTACATAATTGATAAAAAAGTTTAATCCTTAAACCCCGCCTTAAAACGTAATTGACCAATCATACCTTAGCAACTGTTGCATTTCACCATGTAATGGACATTTTGAATTAGTTTTGAATTGATGTAGCAAACAGGATACAAAATTGAAATTTTAATTTAAACAGCAGAATTGAAAATCGCTTAACAAATTAAAAAACTGCTGTTTTTATGAAGTGTGAATTATCCATCAGCACACAACGTATGCAATCCTAGAAAGATATGGTAAAAGTACACTGTAAAAAAAATGAGTTTTTGCCTTAAATGAAGTACAGTCAACTTGTGAATGGTCCCAGGTTCAAATCCCGGACGAGCCCCCAATTGTTTCGCTCCCCGTTTCAAAGCTAGTCTAGGGGATGGAGGGGAAACGTGACAAGATGAAAGGAAAGGCCACATGGAGCTCCTCGTTTCCAGACCCAGCACTAAGAAATTTCAACTTAAATGACATTAAAAGGACTTAAAATCAGCGAATAAGTGAATCTTGAAAGTTGTATAACTTATAAAAAAACAGTTGAAAATTGCTTAACTTTTGATGCGTTAAAGCAGTGTAAACATATGTTGTCACAACTTATTGATCATATAATTTTATTTACAGTATAGTAAGAGTAGTATACTAGTATGCAGTTCTGAATCCAGCAATACATTACATGAGAGTTTATAGCGCTCCACAATGTTTACATCGCCTCATTTTGAATAAGAATAAAACATCAGGTCATGCATAGACTATCTCGTCTCTTTAAATTTAAATCTAGATTTATTGACATTAATTGGCCCATGAAAACCTCTGTGGACAGAAATAGTGTGGGGGATGAATTTAAGTTTTATTAAAAGTTTCCCCCAAATCTTCCACGCCCATTGAAACCTCACAAAGATCTCTTAAGAGGTTCTTGTGCATATTGTTGTTACATTGATTCAGGTCTTTGCAGTGTTGATTGTTACTGAAAATGTCACAGTGCCATAATGAATGTGTTAGGAACGGTTCTGTTATCTTACAGTAATTTTATCAGTCGTAATGAGGCTTTTCTCTTTTCAGTTGACTTTGAGGAGCTTTCGCCTTTATTCTAATCTGCAGTCTCCACATTTTTTTATCTTATTACTGTGTAATTTAATTATTCCTATAAGGAAAATGGCAGATAAAAATGCTTTGCAATGTCAGGCTTCATTCTAGCCATCTAGTATTTTATATACAGTATGTATTTTATAGTATTTTATATACAGTATGTATGGAAAACAATCCAACAATATATATATATATATATTTATATATATACAGTACTACGCAAAAGTCTCAGGCATGCCTAAGACTTTTGCACAGTACTGTATATATATATATATATATATATATATATATATATATATATATTAAAAGTTTATTTCAAAATATTCCCAATGTGTTCTAAAGACAAACCATGTGTTTTCTTGCACTGTGCAGGATTTGTTTTCTTTTTTGTTCACAGTCTCAGCTGTACATTTTAGTTCTTCATTTCTTCAGGTCAATGATCCTGTGAATTCAGGCAGCAAAGAAAACAATATGAGACCAGAATCTCTTGGGATGCCAGAGGCCGATATGACACGAATCCAGTGTTGCCTTTGACCTATGATGTTTTATGATGTGTGTGTCTGTGTGGTCTCGTTCCTTGGTAATGCATATAATACACCTCACACTGTATCCTGAATATTTTATGAGCACTTCACATCGAGAAACGACAACATTCCTTCTGTCTTCTGCTTTTCGGATATGTCATCGGATCCATCTCACAGAACATCCACATTCTGAAAAAAAAAGAAAAATGATGCATGAATTCTGATGCATCATGGGAATGGCGAAGGCGTCTGAAAGATTTGTGGGAAGAAATCAGAACAAATTTGATTTCAAAGCAAATATAGAATGATGAATGCTAGCTGCAATTTGGAGCTGCAGGAAATAAGTGATCCTGTTTTATATAGCTGTGCTGTATTATAATATTATATTATATTTGATCTATCTCACAGGTAAGGAGCCTTTGATCAGGTTTAAGATGAGGCAAGAAGTTTCTTTATTGCTCTTTCATACCTCAGGAGACTTTGACTTTTCGGTTATTGAAATATCAACTTTAACTCAGAACTTTCAGCTAAAATTCCTGTCTAGGAGAAGTTAAAACAGGACATGAATATACAAAATGTTTTTAATCTCTGGTGTTTAATTGTAGACTTTGGAGTCTGAGTACAGTTTGAGACATTATTGAGATCTCTTGTTGAGAAGCCAAAGGAATTTGTGTCCAAAAAGGTAGATAAATATGAAAAGAATGCATCATGTCTTACCAACCGTGAATACAGCTTCATTTGCAAGTACTTGACTTAATTCAATCCTAACCAGTCATATCCAGCTTGTGTCGAGTGAAATTAGGTCAGAGTACATGTTTTTTTCCCCACTGTTCTTTTCTCTGTAGCTTTGATTCACTCATTTTAACAATTATTTTGTATACACGTGGCCTTGAGTTCCTCGTTTTATGGAGTGAACGCATCAGCTGGTAGATTTAATCCGCGGAAGTGCTATAATGTAATGGCATATTCATCTTATTTAACTGAGTTACTTTTGAATATTCATAGCTTGCAGAATTATTCTTTTCCCTGCACTTTTCATGTTGCTTGTCCATGGAATTATGAAACTTAGTCTTTTTAGATGTTAGTTTTTAAGTCATCTACAGTATATGCCTCTACTGGAAAATGATTGCTTTAAAGTAATTGATTATTTATATAAAAATATATATATTTGTCAGTCATAACCTTATTGTGGGCAGCGCTCCGACACACAGCGCAGCAGCGCCTCAGACAACCCAAGTTCGAATCCAAACTTGTCTATCTATATGATAAAAAAAAGCATAAAAGGCCAAAAATGTAACTTAACATAAATATAAATAAACTAAATATTTAACCACTTATACAGCTTTTCTAGTTGATAGACACTTGTCTGTGTTTGCGTGTTCTAGACAGTCTGTGCTTTAGTGATAGGGATTTTATTGACTCTTTCTGCAAGGTACATTTACACCAACAGGTGGCGCCAAGCAACTGTCTTTATAAGTGAATCATTCACTCAACCAATTAGTTCAAAAACAGATTTGTTCAGGAGTTAAAGAGGTGACTGCATTTATGAGTGATTCATTGAATCATTCACTCAACTGATTCATTCAAAACACTGATTCATTCAGGAATTAAACAAGTGACTGTGGCTGCGTTGGAATTTCCTATTTCACTACTATAAAGTAGTTTAAAAAAAACGAAGTCAGAAAAGATGTATGTTTGAATTCACAGTACTTGAGACTTAAAGATGACTTACTACTTCAGGCGAGATTCTGGAGTGTGCATACAGTGGACACTTTACTATCCCATGAGGCCACGGGAGAGGATTTATAAATGGCAGTGAAGTGACAAAACTGATGCTAGTTGGTCACATCACTTGTTTATGACAACATGGAGAATGTAGTACATCTGAATTACATTTATACTACACACATTCATACTGTATTGAACATACTTTTGTTTTAGCACTCGCAAAGTCAAGTCAAGTCACCTTCATTTATATAGCGCTTTTTACAATACAGATTGTTTCAAAGCGGCTTTACATTGATAATAGGACATTAATGCAACAAAGATTGTATTGGCTATACAGCAGCTTTAGAAGAGAGTCATTGTCCAGCTTAAGTAAGTTCAGTGATGGCTCATTTTTGTTGTAAAAAAGTGATTAATTTAGTTATATATATATATATATATATACAGTATAGCCGCTCTGATGAAAACAGTGATGTCATCGTTCAGCTCAGTTCAGTTCTCATATAACGGTGTCAATGCAGGCAGGTCAGTAATATTGTTGAATATTAAGTGTCCCTAACTAAGTAAGCCAAAAGCCAAAGGCAAGTAAGAGTAGTACACTAGTATGTGGTTCTGAATTCAGCACCTGATTTATTCATGAATTACACAAGTGACTACGTTAATGAGACGTTTCACAAGATGTAAAATGTGTCTTTGATGTCCCCAGAGTGTGTATGTGAAGTTTTAGCTCAAAATACCCCACAGATATTTTTATATAGCACGTTAAAGTTGTCACTTTTTGAGGGTGAGCAAAAACGCACCGTTTTGTCTGTCCTTTAAATGCAAATGAGCTGCTGCTCCCGGCACAGGGGGCGGAGCTTCAACAGCTCGTGTCAATGATTGAAAGACTCAAGAAGAAGTGACAACATGTAGAATGCAAAAGGACATCTCTGAATGGTTAGTTGATGAATTTATGTAGTTGATGTGTAGTTATCTTCTAGTCATTGATTAGCATTTTCTGTCTTGATAATCTATAAATCGTGTTCCGGGGTTTATGTAAATTCTAGGGTTGGTGATGTCACTAACCCGGGAGGAATGTTGTAGTCCTTAAAAAGCAGTTTCTTTAAAAGCAAATATCTTACTTTGCTTTGAACTTTGAGCGTTGTAACTTTGCAGATGTTGTTTATGCTCAACCAGCAACATTACACACTCACTAAAGTTAGAAAAGTGAAATCATAATCAACCACCCCTTTAATTGAACCATCCACTCAACCGATTTCCGAATTTCATTCAGGAATTATACAAGTGACTGCATTTACAAGTGATTTATTGAAACTCTACCAATTAATTCAAAACATTGATTTATTAAGGAATGAAACATACAGTATGTGACTGTCTTTATGATTGATTTATTGAATAATTCATTCAACACAGATTTATTTAGGGATGCAATTACTTGACCATGACTTTGTTCAGAAATAGTAACACTGGTGCAGCAAAAGTAACAATTTACTCAGTATTATATATTGTGATGTTTATGAAACCATATGTGGTCTGAAGTTGCTTTACAATGGTCCTTATGTTTACATAAGGAACCCTAATGTTTCACTCTATAAAATGATGACCATTTCAGATATAATATTGAAATACATGAAATTATTGGATATTTAGACCTACTGTATCTACAAGTTGTCAACATTAAAACACTTTTGTTCATTAGTTGCATATTTTTGACAGAATTAAGTGATAAAAACGAGCTTTTTGACAACCTTTTGAACTAATCTGAAAATCTGCACAGTTGCTACTTTTTAAAGTGTGCTGGAGGGACACGGTGGCTTCATTCCTCCACTCACAGCTTGTTCCCTGAGCGATAAGTGTGAGCCGTGGGAAGCGCGAGATGACATACTGTTGACAGGATTACAGGATCCTGCTAGTAAAAGAAGCCTCCTGTCATCTCTTCTTTCATTCCTGTATGAAATGGCACAAAGCTGCAAGGACTTGATGAAAAGGCAGCTTGAGAAGCTTGGAAATCGAATGTCCTTTTTCATTTAGCATGTTGCGTAGAAGTTCTTTTTAATCACTTTTGATTTTGATTTTTTTTTTTGGTTTTGAGACCTGGAAAAATGTGCATTTGGCAACTATGTGACCTTATTTGTCTCATGCACTCCAATACAAAAAGATCAGCTCTTTAAATCTTGAGTTCACCGCCTTTATGTCCAGAGATAAAACTTCTGAAGCGATATTAAAAGAGTTATCATATCTGAAATGAATTCTCTTCGTATCTCATGGCTCATTTCCAGCAGACTTGAGTGTTGTGACTTTAATATCAGATTACCTTTTTTTGAATTTCTCTTTCTGAATTTAATGTCATTTTGATTCTTTCTATAGTGCATTCTTATAGTGTCATAAACAGTGGCTTGAAAATGCTTCATTTTGAATCACAAGTTGGTTTTGACTGATTCAACTTTTATTTATTTTTATTTTTATTATTAAAACTAAAAAAAAATTCTAATTATTATTATTATATGAAGATTATATCATTTTTTTGAAAGTTCTTAGTATGCGTTCATAATTTATTTTTTGCAACTGCTATGTATTTATGTGTCAATTTTTTATGTATTCTAATTTTCAATCTTGAAATTTAAACAATCTAACTATTTGAATATTTATTGTGTGTTAAGTTTTGTTTTGGGCAAGTTTGTGCCGTGCTTATTGATTTGAATTTTGACTAAGAAGCTTAACTAAAAAAAGGACCAAATAACTGTAACTGCCATTGCATGTTTAAAACAATTATATCCTATACTTCAACTTATATAATGTTGACATTATATATCATTGGAAAGCTTACAAACTCAAGATTCAGCCTGTGAAAACTGTTTTGAAATCGGACCTTGCGTTACGATAAAAATGGTAAAAAAAAATGGTAAAATGATAAAAAATGTTGGATTTAGGTCAGGCTGACTAATTGATCACAGATAACTTGAAGCAAATCATGTGACCAGCATACTCAAGACAGACAGGCTGTATCAGTTTAACCTGTACATTTTATAATTTGTACAAAAAACAACAACCTCAGAATACAAAGATTGTTACAAAAATGAATACAAAGTTAATCCCTTTTTTATACCCAAAAGTGGCAATGTGACTCAGGTGTAAGTAACATATATTTCAAAACGTGCTAAATAACAACATGAACAACATTTTTATACATTTTCTTTTTCAGCACCTTAAGACAATGTTCATAATTAATGTTAGCAGTGTTAGTATTATTTTTTCAAAAGAAAAGTAAGTTTAATATATATTTACTTATCTCAAAATCTGAATGTCCTGCACCACTGGCAGCCATGTTGGATTTAGGTCAGGCTGACTAATTAATCACAATTTTTTTTAAACAAATCATGTGACCAGCATACTCAAGACAGACCAGGCTGTGATAAATGATAAAAGGATTTGATGAAAAAATCATTCTTACGCCCCAAAAAAGACGACAAAAACTATGTTACACCCAGATCACATTGCCAGTTGTAGGGTTAAGGTAACTTCCATTTCCTAATAATTGTACATTAGCACTAAAAGTGGAGACTCTACTAACTTTACTACATTTCTCGGTTTCTTTTCGTTCCCTCCAGGTTTTCCGATAAAAAGCTACTTTTTAAAAAAAGTCATGGTTTGGAGAAACCAAATGATGCAATGCTATTTAAGGTCACATTGTTGATAGTGTTTGAAAGCCTGATTTATTCTAGTGAATCAGTTCGTCCTAAATGGCTTTCTCCTATGCAGTGCTGGAAAGTTTGATTCATTTTGATTTGCCAGTCGGTTTGTTTGGATAGTTAAGATGGACAGAGAACGAGGGAGAAAAAACAAAATGAAACATAACCATGACCCTTTAGCTTGAGTATAGTTTAACTGACACCTTTATCTATACCTACATGAATGAATTTTCTCTCAGTTTGATATTAGCAGTTACACAATACACCCGTCAGCCTCTAAAATGCACCTAAGAAGATGAAGTTGCAACTTGGGCGTCTAGTTGTCGACTTCATAGTGATTCAAGACTCAAAGTGTTGTTTTTATAAAATACGTTCTGACACTTTCAAAGCTTCAAAGTATTCATCACCATAGCTTTGTTGCACAGTTTTTTTTTTTATCCAACAGTTTCTCATAATCATTCCTGCCATAAATATTGTAGCATATTGGCACTCTGTTGGACGGGCAGACATTTGACTTCATTCCCCATTCTTTCTTTTATCATTTTCTTCTCGATCTTATGTATTCTCTTCTGTCTTCCTAGCAAAAGGATCACTTTCAAAGAAGCGCCTGTACAAAACACTGGGATCTTCCCCGAGGCTCCAGGTCTCTGTCTGTCTTTCTGTGGTATGAACTACAGAATCCCACAAGTCTCTTTTGTCGTGGCGGCAGGGAGCGAGTAGCCTGAAGCTCGGATCAAAGAGCTGCGATTCACCCACCGTGAGAGCAATCCAGATCTTGTACATGACTGATCTCCACTCTGATGTTCAACCTTTGTCATGGGAATTCAATAAACCAGCTGACAGCATGGACAAACAGTCTGAATGGGCAGCGACCTGATGTCAGGATGGGGGACGGTTGTCGAGGTCTTGCTTTTCCGTAGGATTCCTCACATCCAAAGTTGTTAATGAGCATATCAATAATTCTCGATTTCCAGAATGTGTTGGATAGAAGCAACAGATTGGTGTCTAACTGCTGTTTCACGCAGTTGCGTCAGAGAATGAGGTCTTTAGCTCAGGGATAAATTGAGATGGGAATATGAAGGAATGAGAGGAGAACCTGAATGTGAATTAAGTGAAGACAAGAATGAAGTTTCCTGAATGATGCACTTTATTTGCACACACATACAGTATAAATCTACAGGACTGTATAGGGAACATAGAACAAAATACAGGGTGGGCCATTTATATGGATACACTGTAATAACATGGGAATGGTTGGTGATATTAAAGTCCTGTTTGTGGCACATTAGTATATGTGAGGGGGCAAACTCCTCAAGATGGGTGGTGACCATGGTGGCCATTTAGAAGTCGGCCATCTTGGATACAACTTTTGTTTTTTCAATAGGAAGAGGGCCATGTGACACATCAAACTTATTGGTAATGTCACAAGAAAAACAATGTTGGTTTCAACGTAACTTTATTCGTTCATGAGTTATTTACAAGTTTCTGACCACTTATAAAATGTGTTCAATGTGCTGCCCATTGTGTTGGATTGTCAATGCAACCCTGTTCTCCCACTCTTCACACACTGAAAGCAACACCGCAGGAGAAATGCCAGCACAGGCATCCAGTATCCGTAGTTTCAGGTGCTGCACATCTCGTATCTTCACACCATAGACAATTGCCTTCAGATGACCCCAAAGATAAAAGTCTAAGGGGGTCAGATCGGGAGACCTTGGGGGCCATTCAACTGGCCTATGACGACCAATCCACTTTCCAGGAAACTGTTCATCTAGGAATGCTCGGACCTGGCACCCATAATGTGGTGGTGCACCATCTTGCTGGAAAAATACCATACGAGATGTGCAGCACCTGAAACTATGGATACTGGATGCCTGTGCTGGCACTTCTCATGCGGTGTTGCTATCAGTGTGTGAAGAGTGGGAGAACAGGGTTGCATTGACAATCCAACACAATGGGCAGCACATTGAACACATTTTATAAGTGGTCAGAAACTTGTAAATAACTCACGAACGAATAAAGTTACGTTGAAACCAAGCACACCATTGTTTTTCTTGTGACATTACCAATAAGTTTGATGTGTCACATGGCCCTCTTCCTATTGAAAAAACAAAAGTTGTATCCAAGATGGCCGGCTTCTAAATGGCCACCATGGTCACCACCCATCTTGAGGAGTTTGCCCCCTCACATATACTAATGTGCCACAAACAGGACTTTAATATCACCAACCATTCACATGTTATTACGGTGTATCCATATAAATGGCCCACCCTATACAATTTTTTTTTTTTTTTTTTGTCAAACAACTGGTCAGTTTTGAGAGTTGGCATTTCATAACATGTTATTTCAGACTAGTGAAAAGGAAATAACCAAAATACACTTTTTAAGTGTTTATTTTATCTTATTTTTGCACTATTTCCATCTTTAAATGCCATTCATATGATTTTTTTTTTCATATACCAAACTTTGCTTGATTCTTTTTACTTTTTTTTTTCTTAAAAAGATTGTGATTTTTTTTTTTTTTTTTTGGCTGTTGACAGTATTTTCTAGGGAAGCTTGTTTCGGCCTTGGACCGTCAGTCAGGTTTTAGAGCACAACATAGTACTGAATCAGCACTTTTAAAAGTTTATAATGATTTTATTAAGCGTTGATTCAGGAGCTTCTGCAATCTTGGTATTATTAGATCTTAGCGCAGCATTTGAGACCATAGATAATAGTATCTAGGTTTCTCGTCTGGAGCACTGTGCTGGTCTTCGAGGAGTTGCCCTTCAGTGGATTAAGTCCTGTTTATCTAACAGAAGTTTTGCAGCTAATCTGGGCGAACTTTTATCAGCTCCAGCTCCACTAACTTTTGGGGTTCCACAAGGGTTAATCCTTGCTCCTGTTTTGTTTTCATTACATGTGCTTCCTTTGGGATCTATTTTCAAGAAGTATGGAGTTTCTTTTCATTGCTATGCTGACGATACGCAGATATATCTGCCACTGCAACATAATAACAAGAGTGCCCTATAACTCCTCTTTTAGCTTGTCTAAATGACATAAAAAGCTGGATGTCCTTAAATGTTTTAAAACTTAATGACAATAAAACAGAGGCCATTATATTTTGGCCATCTTATAATTATGTGCCTTTTAATCTCAGTTTTGGTCCTCTGGCCCCGTATAATAAAGCAGTTGTGAGGAATCTGAGTGTTTTATTTGACAAAGCTTTTAAATCTGATAAGCAAATAAACGCTGTTGCCAAATCCTACTTTTTTAATCTGAGACTTCTGGCTAAAGTAAAGCTTTCCATTGACCATTTTAAGAAAGTCATTCATGCCTTCATTCTTCACGGCTTGACTATTGTAACTCTCTTTATATAGGAGTTGGCCAGACAGCACTGCTGCGGTTGCAGGCCGTCCAGAATGCGGGCGCTAGACCTTTGACAAGTTCTTGCAAATATGAGCATAGTACACCAATTTTTATCTTCACTTAAGTGGTTGCCGGTGTGTTTCAGAATTGAATATAAACTTTTATTATTTGCTTTTAAATCATTAAATGCCTTGGCGCCACCATACATTGCTGGCCTACTAAAACGGCACACATCTGCCAGATCTCTTAGGTCCTCTGATCAATTGCTCTTGACTATTCCCAGATCCAGACTGAAACTTAGGGGCTTTTTCTGTCGCTGCACCTAAACTGTGGAACATATTACCATTGCATATCAGAATGGCTCCAACAATATCCATTTTTAAAGGGGTCATATAATGGTACATGCACTTTTACAAGTTGATTGTACTGAAATGTGTGTTGGCAGTGCCTGTACACAACCATCATAAAATGATAAAAATCCATCCAGTGTTTTTTTTTAAATCTTCTTATATGTTTTCCCCCGTCTCAAATCAAGCCGTTCGATTTTGTGACGTCACAAAATCGACGCCCCTCCCACGATTGTTGATTGACAGCAGCGTTTCAACACAGACCCGCCCTCGCTCGTGAGCGAGCTGTCAATCAAAGTCCGCGCGGACCACTGTCTATGAGCAGAATGGCGTCTAAGCGATTGTGGTGTTCTGTTCTTGGGTGTAATAACGAACACAGCAGTCATTTTCATTCGAAGGGAATATTCCCCACGATCAACGTCAATGCTTTCACGTGAATCATTTCACACACCAGACTGCTTTATAAACGAAGGTCAGTATAAAGCTGGTTTTGCTAAGAAGCAAAGCTGAAAAAAGGATCGGTATCTGCTACCAACTATTCGTGTTCCTGCTGCACCTCCAGAAGAAGAAGTGAGTGTAACGTTTTATTAACCTTTATATTAATCTTTATATTAATCTTTGCAAATCGCTTGCTGCACGCTTCACGATGAATGCGGCTGTTTACACTCAGGGTACATTACGGCATGTTTTCTATGTACGACGTTCTCAATATAATTCATAATCCCACGTTTATAATGAACAACGCGTGGTTATTGTGTTACAAACGGTGTGCGCACAGAACAGAGGGGCGGGTGAGCAAAGCTCATTATCATTTAAAGACACATGCACTTAAACGGCGTGCTGAAAACAGAGCTGTTTTTGACCAGGTAAAATTAGTGTTTTCTTACAATACTAATGAGAATTTTTTATTAAAGTTTATTACAAATAAACTATTTAGACCCTGAAGAATCATATTAGCTTGTACAAAAATGGCATTATATGACCCCTTTAAAACTTGGTTAAAATCTAATTTGCTATCCCAGGCTTTTAATCTCGATTAGGTGCTGAGGCATGTTTTACTTTAAATGTGTGTCTATTTATTTGTATGCATGTTATTGTTGTACTATTTGTTCTTCGTATGATTAGTATTTTATTTAAGTTCTTTGTACAGCACTTTGGGCAACTTTTGTTGTATTAAATTGTGCTTTATAAAGAAAGAAAGAAAGAAAGAAAGATGGAATAAAACAATTTAAAAGATAATTGCGACTTTTTGTCTCACAATTCACACACTTTTCTCTCAGAATTGTGAGATATAAACTCACAAATGTGAGAAAAATAGTCAGAATTGTGGGATATAAACTCGCAATTCTGAGTTTTTTTTCTCACAATTACAAGTTTATATCTCACAATTCTGACTTTATTACTCGCAATTGAGAGATTATATCACGTAATTCTGAGAAAAAAGTCAGAATTGCAAGAAAAACAATGCAATCGATCAACTGGGAAAGTATGGTGATATTTATACCCTATTTATCACCTTAAGATTTAATTTTTAATTGTAATTTAATTAAATTGTTAACTATTATTTCACACAATATCTAATCAATGAATTAAAATACATAGCTATTTTTTATATAATATGTATAGCCTATATTATACATAATTAACTCCATGAAACTGGTCATTTATGACTAGACTTAAAATAAGCTTTTTCCCACTAAACTTCTACACACAATCTCGGCCAATCATAGATCGATATCAGTGAGCCGCCAGTGACATTCACCTTGGCTCCTCCATATCATTACCGAACAGACTTTCTCCATTAAGTCTGATAGCGGATAGTCTCAGCGTTGAAGCAGGACATGTCCTCCTACCACTGCGTCCTCACTGCGGAGACGTGGGCCGAACCGCCGTCCTCATTAGAGAAATGATGCAGCATCTCTTTCAGGACCCGGAGTAAACCTTTGCTTTTTGTGTTCTTATGCTAACTGTGTACAATGTGACAGTTTCATCTTAGTATACAACACAATGCCTCATGAGAAGAGAGGAAGAGATCAAGCAAGAGAAAAGGAAACAGAAAGATGCATAATGTGGCTGGAAACATTGTGAATATTGCTACTGGCCATTAAATGACTTGATCTTTTCTTGTCTGACAATGCACAAGTATCATCTTTTAATAGCACCATTTAAACTTAAGTAACACAAATGCTCTACAAATGTTGGTCATTTTAAATGATTTCTGTTTGCATGCAAAGAGTTTTTAAAATACTTTAAGTGACTGTATCTATGTATTTTAGCACTAATTCATAGAGAGAGAGTCATATAACAGGAAAGCATACGCATGCTTTATTAATGGCTGAATAATTTTCTATTTGGCAACTTTATTATGTAGCACAGAATAGGCCTGATTGCTGCTATTTTGGAAATGGCCTAGTTTTTGGTCTGTTTTTTCTCGGGGTGGGCGGCAAACATGCATTTTAATCAGAATTTATGAGTAAATTGCACAGCAAGCCCAGAGATCAAAATGCAGCTATATTTCCTTTGTATTTCTTTGAGTAAAAAGGGGGGGGGGGACAAATCTTTCAATTTTAGAGGCAATACAGTTACCTGAAAATCTGTGAAGCAGTGCTATAAAAAAAGTTTAAAGGAAACAACTTATATTGTGAAATGTTCTAGTGGAACCAAAACCTTACAAGTTTTATGTAGACGGGAGAAAAAAATCTGTAGCATGGAAAAGTTGAGATGCTTTTTAGAAGAAAAAAAACTAAAACAAAGCCTTTCATCACCTTATTAGCAGCACATGAGCTATAGCGGATGGAAATGTGATTCATTACCGTATAGTGAAAACAAAAACACAATTATTAATGTATCAGCTTCTGTAAAATACATCTTTTTGGAGTAATTATGAAAAGAATTTCATACAAATGATTCATTTACTTTGGTTTCATTTCTATTGTTTGTCGAGTGTTGCACTCAGGGGAGGGGGTATAATTCATTATGAGCTGAAGATGAAACAGGGCCATCACTTTTATAAAAGAACGAGAGAAGTAGGCGTACTGACAGCAGAATCTATCAAAGACATTTTGCTTTCATAACTGACGTATAACACTGTTTTCTTCATTCAGTTCGTTTATCCGTTTCAGGGTTTGTATGCTGTAACCTGCCTTAAGTTCACAGTTGGGGTTTTCTATTGTTAACTGCTGCTCTACAAGGTTTTATTTTATATATTATTTTGTTTGGTCTGTGAGATGCGTACTTTTGTGAAGCACTGTATGATTATGTATGGCCTAAGGGTTTCAGTCGACTGAAGATGCATCAAAGACAATGTTTTTAACTCTTTGCAGCATCTAGATGAAGCAGATCTGGTGTGCTTTGATAATGAGGCATGACAGAAGCCTTAATTTCTCGAATGATAATGGCTGTGGTTTAGGGCCGCACGATTTGGGGAAAATGTCATATTGCGATAATTGAGGTCAATATTGCGATTACGATTGCGATATGCGATATAATAAACAAATGGTTTCATGAGTCAACTTGCTTGGTTCTAAAGGAAAATAAATGCACACACAGATTAGTGATAATCAGCCTAAAGAAAAAAGTTCTTTAGTCAAGAGCAGTGAGTGTTTTTCTCTGTTCCCTTTGTTCTTTGATTAACTTTAGCGACAGATTTTTTTTTTTTTTTATTATTGCATTTTAACAAGAACAAAACATAATTTACATACAAGAGTACATATAACCATACATGTCAGGGGTAAGAAAAAAAAAAAGAAAAAAAAAAAGAATAACTTTAGCGACAGATATAATTAGTGGCTACTGTGTACTGTCCCTTTAAGACCAGCCGCTGTCAGAGACGCGGATCTCACACACGCCTCTTCATCACAACTCTTCATGTTCATCATAAGACTACTCTTATGTTATGAAGACACTCGACAAAAAGACATTTTGGCATAATTGTGTGTGTTATTGTTCGTTCAAGCTCGAAAGAGAACTGTATTCTGTCATGCTGTTTTGTGCGCACGCACGATATTAGCGCGAGTCTTTCTGTCTGTCACAGTCAGGACATTCACAGGCAGCGCGTTCATTTTGGCATACATGTGTGTTGTTCGTTCTACCGCGAAAGAGAACTTGATACTGGCGCGCGTCTATCTGTGTGTGTGTGTGTGTGTGTCATGAGGACATTCACAGGCAGCTCGTTATGTCTTATCGCGCATGAATGGTTTAAAAGCATTTGCATTAATAAGTGCGTTAACAGCGCTAATTTGTTTTAAAATAAAATCGCAGCATTTTGCGTCATATAATCGCGTTGACATCGCGATTGCGATACGATTAATCGTGCAGCACTACTGTGGTTAGTAAAGAACTTCGTAGATTCACATTGCAAATAATTAATCGATCAGCCAGTAACTTAACTGTGTATTGTGGTAGTCTGTAAACTTGAGCTAGTTTGTGAACTAAGGGCCAGATTTACTAACAGCTTGTGCCGACGCAAACCCTCTTAAAAACTACTGTCAGGATTTACTAAACACAAGCAGTGAAAAATTTGCGCTGAAAAGGTGTGGACAGTTTATTTTTGTGTGGCTATGCATTTGAAGGAGTTTCCCTTTCAGACGCTAAATGTATGGGAGGAGAGTATGTAAATGAATCATGCAAAGTGATTTGCTAAAGTTTGCGCTAGTCAATTTACTGGTATTTGCGCCATTATTTACTGCCCCAAAAAAGCATGTCTTAAACAGACGCTAATTGATGCTGCTCTTGGTAGATTGTGTTGGTCATTGTAGAAATGATCCGGCTATGTCTGCATTCTTTAATTTGTGCGACATCAGTAGATCACGAGCAGAACTTTCCACTCCCATCAGCACTTTTATGGGATTGCGCTCTCACGCTAATTTGCCCTGTTTAGTAAATCTGGCCGTATATGTCTTTTTTAATCAATGAAATTGATTGAGAAAGTTCATCTCTGAGGAACTGTGTTAGCCTTTTGATGAGCATAACGGAATTGGTTGAGTGTGCTCTCTTCTTAAGATGAAAGAAAATATCTACTGACATTTCTCTTTCATTTCTCAGTTTAATGCATGATGTAGATTTAAACCAATATTATATTACAGGGCAATTGTTATAATGTAACATTTAAAATGAATGAATGAGCTTAAAGCAACAGAATATCAGTTAATCTTTATATTTAATGTTTTGTGAATTTATTGTTTTTCATTATGCATGTGAATGAATTTGAAATGGATATGATATATTGCATGAAAAGATGTCTCTGGACTTTCAGGTAAGCGCCGCTCATCAAAAGGCAATGTGAATATGGGGCACCATAGGCAGCTCATTAATGTTTTAGTAAAAAGCTTTTTACATATCTTAATTAACTATGAATAACTATGTGATGTGTTTTATGTGTAGGTGTCTTAGAATGATGAAAAATTAAAGAAGGTTGGAAACTTTAGTTTATAAGTATATGCGTCAGTATCACGTTATGTATTTAATGCCTCTAGTTTGTGTTAACGTGACAACGAATACACTATGCTATATGAAGTCATGTTTTATTACTTTATCTTGTCTATTTATGTTGATGTTTATTGCCTTTAATAAATTTGAAGTTCATCCTATTTGAAATCTATGTAAATCCCAAAGCATACAATCCATGCTTCAGAGTTTAATTGGGCCAAGTACAGAGCCCAGGGGAACTCCTTGAATCATGATTAAAAGTCATGCCTCTCTAGGTAGCTTTTTATTTTAGAAACCATTATTATGCAAAAGTATCACACTACTAATGAAGGGAGATTCCTAAGCTGGTTTGATTTACAACAATTGTAAGTTAGCAACTTGTACGCTGCACTTATATTTAGTACAATGCAAGCAAGTACACTTTCGCATCCACAAAGTGCAGTTGCATTCATCCCTACCCCTGCTTCACTTATTAGGAGTGTTATTGTTATGTAAGTTGATGCATTGTGTGGAGTATTGCTATCATCTCTTAACCACCGCTGTATTACATGGAGCGATCAACTCGGTGCTGCTGTGATTAATTGTAGCAGAATTCCAATGTGGGAAAAGAGAGGAGTAATTCTATTCAATTCCCAAAGGCTTTTCAGTGTTACCGGTTGTGTGTGTGATCTAGAAAGAGAAAATGATAGAGACAGAAAAAAAGTGATCAAGAGTGCAAAAAAAGACGAAGGGCAAGTGGCGCACTGGAGGATTTGGGAAGGAAAAAAAAGAAGAATACTGCAAAAGGAGGGAGCGATGTCAGAAAAGATAAGGAGTTATAAATATTGATTACCGTTCTTGTACCGATCCAAAGACATGACAAGGAAGCACTCAGATGCCGAGGTGTTCTTTGGCAGGAGCTCGAACAACTCGTTTGTTCCCAGGCTCGTTTTTTTTTTACTCCCTCACTCGCTCTGTCATTCTGACAGATGCTGCCTTGCCTGAGAGCGCCACAACTTTCCTCAGCTAGGATGGGTATGTAACGTGTAGAGAGGTAGAGAATGAGAAATTGCCTTTTCTTGTTTTGTCTCCCTGCCTTTGTGGAGTGGCGGACTGCTCCTGAGAGTGCCATGTGACTCCTACCACAGTGCTTTGGAGCTATTCTCCCCTCTCCCTCTCTTTTTTTTTTCTTCCAACGATGAGTCGCTGAAGAGGAGAGGAGGCGGTAAGAGGAGGATATGTTTTCCGTTTCGCTCAAGTGCCGGATGGGGGTCATCAGACGCAGGATCAAGGGTATTGTGCAATGCACCACTTTAACACAAGCTTTTGGGATGGGGGTCCGAAACCTTTCCAAGTGTTGAGTTTCAGGATTATTGGGTAATTAGGGAGTGTAATTAACTGTCTGTTTTGGATGTATGCAATCTTGCCTTGTCTACTGATTTTTGAAACTTGACATAAGAAAAGTCTTTTTTTTTTTTTCAAGTACCAGGAAAGCCAATCAAAAAGCTTTTTGTTTGAGTCTATTGTGAACATCCTTTTAAAATCCGAGGACGGTGATACTTATGGTGTGCTTGTGAGTGCTTGAGTTGTGTTTGCCGTATTCATAAACCTCTTCTGGTATTTTTCTTTTTTAAATGAGTGGCTTATTTATAATTTATTCTTAGCATCAAGAGTCCTTCAATGTTTATAATTTCTTTTCATTAACGTTTCATTACAGCGAGTGGTATTTTTAGTCTAGAATTAAAAGGCCTTCACACTTTATAGTGACGTTTGAGGCACAGTTTTGCAGGGTGTGATTAGCTGCATGTTTTTGACTACAAAACTTAAAAGCATCTCAGTGTTGTGCTGAAATCTTCTCTTTTTTTTTGTTTTGTTGTACTCATTAGCCACTTTATTTTGCCAGCATGGCAACAAATACAGATTATTCATTTACAGTTAGCTGTACAGATCACTTATAGTGCTCTTAAATGCATAAACCGCTCTTGGCTGTGATCTTAAATGTAACAGGCCTGTGCAGATATCAAGCTGATAAGTTTGACACTTCTTCTGATCCGTCCGTTTAGAAGAGCTCGTTTTTATGCATCTCGGGATCTCTAGCCTTAAGCTACTATGCAAGAAATCAATAAAGCAATGCCTACAAAAGTTCAAGACTGTAGAAGCAACACCAGCTGTTGAAGGCAAGCTTGTGTGTGGGGGTGTTCTGGTCCTTGGCGGAAGTTCAAGTTTATGTATCAATGGTGGGTGATGCACTTTTTCTGGGGTTCTTACTCTTTCCTTGTGCCTTTTCCATTTTCTGGTTTGCATAATCCATTTTTTCTTCAAAAACATGTATCTTAGAGACATTTTATTCTCAAGTTTTCTATTTTTTTATGGTCGTTCCTCAAACTGACACATCATATATACAGACAAAAGAAGCTGTTGGCCACACACAATGAATCCCAGTTGGCCATATTGAGGAAAATAGATTTGGGCAGCTGGGAACAATGCTAAGAACACGTTGAATACACAGTCATAAAGTGATTAATGATGTAATGGCCGCAAATTGGGTGGGGAAAGTCTTTAGATTGAACCAATAAAACCAGTCTGTTTCCAATGTCCAAGTGAACGAATGATTGATGAAGGGAATTTCATGGATTGGGCCTGTGTTCCTCATGTGACTTTTCTTTTTTTGCAATAACATTTCATTCCTAGTCTACATGCTTTACCCAAGCTCTAGGACATCTTAAAAATCTGCAGTTGAATGTTTTTATGTCAATGAATATGTGCTAGCTTCATGAAGACTCAATCTAGCGAAGACTCGAAATTTAATCTGAGAGGCTTGATCAGCCACGGCAGTTTCATTGAATATAAATGGAGAGGTGGGGTCGGGACAAGCTTGATAAAAATGCTGAGAATAGACTGACTACACTTGAGATCTCAAGCTGAAAATCAACTTCTCACTCAATTTAACTATGCAGCCAAGATACTAACCGAAAGCAGCAGGCCGTAAAATTGCAATTATATTAGAGTGGCTTTTATTTTTGCTTTGTGTAACTTGATATCCTATTCACATTCTTTGAGAAGATACACATCACATTGATTGAATTATGGCAACATTTTTCTCCAGGGATATAGAAACCATTGTTGAATGATTGTAGACAGTTGTGTAAATCCTACAACTTTGACAGCACACACCTACCGTACCTACCTTCAGGAAATCAGCTTGGACTACTGAGCGAACTGCTAATTTTCTTTATTTTTTTGTAATCGTCTTAGGAGCCAATCACACAGAATGCGTTTTTCCATTTCACTGTACTATTTTCCATTGTTTTTCACACGTAATAGTTGGCTGTGTTTGATCGTTGCGCTCACATCTGCATAACGCGGTGTTTTAAAATTGCGGCACTAAAGTTAAAATAAGTTCAACTCATTCGCGTCTCTAGACCTTGCATTTTTCCGCTCCACTGACCTGCGCCTTTCGTTTTTAAACCGCAAAAATGTATTGTGCATGGCCCCTTAAAAATAAAAAATAAATGACTTCAGAAGCAAATTTATGTACGAAGATTTGCTTCTGTGAAGCAAAGAACAGATCAAAGAAAAGTATGATTGTGAGAAAGATGAAGATAGTCTCCATCCCGACTGACTGACCTCTTATCCCAATAATATGAGTATGGATGATGAAAGTACGTTTAAGGATTGAAAACGTTGTTAATGCTAGATTTCTGAACAGCAACTGATTGAAGAAGATGGAATAAGAGGCAGATTAAAGCGAGGAGATGAAAGATGGAAGTGACTTTGTCTAGATCTTCATTTCCAAGTGGCTCGTAAGAGACCTTGCAGAGTACATCTATTCCTTCTTTTTTCAACAAAAGGACACACGTGTTGAGGGTGTTTGCATGGTGCGGCGTTTTTTCGAGTAAATGAAAGCTACAAGGCCCTTGCTAATGAGTACAAACAAAAGCACTTTCTTTTGATCTATGTCACAAGTTGCTAGCATAGAGGATGTTGCCAGATGGGGGTGATTTATTGCTTTCTCGCACATGTATTATTTGACTACCTGGGAATGCTTTAGGGGCCTCGCTCTGCACACTTTCATTTACTCGCCGTTGTGCAAGTTTTTCTGCTATGGGAATGTATGCAAGGCAAAAAGATTGCATAGCATTATATGAAGATATTGTTGTTTACGTTCACCTCAAGGTGCATTTGCCTTTGAAATTGGTTTATTGTGTCTAGCTAAAGTTTGTGGATGGGAAAGTTTGAAACAAAGTCTTGCACTGGGAAAGAGAGTTCAAAAGATGTGCGCTTTGTGTTTTGTCTCTGGTGTAAGTCGTAAGCGTAACAAATCCTTTGACTCAAAGGTTAATTGTTTGTAGTCACAAAGAGGCAACATTCAAAGGACCTTTTGTAGTTTTCAAGTCTAAGTTAATCTGAAAACATTTCAGTAAATTAAACCATGATCAGTCAAGAGTGAGATGGTGTTTTCATTAAATTGCTAAATATGTTTTCCTAATGGCTAGAAGCCAACAACTGTGCTCTTTTATGTGTTTATCAAAGTAAATGAAAAGGTATTTAGCACAGAGAAAAACTGTTTGCTGTAACAATTATTTTTTAATGATATTGTTGTCAGTGTGGCGATGGTGTTGGCCCGAGGCAAGGCTTAACAAGAGAAAGGAAACGCTATTTTTGGTTGCATATGTTTCACTGCACACACTGCATGTTTTGATCATTTTTATACAGTAAAAAAAATCTCACATATTTGAAGGCTTTTGCAGACTAATTCTTTGGCTTTTTTGCATTTATAAGCCCAAAAAATGGTAACGAGATAAAATGTGTGATGTGAAATATCTTGTAGATCACTCTATATATCACTATATATATATATAAAGTAATCGTGCATGTAAGATATTTTTAGTCTGAATTCAGCTGAAGAAGCAACAGTTAAGGTGCATTTATTGGGAATAAATAAATGATCAATAAAGTGATTTGACTAGTGCTGAGGACGTCAACCTCCCTTTAACATTTACTGTAAATTCCCTTGTGAAAAAGCGTGACATTTTACAATATAGGCGCACTAATATGCTTCAATTCATGCTTAACTAATGCACATGTAACCACGTTAATGTATGACTCATGTAGAACTAAACCATTAATTTTACATTGAATTAAGTGTCTGAAGACATTTCTGTACATTCATTTTTCACTTAAAGGACTTCTGTGATCATTCATTCACCCTCACGTCGTTCCAAACGTCTAAGACTTTCCTCTGTGGAACACAAAAGAAGATATTTTGAAAGAATGTTGGTAACCCAATTGTTTTGGTTTCCATTAACTTTCTTTGTGTAACTGATATATATATATGACATGAATTTTCATTGCAAACTTTTGTATATTTGTCAAGGATATTATGCTATTTGTTAGTTTAGTTTCATTGTCATGGACTTTTAGTTAGTTCACAGTCAGTTTGCTGTTTCTTTTGTCTTAGTTTCTCGACTTTTCTCTGTTACGATGGACACTCATTTAACGATCACACCTGCTTGACATTTAGTTTGTTATCTTATGCATTAATGGCCTCTGTTTTCAGTTCCTCATTGTCCGGTATTGTTTCGTGGAGTTTGTTTGTTCTTTCAGTTACCTGTGTTGTATTATTTAATAAGCCTGGTTTTATTTTCATCCTTTTTAGCATTCCTCTTCATCGTCATCTGGACCTTAACGTTACAATTAAAGTATATTATTTCCATAATAACAAATAATAAAAATAGTCTTATCAAAAGTATGTTTAATTGTACTGTACTTTTTCAAACAGGTTGTCATCTGATGACAGATCTTTTCAGAGAATCAGTTGATCCGGTTCACAACCTGAGCCGATTCTCAAGATCCAATCCCTGTCCCGGTTATTTGTTTGCAGCGAACAGCACTGTCATCCGAATATCTTTGTTATTGTTCATACAGGTCTGCAACGAAATGAGGGTGAGCAAATGATGCCAGAATTTACATTCCTGCCTTAGTCCTAATCTTAAGTCTTTGATTTTTGACCTGAGAGGACAAGGTTGGCAGTCATTAAAGAATCAAGACTTTTTAATTAGGAATATTAATTGGTTTTTAATGGAGATAATGAAATCGTCTTCCTTATATCATCATAATTCATTCCACGGTGGCCCACATTACTAACAACCTGAGCTAACGTTGCCCCTCTCGCCTTTTAAATTATGCCGCTACTTGGCAGCCTTCCAGACAAGTCTCCTCTTAACCCATTTCACTTCCCCTATTTAAAAAAAAACCCTTCATGCAATCAATTCCTTCATGCTTATTTTCTACATCTATCCCCTGTTCTGGTGCGGCCCACTTGTCCGTTCTCAAGAGGCCGTGATGGTGCATTGAGTTAATCAGGCACTGTGTCTGGGCTGCTCGCTGGCGCTGAATACTGAGAGGATGGTGGCATGTGTCCCATGTGCTGATACGAGCTCCAGCATTCGAGAGCCATATCTCAGTGTGCTGTGATGGCTATCAGACCTCCTCCTCACTGCAGGGGTTTGTTCGAAGCTCTGCGGAGTCCACGATTGGCATCCTGAGGCGTATCTGTATTGATCTAGCTTTGTTTGGCTCCATTTGAGAGGCAGGAAAGCGAATGAGGTTTGGCAGAGTAGCCGAGTCTGCCGATCTGATAGACTGTGAGGAAACTGGTGAGGTTTGCAAATTGCAGGAACTAGGGGCAGGGTTGTAAACCCTTACCATGTTTTAGGGTGTTTCGCAGACGTTCTTTCGCATTTGGAAACTCTTCGGTCAGCCTAGACCCAGCTGTTACTAAAAGCAACGTGCCTTGGGGTCTCGATTCTACCTCCGACAGATTGAGAAACTTGATTACAAAATGGATTGTTGTGGACTGTAGGCTATATCAGCTTATGTTCAATGACATGGAAATAAACAATATCTTGACTCCTGAAGCCATTTTAATGGCTGTATGTCTTTTAAATTATTTACTTGCCTTAGAAATTGATATGCACAAATACTTGTAGTCAATTATATTTGTAATCAACAAATAATCTAACTTTATACTTACCTTTTGGTAAGAACTTGGTCGGTCTTTGTTGGATTTTTGTTTAGTGATGCACCGAAATTTCCGCAACAGAAAATATGGCCGAAATGGTTACATTGACACTTTTTCAAGTGACTCTATTTCATGCACACAATGTCGATAAGCTACAGTGGGTAAACATGTCAGCAGTGTGTTATGCTGTAAAATTTGTTTGGCTGAAATATCGAGAGCCGGTTTAATTTATCACCTGAGAAGTAAACACCCTGAAAGTCAGATCAAGTTGCCCAGATAATCAGATTTAATAAAAAAATTGGCTTTGTTTTGTTATAAAAAATTCTTGGTCCATAACTACTTTAAGTGGGATCTTTCTCTGTTCGGCGCTCATGGTTTTGCAGCATCACTGGACTTGGTAGAAGTCTTGGTGAGACATGGATCTAATAAACTTGGGTACGACATGTATGTAGACTACGATGATGACAATTATTGAATCGTAGGCTACGACGCATTTAGTATAGAAGAATAAAACGTCATCTACATGTGCTAGTGGTAAATTTGTGGTTTTTATGTGCGCTGAAAAAGAGGAGGCGGCGAAAGAGCAAAATATGGACATGGCTGGAGAAAAGAGGCCAACTTGGCATGCCAAGTGCAAAATGAGCCTGAGGTATAGTTTTAAGTTTTAGCGCCATGTCGCGTTGAACAATATGCCATTGCATATTGCATTTTTATTGGCTAGTCAGTAGATGTAGGTTGTAGCAGCAAACACACTGTGAGATGATCATGCAAAATTTCTGACACTGTCAAAAAATTATTGCAGGCTATCTTTGGTCGCAAGACCGTGACAACGGCCGAAACCTCTTTCACTGTACGACGTAGGACCACCGTTTAGGAGCCACAACCACAGAAATCTCAACGATTGGTCATCTTTCGTCTGGGACAGCCCAAAATCGTACAATGTGTACCTGGCATAATTCTACTAACTTAACTATATATTTTAGTAGTGAGAGTAGATCAGCTGTTTTTCCAACAAGTGATAACACCATTTTTGTGCCTTGTTGTATTGCAAAGGCAACTTTACGGCCAAGCAAGCTCTATTTTGTTTCATTTTTTGAACAATTTAGCTTTAAAGGGGTGGTATAATGCCTGTTTCACAAGATGTAAAATAAGTCACTGTTGTCCCCAGAGTGTGTATGTGAAGTTTTAGCACAAAATACCCCACAGATATTATTATATAGCATGTTAGAATTGTCAATTTTTGAGGGTGAGCAAAAACGCACCGTTTTTGTGTCTGTTCCTTTAAATGCAAATGAGCTGCTGCTCCCGGCACAGGGGGCGGAGCTTCAGGAGCTTGTGTCCTTTTACCTCACACAGACATGCACTGAAAATTTCAAACCGGATTCAGACAAACAAAGATGGAGAGATTCAAGAAGAAGTGACAACATGTAGAAGCAACAGGACATTTCTGAATGGTTAGTTGATGAATTTATGTAGCTGATGTGTAGATATCTTCTAGTCATTGATTTGTATATTCTGTGTTGATAATCTATAAATCACGTTCCCGGGGGCGGGGTTTATGTAAATGTTAGGGTTGGTGATGTCGTGTAGTCCCTACCAGCCGTTTGATGTAGTCCTTAAAAAGTGATTTCTTGAAAAGCGAATATCTCCCTTTGCTTTGAACTTTGAGCCTTGTAACTTTGCAGATGTTGTTTATGGTCAAACAGCAACATTACACACTAACTATAGTTAAAAAAGTGAAATCATAATCAACCACCCCTTTAAAAACAGCAGATTATCACAGTTTTGACTTAGTTAGGATGCCTTCTAATTGTTTTTAGTCTAAATGTTCCCATTTAATACTGTCACACTATTAGTCAAGGCGATTACTTTGTAGGCCACACCAGAAGTCTAACTGGTGATTGCTAATGGATTTTTACAATAATAGTTTGCTATTTATGAGTCAAAAAGCTTCCACAGGGCTTTGAGTTTACATGCTTGACAAATTCGACAACAGTTAGCAACTCCTTATGTAACAACTTGTTTCCAGCTTAAAGGCATAGAAGTTTCAAAATTCAGTATAGTTTATGTTGTAGAACAAAATGAGAAAGTTTCTTCAAGTAATGCTAGCTACAGACCTGCATTTACTCTTAAATCCAAAACCACTTTTCTAGAAAAACGCAAGAAATCCCAGAGGCAACCCATAGCTAAAATGCTAATTAGCTTCCAGGTTGTAGGTCTATCGGAATCCTCATTGTTTTAGTGCTTCATAAAGACTGCTGATATTTATATATTTACAAAAACATTGCACATGTACATACATAGATTCAATATAGTTGGCCACTTTTTGTTTGTAGCTTGTAATGTAGCTTGTAATGTAGCTAATATTGACTACTTCATGTCACTCTCAACTCTCAGTTGAATGTGTTTATTAATGTTTAATGTGGTGGAAATGTATGCTCTGGATAAAAGGTATTTGGCTTTACTTCCCCCTGTGACTTTTCCCTCCCTGTGCACATGCAGTCCTTCATCTGAATGGATTGGCATTCAAATTAGCCTAGCTTATTTTAAAGACAGGTTTATGCCTTTTCATTATGGCCATGATTGTACTTTTAAATATATGGCTGGATTAAAATCAACCCCTCATTTTAGGGATGGCACCCTACTCACCTCAAATGTCTCATTATCATTATTCATAATCCAGCAAATGCAGTAGGGTTTCTTCTGACATGTGTGCACCCTTACTGCCCTCTACTGATTAATACCTGTCATACAATATTTATGTCCCATCCTCAAAGACTCAATTCACTTATTTCTTGGGAAGACTGCATCTAATTTAGATCAAAATAGTCTCAAAATGAATATATTAACAAAATATGACTCACAAGTGCAAAGCAGCATTCATAAATACACATTTGTGGATCATCTTGATGTTGATGATAGGTTTTTCTGACATAATTTGAATGTGGAGAGCATAACTAGGAAAATTTGATCAGCTGAAATCTCTAATTTATTGTTGTCTAAAATTGAGATGTTGAAAATCTCATGTGCAATGTTTTATGGGTTAAGATGGTGCAACTGCTCAGTTATTCAGAGAGCATAAATAGGGATGGTCCTCCTGCGTTATTTAGAGGGTAAATGAAAGTTCTGTTTAGTGGTTTTTGAACCGCAACATGTCAATGACAGACGCAAGAGGTTAAGTGTGTCTTGGTTCGGTGAGCAAACAATTTTATAGCGGTGAAGTTCAAGGCAAACTGAGAGTGAATTAAAATGGCTCATAAAAACACTGTGCTGTCAAAGATCCTAAATATATCATTGTTTATGACTGTCCTCTCCTCTAACTGAAGCACCAATGGCATCACACAAGGCTGATGCTAATAAACATCAGAACATTATTGCGGCTTCCAGGTCCAGATGCGCAAAGAGGCTGTTGATGCGCCTGCTAGACCTCAATCTGCTTTCTCTTGCAGTGCCATTATAAGTCATTGCCACAGGTTTTATCCTTCCTTTGGTGCTCGTACAATAGAGCTGGTCACCAGCAGCATCTTTCTTCTAAAGAAGCATCATAAGTATCTTTCATAGAGAAGGCAATCCCTGAATGCTTTGTGCTTGGGTCAGTGAAACAAATTCATCCAGGATATTGACTGTAAATATATACTAGATTTAATTTAATTCTGAAATGCATTGATACTAATAGTTTTATACAACTTTTTAAGTCTTCTGTGCACTTTGCATTCTTAGGTTAGCAACATGCAAACAGTAAACTATTAAAATCACTTTTAAATTGATTTTTCTGCATTTTACATAGTTAGCAACGTCAAACTTTACTGAAATCACTTTTTAAGACTTCAGTCTTAAAGACTTCTGACTTTTTAATCACTTTTGAATTTTGTCTTCGTCTCTTGCATAGTTTGTGCGAACAAATCTTATATAGATGCTGCCATTTATAGATGCACGTTTGTGCATTGAATTTGTGTATGATTGTGTGTTTTGATTTTTTTTTTTTTCTGAGAAAATGAATATGGATAGCATATCTCAGTATTCAACTTTATTGAAATTTATTTTGTATTGTGTCTACGGTACACTTTGTTCGGTTAGCAACATGCTAACAAACCTTAATTGAAACCATTTTTGAATTAAGTGTGCACTTAGCATAATGTTAACATCCAATTTTAGCATGTAAAGTTCTAATATTAAACTTTATTGAAATCACCTTTGAGCTGTCTTCTGTGCAACTCATGTTATAGGCTTGATAACATGTAATCAGACTTGTTTAAACACTTTTGGATCAAGTCCTCTGTGTTCTTTGTGTTGTTAGCTTGTTAGCAAAATGCTAGTATCAAACTTTACTTAAATTACTTAAGTCTTTAGTTTTTTTACTGAATCAAGTTTCGTCAATTTTAGTTGTTAGCTTAGCAACATGCTAACATTAAATTTTATTAATCACATTTGAATCTAGTCTGTGCATTTTGCATTGTTAGCTTAGCATCATGCTAACTGTTTTCTGTGCAGTTTGCACTTGCAATTGCGAGTTATATAGTCCATTTCTAAGGAAATATTAATTCTATAGTTTAAATCTCACAATTCTGACTTTATAACACGTAATTGCAACTTTATATCACGCAATTCTGACTTTATAACTCCCAATTGATACTTTATATCACTCAATTCTGAGATAAAAATTCCAAATTGGGAGATGTAAACTCGCAATTACCTTTTTTATTTTTTATTTTGTGGCGGAAACAAGCTTCCATGAAGCTGTGATGTTTTGTGACTCACTTACTCAAACCATTTCTTTAGTTCCCTCCAGTCTAGGCCTATTATATTGAGAGCCAGTGCATTATGTGTTATATAAACATAGGATAACATAGGACCCTTTGTCATGTGTTCATTGTGCCATATAAATCTGGGGAACATAGGATAACATAGGACCCTGGGAACATGACCTATTAATGGGAATTAGCATGTAGACAGTAGATAGCAAGTCAGCTCAGTTGAATTTAAAACACAGCCTGTCCACATCTCAGCTTATTCAGACCAACCTTGTTAAATAGACCAGCTTTGACTCCAGTACGGGTTTGTGCTTTGGCATCCCAACCAGGTTTCTTTCTAGCAAACCTCCTCTGGTGCCTTTGAAGTAAGTTGAATCACAAACCTTGCGAAATTTGGAAAATCCAGCAATACATTCTTATTGTAGCAGACTACAGATTATATATGACTATGCACAGTGACTTACAAGAATTCAGACCAATCCTCTTTAAGAAAGCCCTTGCCACAATTGTGTGCTCTATGCATCAGGTGGTCCGCCAACGGTCCTTGGGCGGCGTGCCAAGCTCAGTTTGAAGCAGCGACTACAATAGATCTAACAAGACTTGAAACTTTTCGTTCCATTCCTTCTTGTTGCAGGGAAGGTGACACAAAACAAGAGATAATTCCACCTTGAGCGTGTGGCCATGTGATGTGTGCAGCTCAACGCAGCCCAGGTTTTTCTCTCTGTGAAAGCGATATGCTTGAGTCCCGGTGGATGGGAGCAATCAGGATGTTGCAGGAACAAGGGAGCGCTCCAGAGAGGAGCTGATCAAAGCCGCTGCTCTTTCCCCGCCGCCGTCTTGTTGACTTGCGATGACACAAGCACAGACTGATGAATATTTGATCCCATCCGGGGTTGCACTTGACACAACTAGCGCAAACCCAAAGAGCAGAAGCTCAACAATTTGGAACAGCATGTGAAAATATCTGCTCACGTCTGGCACCCACCATATTTTTTTTTTCTTTGTTAAAAGAAGGACACGCCGAGGGAATGCGAGGAGAATACGTAAATGTCCTATTTGTTTATTGATGCCATCTGCACCAATTTCAGACTTTTCAAAAGGAGATAGCTCTATTTTAGAGACACAATGTTGTGTGCTAACAATGATGCATTAGTAAAACATGAAAGTCGGATTGTGGCCTTATTGCTGAAAAAAAAAAGGCAGAATACTTTTTTTTTTTTTTTTGCAGTGTAGAGCATGTTATGAAAAAGAGCTTTGGTGTTGTATCTGGGCAATGCAATTTTGAATTCAGATCACATTTTATCATACAGAGCTGTCCACACACAAAAAAATAGATATCATGGCCTCAAAATTAAGAATAGTTTCCACAGCTTATTTATTATTTCCCTCGTTTTAGGTAAATTGTGGCCATGTTGCTTTGTACTAATTTGTTCCCTCGTTTTAGTAAATTATAGCATGTAACGAATGTAAAATGATGGAACAAATTTGTACATTGTGGCAACAATTTACCTAAAAGGAGAGATGAATCTTATGGTCCCAAAAGGCATGGTCCCCCCTACACTTCAATCTTGACTTAGGGATAGACAGGAGTCTCTGATTGGATGACCGGAGTGATCTAATTGGATGGTGCTCAGTCAATAGGACAGACAGGTAGGGCGGAGCCATACCTTTTAAATATTTGTACATGAGAAGTAAAAGTTTAAAGTCCCTGTAAAGGCAGTTCTAAAAAAAAAATCTAAAGAAGTTTACACAAGAATGAACCTCATTTGTTCTTGCAGAAGCTCAAGCATGCTGCGTAACACAAGAATGAACCTCATTGGTTCTTGCAGAAGCTCAAGCGTGCTGCGTAACACAAGAATGAACCTCATTGGTTCTTGCTTAAGTTCAAACGTGCTGCGTAACACGAGAATGAACCTCATTGGTTCTTGCAGAAGCTCAAACGTGCTGCGTAACACAAGAATGAACCTCATTGGTTCTTGCAGAAGCTCAAGCGTGCTGCGTAACACAAGAATGAACCTCATTGGTTCTTGCTTAAGTTCAAACGTGCTGCGTAACACGAGAATGAACCTCATTGGTTCTTGCAGAAGCTCAAACGTGCTGCGTAACACAAGAATGAACCTCATTGGTTCTTGCAGAAGCTCAAACGTGCTGCGTAACACGAGAATGAACCTCATTGGTTCTTGCAGAAGCTCAAACGTGCTGCGTAACACGAGAATGAACCTCATTGGTTCTTGCAGAAGCTCAAACGTGCTGCGTAACACAAGAATGAACCTCATTGGTTCTTGCAGAAGCTCAAACGTGCTGCGTAACACGAGAATGAACCTCACTGGTTCTTGAAGAAGCTCAAACGTGCTGCGTAACACAAGAATGAACCTCATTGGTTCTTGCAGAAGCTCAAACGTGCTGCGTAACACGAGAATGAACCTCATTGGTTCTTGCAGAAGCTCAAACGTGCTGCGTAACACAAGAATGAACCTCATTGGTTCTTGCAGAAGCTCAAACGTGCTGCGTAACACAAGAATGAACCTCATTGGTTCTTGCAGAAGCTCAAACGTGCTGCGTAACACAAGAATGAACCTCATTGGTTCTTGCAGAAGCTCAAACGTGCTGCGTAACACAAGAATGAACCTCACTGGTTTTTGCAGAAGCTCAAACGTGCTGCGTAACACGAGAATGAACCTCATTGGTTCTTGCAGAAGCTCAAACGTGCTGCGTAACACAAGAATGAACCTCACTGGTTTTTGCAGAAGCTCAAACGTGCTGCGTAACACAAGAATGAACCTCATTGGTTCTTGCTTAAGTTCAAACGCGCTGCGTAACACAAGATTGAACCTCATTTGTTCTTGCAGAAGCTCAAGCGTGCTGCGTAACACGTGAATGAACCTCATTGGTTCTTGCTGAAGCTCAAACGTGCTGCGTAACACAGGAATTAACCTCATTGGTTCTTGCACATCAAGCAAACACGCTTGAGCTTCCGTTTACCATATCTGATGTGTGTTGATGAATGTTACTATTTTCAAGGAAAGTAACGTAGAAAGTACATTATGAATGTATTTTAACATTCATGACGTGACATTCATGAATTTCTTCGATAATTGTGTTTGTAATCAGAGATTAGACCCGCATAAAAATGTATTATCCAAATACAAATATACCTACCCTTAAATGTTTTGCACATTTTAAATTTCTATTAGCATCAACTTGTTTTCATAGAGCACTTTTTTATATTATTTTTTTATATAATATAGAAACTACTGCATTTGTTGTCTTCTGATCCGGAGTTGAGTACCATTTTTCAGCATCCTCCGCTGATTGTGTATAAATGGGCTAGTAATTTAAAAGATTGCCTAGTACATGCTCGTTTTCAGAGTGTTAGTCCGCGTCCATCTCAGAGTTTACTCAGTCCTATACAGAATGGTAATTATAGGTGTGGTAATTGTGCTCAGTGCAATAATACATTTAAAACATCATTTTTTTTGTCATCCAAGAACTGGTAAAAAATATATAATCAATTATGTGATTATTTGTGTTTCTACTCATGGTGTTTATTTGATCCGGTGTCCTTTTGGTTTAGGTTATGTTGGAAAAACGTCACGTCAATTAAAACAAAGAATTAGTGAGCATAAGAGTTCAATCAGAAGAAAAGATGTCAACTATCCAGTTGCGGCTCATTTTCTATCTTCGAATCACGATGTTTCCTCCTTTCGTTTTTGTGGGATTGAAAAAGTGAGTGCGCCACCTAGAGGGGGCGATATTGAATTGCTCTTACAGAGACGTGAGCTGTTTTGGATTTTTACCCTTCAGACTTTATCGAATGATGAAGCATGATGTTATAAAGTTCATATTATTATTATTATTATTATTACTTTTTTTCTCTATCTTTGATATTATGAATAATTATGTTTGTAACTTTATGATGATGTGGTGTTAATTATGTATTAAGTCTCATTGAGCTTAATTGGTTACAAATGGATCTTTACGGTGATTGGTCATGTGATCATTTTAAATGGGATTGAGTTTGAATAGTTGTACATGCCTGATGAAGGAACCGTTGCTAATAAAATTTTTATACTCATTTGCAAGTATTGTTAGTGTGCGGGAAACTGTTTTTTTTTAGATAATATCCCAAAATTTGTGCTTAATACATACATAGATGGAAACCACTGTGAATGGTATAACCATTTGCCATTGATATGCACAGTGCAGCAATTTTACAGTGCATCCATTTATAGTAGAAAGACAATAGCCCTTCAATAGACCTCCATCACTCACAAATATTAGCCACTCATTTCAGTCTCCCAGCAATCTCCTCTTCTCAGCAGTTATGGCCTCTAGTGATCAGTATCCTCAGGGTGGATCAGACAAATTGCATTCCCTCTTACTGTTCCCATGAGGAAGCTTTCGGCTCAGGCCAGAGGAAGACCAATAAACCACAGGAGGTGATGTCGGGTAGAATGGACAGAGCTGTTGAAAAGCAAGTACAAAATGCGCTCATATCTCTAGCTGTAAATATGAGCAGAAGTTGCAGTGATATTCACTTTAGCTCTTCTAGGGGTCTTCGCTACGATATAATTTCCTATGCTTGTTAATATGCTTGTTAATCGCACAATGTGACTTTATTGCACTTTTTTGAGCACTTTAAAGCAGTTTTGTAAATTTTTTCTCAAATTAAAAATACAATTAAATACCATACTACATAAGTTTTTCTTTCCAAGAAATTATGTTTATGTACAGAGCAGGACAAGTTGAATCATCCTGACATTTTTGACATTATGCCCCAAAAACTATCAAAATGTATTTTAATTCAGATTTTTTACATATGTTCATCTTAAAAGAGGGTTTTTTAAGTCATTATTTGTATGAATTGCGTTTTTTGAATCACATTCACCCAATTCTCATTGCCATATACACTGACCTGCATTAAAATATATTTCTTCACTCTTTGCAGATCTTTAGCTGTTGAAAGACTTGACCTGCCCGCTTCAGCTCTTTGCACATCAATTCAACAGGGTTAAGATCTAGACTTAACTCGGCTTTTCCACAACCCTCCATTTCTTGGGTCATTATCTTATTTCAAGGTTGACTTAAGGCTCAACCATCATAGCAGATGGAATTCAAGTTGGCCGGGCCTTGACGCTGAAAAACAACCCCAAAATCCAAAATTGGGAAAAAGTCCCAAAGATTTACAATGAAGGAATACAGTTTTGATGCAACCCTTTATATTCCCTCAGAAAATGTAAATATCCAGTTTTCTGAAGATGTTTTGACACCAATACTTTAATGTCCAGAGTTAAACACATTACAAGTAGCGTGAGTTATGTAATCAGATTACTTTTTCAAGTAACTAGTAAAGTAACACATTACTTTTACATTTATAACTAAATATCCAAGTTACTTTTTCAAATAAGTAATGCCTGGTTCAGATTACAAGATTTTTGTGTCTGTTACGATAGTCACGGTGTCAGATTACACGATTTGGACTCCTAAAATCTTGTCCTGTTGTGGACAAGAAACATGTCAGACTACACGTTGCTTTCCAACCAGTCATCGCGTGCCGTCACACGCACACAATTCACTTGCAAACATTCACTTGCACACATACACACACACACACTCACACACACACTCATGTCGCTCGCTCACTCACTCACTCGCGCGCACACACACACTCGCTCACACAGTGGCAGTAGACACACACACACACACACGCGCGCGCGCTCACTCACTCGCGCACACACAATCTCTCACTCGCAGTCGCACACACACAATCGCTCTCGCACGCACACACACTCGTGCGCGCACACACACACACTCGCTGTTGCTCGCACTCTCACTCACTCGCGCACACTCACTCGCTCACATACTCACTCACTCTTGACGAACCCGTCGTGGAGGACCGTTAAAAAATGAAACATGCTAGTCTTTCTGTCGTGATGTCGTGAAGCATCGCAGACGCGACGTAGGTTGTCGCCCACTATGACACACTGTACGAGATGAAACGATCGAATCTTGTGTCCCGACGCCCGTTGTCGTTTACGAATCCCCACGACACCCTACGTCAAACGTATCGTGCCAAAATCGGGCTAAAATCGTGTAATCTGAAACAGGCATTACACAAGTAATTTTGTTTTCCCGTATTGACTGACACCTCTCCTGTCCCTATGTTGAGATAAATCGGCAGAGGCGTTGTGTGCGCTGTGTGAACATGATGGTTATTGTAGTTCTAGACTAAATGTGAGCATTTACTCATCTCACTTGCACAAAACAGATTCAGTATTCCTCAAAATGAATAAAAACAGTGAAATTCAAACTCAGAATATTATGCAAACCTGCAAAATACGTTAAATAACAAATAGGTTACACTTTATTTTAAGGTGTCATTGTTACAGTGTAAGTACTGAGTAATATTAATTAACTACATGTACTTACTAGGGTTAGAGTAGGATTAGGATTTGGTTGAGGGTTAGCATGCATAATTTACTGTTATTACTATGGTAAGTACATGTAACAAGAACACTATAAAACAAAGTGTTACCTAAATATACTTAAAAGTATTTAATCTCACTTTATTATCTAACATCTTTGCTCCTGACCTTTGATGATCAAATTCAACCATGCTAATAAGCTAATTGACTTTAGATGAAGATGACATTTGTGTTTGTCTTTTTTTCTTTTTTTGTATTGCTGAAGAAAGAGTGTTGAACTTTCTCCTCCTGCGTTCTCTTCTTCTGCATTTCTGAGGCTTATTAATTTCACTTTTGGTGTAAAAGGCCTTTACATTTGCCAAAAAATAGACAGATTTTTCCAATAGAATAGAAAAAAAATAGATTTTTTTTACTATTAAAAAACAATAAGTACATAACATAAGTAACTTAATGCATTACTTCCCATAAAAAGTAACTAAGTAACACAATTAGTTACTTTTTTTAAGGAGTAAAAGTAACTTTCTCCAGCACTGCTAATGTCATTACGATTCAGGTTGAGCCAGATCTAGTGAGAGACAGTGTGTTGTGTGATGAACAGATGCAGACAGTAATGCTATAATTCTCAAACATCTCCACCCCGTGGCTTCTCTCTTTCGGCTGAGAGCTGAATTAATAGTTGTCGTCACATAATAGCTCGCTGACGATCACACACACACACGCTGCTCCCCACATGCTTCAGGAGTCCCGAGGCTTTGAAATGACGCTGTGCTGTATACGGTCATTTAAAGTCAGTGTATGAAGTCTCTGTATCACACTGACACTTTGATGTCTTTTAAATATCTCTCACTACATCTTTCCCACTGGAAATCCTTCTGGGTGTGATGCATGTGGACTTTCTGCGTTTAATACCGGCTTTTATTTCTTGTCTTCGAATTATTTACCACCATCTGTTTGAGAATTGTGGAATAACATAGAACAAATGTTCTTTTATAGCAATACACATCTGATATTGTCTGCGAAATATTGGAATGCTTAACGTAAGACGTCAATAAAGTGATTATTATCGCTATTGTTTACATGTATTTTTGTAAAATTACAAAACATTCAGATTACATCACATTAAGTATATTAACTGTAAACTCAAATATTTGCTGCGTCTGTCCCAGTTAATAAAACAGTGTTAAACAAATCAGACAGCGTTTGCCTAGCTCTCTCCAGAGGTTTGCAGATGCACTCATACTGTGTCACACCTGAAGCTGGGAGTTTTAATATCTGCAGATAATATATGTTTTAATAACTGGGAAACATGAACATTTGCTTGCGTTCAGTGCTTGTACGGCTCAACTCAAATGCATATTGAAAGAAATGAAATAAAGGCTGTGAGAATTGCACTCGCTCTCCTTCCTCGTGAAACATTTCCTCAACTTAAAGCTGTTTCTCAAACCACTTACTTCTGGAATCACATTTGGACTATTGATGGAATTAAAGAAGTTGCATCAGAGACTATAGCTCGGGGCGTAAAAGCCACGGTATACCCATGATCCTCTTGTTCCTGGTTCCTGGTGTGATAAAGAGAGCAGCGCTGCATGTTAAAACGCTGACACCGTATTCTTGGCTTCTCTGGGAATAACTGTCTCTGCACTGGAGCTGAACTACAGGAGCCGATTCAGGGAAAATTACAAGTCTATTGTATTATAGTAATAATTCTAATCTAAATTGTTCGTTACTGATCCATGAATAAGAAGAAGAAAAAGGAGATGGATAAGGATAAAAATAATTATTATAATAACAACTATTATTATTATTATTATTAATAATAAAAAATTTAAAATATATTTGTATATTTTTCAAAACTTATGTTAATATTATATTATAATTATTATTTCAAAATTAATATATGCAAAATGTGTCTATTTTTTATAACAACAACAAACAACTGTTATTAATAAAAAATGAATAAATCCATTTATCAACACCTGCCAAATATATTCAGCAAGCCAAAAAGATATGTACATATTTTAAATAACAATGATATAAGAATGATATATGATTAATATGTTGTTGTTGATGATGATGATGATGATAATAATAATAGTAATACAAATTGTATGTATATATTTATTTTCAACAACAATATCAATGATAGTAATTATTATTATTACAGACATATTAATATGATTAAAATAATATTATATTAATAATAATGAGTAATAATATGTATATAATATGTAATAATAATGTAATATAATAAAATTGATTTTATAAATAAATGTTAATAATATTATATTAGTTCATGTAATTTGTAATAATAAAAATAATTATTACAATTATTAATAAATTCAATACATTTATTAAAAGTAAATTAGCAAAATGTTTATTTTTTAATAACAGCAAATAACTATTATTATTATTTTTACAAAATATGTAAATATTTTTATTATATCATATGATATTTGTTAATATGTCTGTAATGATAATAATTGATAAATAACTAATTAATTTTCTTATATTTATTATTTTAAGTTAAATATTTTATTTAACAATTGCTATTACATAATATTATATTTGTATTATTATATGTATGTATTATTTTATGTTATGTATTTGTAACTATAAATAAAAAATATGCTAATGTTGAGGCAAAAACAAGTAACTAACAAAATAGCATCAGGCTTAAGAGACATCAGGATTCAAATTGTCCTTAAAAGATATTTATTCTTGCAAGAATGTTCCCAGTCCATCCACAGTCCAGCTGCAGGTGGAGTGAGACTCAGAGCAGAGGTTGGCCAGCATTTTTATAGTGTTATCTCTTGTCACCCTTCACAGCACAAGGAACAAAAGGGACCCCCCTTGACCCCTCTTGACCCCTCCCCAGCACGGGAATCTCCTTACCTCTGAAATCTCACACACACACACCCTGCAGCTGTATCAATATCATAAAAGAAACTCAAAATACATCCAAAGAACGCATGGCATTCATTTGCTAAATCATTGAAAATAAAATACAAAGAAAAGATAATTTTTTTCCACAACACTAATATACTTACTAATATAATATTTTTATAATTCTAATATATACAGTGTATATATATATATATATATATATTCTTATTAATGGATAACAGTAAACAGTTTGGATTTGAAAAGCATCCCTTATAGTACACAGCCTCCACTGTTGTTATTTCTTCTAAGGGTTGTGTGTGTGATTCACTAAACTGCTGAGGTGGTTTCTCTAGGGTCCTTGTGCTTGTGCTTGGATTGGATTGTTCACAGAACGGGACAGTTTTACCATTTCATAAGAGCAGAAATCCCCTCAAGGGCCTGAATTCCACAGCACACTTTCTGCAGTGAGATCACAACATCAGAGTAACACCTGTACATCTACACACACACACACACACACACACACACATCAGGCCACGGCTGTTAGGCATGCTAGAATCTGAAATATGTCTTTCGCTGGATTACTGGCTGAGCTTTATAAAAGTTACAAGACAAACTTAAAGTCATATTTTGATAATAATTGTAATGCTGACATGTCCTGAGCTCTCTGGCTTTTCTGTCTTGGTCTTGTACTACACTTTTTTTTTTTTCACCTGTTTTATAAATATGTATAAGTCATCGACTCATCGCATTAAGATGCTTGTGGTTTAATTTGCACATTTACTGTCACAACTAGCAGAGGATTCCAACATGTTTATGAATTAAAGCTACACTGTGTAATTTTTTTAAGTTGATTCTTAGCAAAAAACACTTTGTTCTTTCAAAAGTATATGTGCTCATTAATGTGTAATTACTTCTACCAACTAATCAAGTATTCTCGTAAGCGTAGAATCTGCCATTCAGAATATACGAGCGAGTCGCTCGAATGGCGGCAGCCATGTTGCGCCTCCATCTTGAAAAAACATTAGACAAAGAGGGACATACCTGGAAATTCAAGCTTCGCCTTTCGCGTTTTTACACTCAGTGGCACCGTGACGAATGCGAGGGGGAGATTACTCGCGACTGCCGGCAGATTTGAAATAATACGGCCACCGTAGGAGTTAAAACGCCCTCGGAATGGGAGGGGCTAGAAAGTAATATTCAGTTGGTAGTCATAAACAATTTCACCGCTAGATGGGAGAAAATCCTACACAGTGTAGCTTTAAATGTCGTTTTGTTGTCGATAATTTAATTTTGACCTTTTTTGTGATATGAATTATGGAAGTCTAGGAGTGCCACTTAAAATTTTATGAAAATCAATTACTGATTTATTAATTCAAAAATAAAATAAGTGATTAATGTAAATTAAATAAATGTAAAAAAAAAAAATCGAAATAAATAAGTAACCCTTGAAAGTGACAAAAACTAACAAAATAGACATATGTAAAACTGTTTAAAAAAAATAATAGTAAAATAATGAATCAATAAAACAAGAATTGACACCTCCAGTCCTTCATACTAGGGGGATTATTGGGATTTATTACATGATTTTATGATAATGTGCTGAGGTGCTACAGATGCCCATTTCTCTATCAAAATCTTTTGGATTCCATTTTTTTTTTTTTTACTTTTTTCTAAAAAATGTTGGGGTCTATTGCATATGATCAAACAAAATCAACCATTGATCTGCAAAAGATGGCAAGTGGCCAGAAGAGTCAGTTGGTGGGGTTCATTAAATACCGCATAAACACACACACACACACACACACACACACACACATACAGGCACACACAGACACGTGCACTCACACACACATACACTCACTCACTCACTCACTCACTCACACACACACACACACACACACACACACACACACACACACACACACACTCTCTCACTCACACACACACACACACACACACACACACACACACACAGCACAGGCACACTCACTCACACAGACACACACTCTCACTCACTCACACACAGAGACACACACACGCGCACACTCTCTCTCACTCACACACACACACACACACACACACACACACACACACACACACACACAGCACAGGCACACTCACTCACACAGACACACACTCTCACTCACTCACACACAGAGACACACACACACACACACTCACAAACACACTCACACACACAGTCACCCCCCCCCCCCACGCAAATATACTCCTCTTTCTCTCTCTCTCTCTCTCTCTCACACACACACGTACACACACTAGTCAAAATGATTTATATACTGTAGGCCTACAAACTGTATATTCCATATAATACCTGAACCAAACACACACACACACACACACACACACACACACATCCACACAAAACTCATTAAAACACCCTAAAAACTTCACCATATAATTCAATTTAGATCTTTCAAGGATTTCAAAAACTTTCGTTTTTTTTAGATTAGCCAGTATCAGTATCACAAACTTACACGAACCAGCTTGATTGTGCCTAATGGTGTGTGTTTAGCTGTGTTAAGATTAACACACAGATCAGCACTGATGCAACAGAGATCGAACAAATCCATCAGACAAACACGGTGCACGGTGCTGAAACACGGAAACTTACACTCGTGTATAAACCCTTATCTTCAAGTTTATTCAGGAAGGCAGCCGTTTGAGGGCAGAGAGGAAAAAAGGCAGAAAAAACTAGGGCATCAAAACTCCCGAAGGCTTTGAGCATACATTTTGCATTTATTAATCACAGCGCGCGCGTGGAGGAGAGAGAGAGAGAGAGAGAGAGAGAGAGAGAGAGAGAGAGAGAGAGAGAGAGAGAGAGAGAGAGAGAGAGAGAGAGATGGTGACTTCGCATATAATCACGGTTAATAACGACTAATGATAACGGCTCAGATGAGTCATTTAAAGAGACAAAGGGTGAAACTTCTCTTGGTATCATTGCGCCCGGGTGACGTGGATGGACAGTGTTATTTTTTATCCCAAATCTTTGATTTTGACATTGACTGACAGAAAAAAAAAGTAGCTCGCTGGATCAGACGTGGCTGGGAATCGTAGGGAAGATCGTACTAGATACGGAGCAAAGCAGGAATCAGGGAATATTTGCCCAGCCGAAGGAAAGGAGAAGGACTATGCTCTTCCTACAGGCTATCCTAAGGAAAAGGATACTCAAAGGTACTTAAAAGTGTTGAATTGTGATCAAAGACTTTCTTTCATCACCATCTAATGTTCAATTTAGGCATTGCACTGTGACTAAACTGGAGTAGCCATCTCAAAATAATGCAATTTACGCCGCGAAGTTTTCGGTCATTTACTTGTACGCTCAGGTCATCGTGTTTGCTGTTGGGTAAATGTGATTATGAATTTATGATTTAATCTGGCAGTGGTAAATAAGGCCTATCCCTGCTGTGGAGGGCTGGGGTTTCTGATGGACGCTGGCTGCACCTTGGATTAGGATCATTTGAGATGAGTTTACATAACTGAAATGTTATTTGTACATAGCCTACTCGCAAGTGCAAATGTTTGTATTCTATTAGACAAGGAGAATGTGCGTCCATTTGATTATTTGCTTTTCTGGGTAGGTTTGTCTTTCTTCTTAGTCACTTCTTTGTCGCATTCGCGCTTGTGTTAGTCTCTCGCGGTAGATGTTTATGGGACGCGGATCAGTTTAGAAATGTCCATGAGCGGGAGGAATCTGACACCTGTTGGTGACGCAATCAAACGGACACGCCAGACAGTCCTCGAGCGTCTTTCTTGAAGGAGTTTTTCCTTTTGTGTTTTATTTTAATTTTAATTTTATTTTTTTGTGTTGTTTTGGGTTTTATTTAATGTTTTGTTTTGGGTTTTACTTTGTGTTGTTTTTGTTTTGTTTTTATTTTATGTTGTTTTGTTTTTTGTGTTTATTTTATGTGCTGTTTTGGGGTTTAATTTGTGTTGTGTTGTTTTGTGTTTTGTTTTCTTTTGCAATTGTAAAACCAAACAAAGTTGTTTTTGTAAAAGTCTGCTGTTTTGTTGGTGTTGTTTTTTAATGGCACTTGGTTTTGTATATTGTATTTGTTCATTTGGTCAGTACAGTAGACTATATACATATTGTAACGACACCTAAATGAAAACTCTTTACATAAAATATTCAGTAAAATATGGCACATTTTCAGTGAAATATTTACCAATTAGTGCTTTGTTGCTTTTTGTGTTTTGTGTTATTATTGCGTATTGTTTTGTGTTTTGTTTTGTTTTGTAATTGTAAAACCAAACAAAGAAATGTATTTTTGTAAAATGTTTTATTTATTTATTTTTCATTGGCACTTATACGTGTGTGTCTGTGAGTGTGTGTACATGTGTATGTGTGTGTGTGTCTGTGTGCGTGTATGCATGTGTATGTGTGTGTGTGTGTCTGTGAGTGTATACACGTGTGTGTGTCTGTGTGCGATTGCATGTGTGTACGTGTGTGAGTGAGTGTGTCCACGTGTGAGTGTGTGTGTCTGTGTGTGTGTGTGTGTACGTGTGTGAGTGAGTGTGTCCATGTGTGTGTGTGTGTGTGTGTGTGTGCATGTCTGTGTATGTGTGTTAGCGCGTGTCTGTGTGTATGTGTGATTGTGTCTGTGAGTGTACATGTACATGTAGGCTTTGCATTCATTGTGAAGATTCAGTGGACACTTGTGTTTTAGAGAGAAATTTCATCTGGGCTCAGTGTGTGTGTGTGTGTGTGTGTGTGTGTGTTTCACTATAAAATATAGGAAGGGAGAAAGATACGCTCTGCTTTTATCTTCCACATTCACAAACTCCAGATGTCTCTCATTCTCCACACACACTTGCTGTGTGTTATGGTGCGTCTGCGACTGCATTCTGCTTTGGTTTGCACAGATATGTGACGGCACCTGCTATTGTCACGTATCTGCGAGCGGTCAGCGTATATGCGCTCCATGTTCTGTTCACCATAGATGTTCACGCTCATTTCCTAAGAGCAATAATGAACCCCCATTTGTGAGTCAGGTGTGCATGAAGTTGTTTCGGAAGTGCAAGAACTGTCTCACACACATGGATATGATTAATTAGAATATGCATAGGGATGCACCACTGTAGATACACTGCTGCCTCAGAGTATAAATCTCCTGTCATGGAGAATTTCATATGGGAATACAGTGCTACACTTTGTATGCACATATCTTTCCTTTTCGTCCAAGATGCTGAGGTGGCATCTCTCTTTTTGCTCTTTTTCTCGCTTTGACGCCGCTTTCAAAATGAAAATAGTGTGGATAATACTTGGAAAACTGAATTGGTTCCCTTGGTTTGTCATTAAAACCAGCCCCTCAGGATGTTCGAATTTAATTAGTTGATTTTTCATTGTTTGAGCTTGCTTGGTATGAATGCAGTTTATTCACTTTAACACTGTTCTATCTTTGATCAAAAGCTAGAAAAAATGTATTCAGGTGATGGATATGACTATAGGTGTTTTTTTTTTTTTTTTACTTTGACTAAGCACATTGCCCCACCCTATTATTTTGTTTGGTCTTTTGTTTGTTTTGCTGTTTCTGTTGTTTTCTTTAGGTTTTAGCTTTGCTTTTTTTTTTTTGACTAAGCACATTCCCCCACGCTATTATTTAGTTTTGTATTTAGTTTGTTTTGCTTTTTCTGTTGATTTCTGTAGTTGTGCTTTTTTATTTAGTTTTGTTTGTTTGTTTTTTACTTTGACTAAGCACATTGCCCCACCCTATTATTTTGTTTTGTCTTTTGTTTGTTTTGCTTGATGTTGATTTCTTTAGGTTTGCTTTTTAATTTTTTTTTTTTTTTTTACTTTTACTACATTGCCCCACCCTATTATTTTGTTTGGTCTTTTGTTTGGTTTGCTTTTTCTGGTGATTTCTTTAGGTTTTTTTTTTTTTTTTTTTTTACTAAGCACATTGTTCACTATTATTTTGTCTGGTCTTTTGTTTGTTTAGCTTTTTCTGTCGATTTCTTAAGTTTTGCTTTTTTATTTTTTTACTTTGACTAAGCACATTCCCCCACCCTATTATTTTGTTTTGTCTTTTGTTTGTTTTGCTTGATGTTGATTTCTTTAGGTTTGCTTTTTAATTGTTTTTTTTTTTTTACTTTTACTACATTGCCCCACCCTATTATTTTGTTTGGTCTTTTGTTTGGTTTGCTTTTTTTGGTGATTTCTTTAGGTTGTTTTTATTTTTTTATTTTTACTAAGCACATTGTTCACTATTATTTTGTCTGGTCTTTTGTTTGTTTAGCTTTTTCTGTCGATTTCTTAAGTTTTGCTTTTTTATTTTTTTATTTTTTTACTTTGACTAAGCACATTCCCCCACCCTATTATTTTGTTTTGTCTTTTGTTTGTACTTTAAGCACATTGCCTCACCCTGTTATTTTATGATATGGTTGTTTTGTTTTGTTTTGTTTTGTTTATTTGTATGTGAATGTTTAATCATACCCATGTAGCGTATAAAGTGTGTGTGTGTGTGTGTGTGTGTGTGTGTGTGTGTGTGTGTGTGTGTGTGTGTGTGTGAATATGGAGTCACAGCAGGCTTCATCTTCCAAACTTCAGTTGCTCTGATTTGAAGCTTTAAAAAGGCAGATTTCATGAGCTTGCATCTGAAGTCTTTCCCTCACCCCATGTGATCGTGGTCAAACACTCCAAAAGGAATAGCAAATGTCTGGAAGCAGTGCACTTCCTTTTAACTGAAGGTTAAAACAGGACCATTACTTCCATATGGGATTAGGATATGCCACTTTTGAGCAAACTATACAAATAAGGACATTACATACATCATTTGTGAACCAATTTAACAAAGCAAAATCAGTTCAGATTCGAGTACTGATTAGTTTTGCTAAACAGAATCCTATAGATTGGAGTGACTGGGATGAATCGAATTTCCTTCTAATGGTACTCAGAGTTCGCACCAGGTCCTTTAAGTATTTCAGGTGAGATGCCACCCACTTTTTGACATATTGAATGCAGCTGGTAATGGACCAATGGACAAGTGTCGATACGTTGCTCTAGGTGCGTTCCATTTGACCGTAAGTGGACTGCGAAGTGGACTTCACAGGGTATTCCGCCATCTTAAGTGAGATTCCAATCCGAAGGGAGCGAACATGTTCAGTTCGAAGGGCACTGCGCACGGCATAGGGAAAAAGGGAACATCGATACATCACTTCACAGGAAGTGGAGAGCGATGATCACCCAACTGTCATTTCGCACACCACGTCATCACCAGTCAGAACGGTCATGACTAACGATGGAGGAGTTTACGTATGTGTGTAAGTATTCATACATTTCGCCATTGTTATACAAAATGACAGTATTTTTAACGGTTATTGTTGTGAATATTACGTATACTATTTTTGATGATTATAATTTACCTCAGTGAATGCAGCCAGCTTAGCTAGTTTGTGAAGTAAAGTGATTTTATTTGAGGTAGTTGTAAAATAGTGCAATATAATTGTAAATATATAATATAATAATACAAATTTAAATATGAATGTAGTCCTATATATATTTCTGTTATATCATAATTTGCGCGACCCCGTCGTTGACTTTCTTTGATGACGTTTGCAGGGCGTTTCAAATGAGCGGTTATTGTCAGTGAAGTCCACTTCAACTGATATACCGTGCTCAGGGAGTAGGGGAGCAGTGAACACTGCGTATGGACCCTGTCGAATGGAACGCACCTTCTGTCGTGTCACACCTGAAGACACACAGTCAGGAGTCAAACCAAATTAGCGCACATTAGTGCCATTTAATTTTCATAGTGTGGCACTAACGCAAGACTTAGAAAAAATTGAGTTAGTTGTTCAAATAATTTATAAACAGCTCATGCATCATTAACTGATAATAATTTTAATTATTCCCTTTGGCCACATTCCTTTTGTTAAATTCCTGTAAGTAGCATCTGTTATAGATAGCAGTTGTAGCTCTTCTCTGCACTGCTTACAGTGCTAATTAATTTTTGCCCGATTCCACATGAGATTAATTAAAGTTTTATTGGTGATCATTCTTGCATGCTGGAAGAGCTGCATCGATGTGAGAAACTTTCATGAACTCCAAGAGTTTCCAGAAGCAAATGTGAGTTTCAGAATAATGCAGTGATAAACAACTGCTGGAAAGAAGGTTGGACTTCCTTAAAGGGATAGTTCGCCCCAAAACATCCAGATCTCGACTTTCTTATGAACGCGCGTACGGCCGTTGCCGGAAGATATCAATATGGATATGTTTCTTACAAAAACACATTTCTTTGCTTCAGAAGGCGTTTATTAATCACTGGAGTAATAAGGCTTACTTTTTGATGGATGAATGCACTTTTTTGGGCTTCATAAACCCTAAAAAGGCACTATTCAATGCCATTACAAAGCTGGGAAGAGCCAGGATATTATTTAATATAACTCTGATTGTGTTTGTTTGAAAGAAGAAAGTCACATGGCTTGAGGGTGAGTAGATTATGAGATCATTTTCATTTTTGGGTGAACTAACACTAACAAATGAAACCTTATTGTAAAGTGTTACCGAAACATCTTAGATAAGTTAAACACACCTTCACGTAAGTTTCTTGAGCTATTAAAGCAACTTCTCAACAAAAAAAATCTTCTGGTGTTGGAGCTAAATGTTGGTAAATGCACTCGGTATCCAAAATTGTTTGTTGTTGGCAGGGTGAATTCTTACTGTGGCACATTTCTGCTGTTACAGCCTTTGAGGAACCTAAAATCTGGAAGAGATTTCAAGCTAATGCCTTAAAAATGGTTAGCGGGCGGCTATGTTTAGAATTGGCAGAAATTTAGCACTGGCACTAAGTTTTCTGAAAAACATTTTGTTACCTCCTGTTAGCCCTCTGAACAGCAACGCCCTACATGTAGTTTGGCAATGTAAAGCTCATTTCCCCAAAAGAGCAAAGACGCTAAGGCCCTTTAGCTGCCTTCTAGCTAAAACTGCAAAGAAACAAGGTTTAGTCGTTGCCTAATTCTTCTTTGAGCTTCTCTATGCTCACTAGCAATCCAGATTACCAGAAGTTTTTTCTTCAGGGCGAGAGTTCGCCGCATCATACAAAACGAAAATGTTTAAAGCTGTGGAGACGTGTGTGCCTGCCCTCATTGTGTCAGGCTGTTGTATGTTATCTGTGGAGAGGCGAGAGATTCAACAACAGCTTTAATTTCAGGGAGTAAGAGGGAAACGTGGGAAAAGAAGAAGCAGCTTTTCGGGATCCATTTGCATTTCAAGTGCAGCTTTGAAAAGGTAACATGCTGCTTGTCTAATGGCCGATTCTTTGTTCTCATATGTGTTAGGTTATTAAACTGCAGGAGAACAGCAAAAACTGAATTAGCCACTGAATTACTGAAAACATATGTCTCCCATGATACTTTGCTGCCCTTCTTTCTGGGTTAAAGACAGCGTATATACCCGTATGTCCGGGGGATTGGCTTGGCATGCAAATTCTCTCTAATCGTCATTGGCCCATTTTCTTACAACCCAAAGGTGATTGGGCTCCCAAGAGAGACCTCATAACATCAGTATCAATGTAATGAACGTGACTGGCTGAAAGGGAATTGAACATTTCATAAAATGTAGGTTGACATTTGTTTTAATCTTTTTTATTTTGTGATGGAACAAGTGCAAATATTGGCAGGGCAAGCAATTACGACATTGTGACAGCATTCATTTTCATTCATATTGTAAATATGATAATTCCAGCATTACTGAAAGTAACATTTATTCTGATATTTTAAGATATTGAAGATCGTCTAGGTTACGACTGTAACCTCTGTTCCCTGAGAATAGGGAACGAGACACTGCGTCGATTGACGCTAAGGGGAACGCCTCAGGCATGACAGGTATCTGAAATCACAATCAAATCACGGTAATCCTATTGACCAGCGACAGCCCATGAATCATTAATGTGCGACCTGGAAGTATATAAGGGCGCCTTGCAAACATGATAATCACCTTTCCGAAGGAGCCCCAGCCAATCACTATTCAGGGGAACATACTCATCCGAAATGCCACCAGGAAGGCCTGACCTGGCTTCACTTACATTGGACACTTTAGTCTGGCCAACTTCCTGTCTGTCCGAAGACAGAGCCTCTGGACACGTGCCTATAGGTAAGGCATCCAACCCGAGGGACTGCGAAGCTGACAGTGAACCACTCAGCCCAGATCTCAGAGACGGGGTATCCCGGAGAACATAACTTAGCGTAGTGCTTACAACCCTTGCTAGCGAGGGGAGTTTCTCTGCTCGATCCACGGATCTACCCAGCGTTTGTGTTTCAAAACACTGAGGAGGCCTGAAAAGGCCTAAGGGTTGATCTAACTGGGAGGCCTCACGAGAGGCTCGCGACCGTCTGACCAGACTCAGGATTCCGCATACTCATGGTGACCCTCAGTAAGGGGAGCACATGATCTGCCTGGTAGGCAAACCAGGCTGTAGGCTAGATAAAAGAGGTTCCGTGAGGGAACCAGTTGCAGAAAATGACCATTAGTCATGCTAGGGTGCAAGCTCACCTTCAGAAGCTGCCTGCTAAGGCCAGCTGAACTGATAGCAAGTGGCCACTAGCTGCCAGAACCCTGCGTCGCTGGGATACCACTTACAAGAAGGCCTGGTGAGGCCTACTACCTGATAACCAGAGGGCTGGCTACCTAGTGCCCGTATTTTGGGAACTCGCCTTTAGGGAGGGTTAGTGAGGCCTACTACCTGGCAGCCAGTAAAGCTAGCTGTGCAGTTGTCCATCCTTGGGACTTCGCCTTCAGAGAGGCCTGATGAGGCCTACTACCTGCCTTCAGGGAGGCCTGGAGAGGCCTACTACCTGGTAGCTAGCTAAAAACTGGTTATTGCTATGAACACTGATTCCGGGTGTCAGTCCCAGGGCGGCCTGCTAAGGCCTGCCAGTCTTGGGGCTCAGTCTCGGAGCGGCCTGTCTAAGCCGGTCGTCTGAAAGTTTTCTTTAGGTAAGAAACTGACTGCCATGGCCAGTAAGGTTGGGGACCGAGCTAAATGGAGGCCTGAAAAGGCCAACCGCCTGACAGTGTTCAATCCTATTCAGCTGATCATAATCGGCGCTAGCCTCCAGAGAGGCCCACTGAAGCCAATTGTCTGATTGGCCAGGGAATTAACAGTCGAGCACCCCATAAAGGGGCTCAGGATCAGGGAGGCCTTACCATCAACACCTGACCATCAACACCACTGTTTGTATACCCCGTCACTCAAGACTCACTTAGAAGATTTGAGAGGCCTACTAGGCCTGAAGCAAGTCAGTGCTGTCAGCCAAATAATTACATCCGGGGACTCGCCATCAGGGACGCCTGGTTGGGCCTACTAGCTGATAGCCAGTCTATTCTGCTACACACATATACCATTGAGAACCATACCACACCAACACAAATATTGAGGCCACCCACAGGAGGCCTAATAAGGCTAGCTACCTGGTCACAGCTATAATGTATGTCCCAGAACGTTCGGACTCCCTTCTGAGGAGGCCTGTTTAAGGCCTACTACCCATCAGTGAGTCTACTGCCCGAACTACTAAGGCCAACCACCTGAGGTAATCACGATATAATCTGCGATATAATCATGCCCTCAGGGAAGGTGATCCATCACCGATGCTGTGTGCGTTTGTGCTGGATCAACTCCCTCAGATCCCTCTTCTTGTGGGAGTCTCACCTTCTCTGTGACCTACTCCTCCATGGAGGGGGCTCACGAGAGGCGACACTGGTTCTCTGGCACTGTCTACGGTCCTCGGACCGTGAGGGGCCAGGCCCTCCTGCTTGCCTAGGGGTGGATGTGGATCTCAGCGGTATGCAGGTCCTAAATGCTGCTGAGGGCGCCTTTGCCTCTCTGACCTTTCCAACCACTGTCTCCACGGAGATGCAAAAAAGTTCAGAGGGTGAAACCGGCGAATCGAGGAGAAAGCCCTTCTCTTTCTCCCCGAACTAACCCGCTGATGTTGGTGGATACGGACCGAATATGGGTTTTTCCATGCCCTCTCGATCTCCGTATGGAGATCAGGAAGGAATGGAAGGCTCACCTAAGCTGGTGGCTTTTGGCCGGGAAGAAACCGAAAGTCAAGCCTTCCGTGAGCTACCTCTCCCCTAACGCGCTGCCAAGGCAACTGCAGCCTGCCCGCAGCGTGATCCATCACATCCACCAGCTCTGCATACACGGGGCAGAGTGGCTGAGAGGGTTCAGAATCTATCTGAATATCACCACCCTCATCAGCCATCTCCTGCTCATCCTGAAGAGCACTCGCTGGGCTAGGCGGAGGAGAGAAATCCTCCACCTGCAGCTCACCCTCGTCAGCCGCCGAACCGTCTGAGAGGGTTATCCCCCTCTCAAGACGATCGGCGAGCTTCATCTGGGAACCCCAGTAAAAGATAATTATCATGTTTGCAAGGCATCCTTATATACTTCCAGGTTGCACGTTAATGATTCATGGGCTGTTGCCGGTCAATAGGATTACTGTGATTTGATTGTGATTTCAGACACCTGTCATGCCTGAGGCGTTCCCCTTAGCACCGATGCAGTGCGAGTTCCCTTCGCAGGGAACAGTTTTTTTCAGTCATATAACTGTTTTTTAATGTTTAATTATTTCTAGTTAGACTAAACACTGTTGACAGGAATCCCTTAAACTGTTAATATGCCAATATATCAAATTGCAAAGTCCTTTGTAATTGCATCATTAACACAGCCACATGATAATTTATTCTAAGCTAAACCGGAAAGGTTGACGTTGTTTGCAAGTTTCTCTGTGGGGCCTAGAATTGATCTGCCACTTGAAAGTGAATCTGTTAATCAATTTTGTCTGTATTAATTGCCATTTAATTATCTTTTGCATCATCAAACAACCTCAAATAGGAGTCATTATCAAAGATGTAATGTTCATTTAATAGTCTATGAGTTATGGCAGCCATTTTATTTGAGGAAAAAACAAAAACAAAACAAAGAAACTTATCTGTAATCGCCCACCTCTGCTTTATCTTGTATTCTGCCCCACTTCTCTATATCCAGTATGTTTTTTCTTCTATTCTTTGATGGATGGCAGACCATCTGATGAATAATCCTCAGACACATCAAACGTTTCCACTGAGGTAAGGGAATTGTGCTGGGATAGATATTCATCGCATTAGGTCTAAAAACTGGATCCGGCGCACCAATAAATCAAAATAAAATCTCAACTTCCCAGATAACGTTTCAGGAGTGTTGTGTAAGAGATTGAGGAACCTAGATTATTTTAGACTAGAAATTAGTCTTAATAATTGATGACCAGGATGTAAGAGGAATTTAAAGATACTCTGAAGTATATATATATTTGTTTTTCTGGTTGCAGTTTGCGCAAATTGTAAAGAAATGTTTTATGGGCTTACAGCCATGTTACTAGTGCGCCCTTTTAGTTTGGTACTATTTTGTCTAAATATATTTGAAATGAAACCCTAAAACAAAAAAAAATTCTAATAATATTATTATTTTAGTAATATATTATTATGTAATATTTTAAATGTGAAACTAAAATAAACCAATTTTCATTTTATTTTATTTTCAACCAATAATAACCATTAATTGTGCCTTTTTTAAACTATTTTTGGTACTATTCGGTATATATTTTGGTACTAATAAAAAAATTTAACTTAGAAATGAAACTAACTACGATACAAGTGATTTTAGGCATCACAATAACCCAAGCAAAAACAAACAAACAACAACAACAAAAAGATTTTGTACTCATGACTTTTGTACAACAGTTTAACTAAAACCTGAAACGGTATGTATTGTGAAAAGCGCTATATACTAAGTTGTAAATAAATGTAAATTTAATTGAATTGAATAAAGCTAGTTGTGTTGGCTATAGCAAAGTGTTGACAAATGCTAATAAAAATCTTGGTAAGTAAAATAGCATTATGATGTCATCTTAACTATTATTGTGGCCATTAATGTATTTTAAACTGTTAAGTATACTAGCATAACATAACCTATAGATTGTGAAATTAAGCATTTTTTTAAATAAGTTATTCATTCAGCTTACTAGCTTAGCATACTGCTAGTATAGCATTCTAGCTTAGCCTTTATCAAACTGAGAATGACCCTTCAGTATTTGTTCAGACTATCAAATCCATATCAAAGCCAATGTCTATTTCAAGCAAACTATTCATCATACTAGCTTAGTATTCTGTTAGCATAGCATTCTAGCTTAGCCTGTATCTTTTTTTTCTTTTTTTTTAGCTTAGCCTGTATCAAACTGTGAACAAGTAACCCTTCAGTATTTGATCAGACTATATCATATCCAGTGTCAATTGGATCCAATGTCAATAAGCAAACCATTCTGCATACTAGCTTAGCGTACTGCTAGCATAGCATTCTAGCTTTTCCTGTATCAAACATTTTTATTGCATGGGCTATTTAATAGATTCATGCATCCTGTTTTCGAGTCATTATTAGTGTACTCTGAGGAATCATGGGATTGTGATTGCGAGTTTGTCACAGAAGTTACCTGAAATATTTAGACGTTCACCAACTCGAGGCTGGAACATAAACCGGGACCACCTGGAACGAATTCACATTCTGATCCGGTCTTGATGTTCTCCATGGAGTGAGTTCGAGCACAATGCAATTTTGGTTTAAGCCCAGCATTTCAGAAGATTTATTTGCGCTTTGATAAGATATGAGCCGCATCCTGAGTTATTGTACAGTACATGTATGGTTGTGGCATATGAAGTATGGATATATAAGACGGTTCCAATTCCATTTCCATTTCCAACAATCCTTTTTTGGTCAGAGGATTTGTACGTGTCTAAATTTGGTTGTACTCATACGCAAAATGTTTTCATTTACTATCAGTATGGTAATAATGTACGCTTTGCAGATTCTTTCTTAATTCCTGGAGTACGAGAGACTGATATACAGAGGCAGATGGAGGGAAAGGGGGTTTATTAGTCATTTGTGTCAGAGGGGTATGTTGGGGACAAAGTGTAAGGAGAGGCAGAACGCTGATTCAAGGGGCAGCACCGCAGGTCAGAGTCGCTCTGCACCGAGTAACGGTTTGTAGCTGGAGCTGCTTGGTGTCATTGTTGGTATCTGTCTCAAAGGGGTCCTGGGGGAGACCTGCTATAAGGACAGAGAGGGAAATAATGTCTACTTGTTCTTTAAAAAAAAGTTGTTTTCCCATCTGAAACCATATAGGTAAATCTGACATGTCTTTTTGTTTGGAAATACACAAAGTTTCTTTTAAAGAATGAAATCTTTTAAGTTAAGCATGATTTGGTCATTTAATCAGGCAGGTGGAAGTCGGAATTTTTTTCTTGCAATTGCAAGTTTTTATCTTGTAATTCTAAAATTTTCTCGCTATTCTGACTTTGTCCCTTGCCATTGTGAGTTTATATCTCGCAATTATGACTTTCTTTCTTGCAATTGCGAGTTTATATCTCGCAATTCTGAAATGTTTTTCTTGCTATTGCGAATTTTATCTTGCAAATTTGACCTTTTCCCGCTATTTTGAATTTTTCCCTTGAAATTGCGAGTTATAAAGTCAAATTCCGAGGAAAAGAAGAATTCCGAGTTTAGATCTTGCAATTCTGACCTTATAACACACAATTGTGTGAAAAAAAAGTCAGAATTGTAAGGTAAAAAGTCATAATTACCTTTTTTTTTTTTTTATTCAGTGGCGGAAACAAGCTTATCAACGGCATATATATCAGCATATAGTGCCTCTCTAGTTAAATGTTTTTACACCAATCTTCAACCCTGTAATATTTATTTATTTATTTATTTGTATTTCTTTCAATTACAGTGTGATACTACCAGAATTTAAACCATTATCTATTAGCTAAATTTTTAAGGATGGACATTCAAAATGTATGTTAACGAGGTTGAAATAATGTAGTGGGGTTTGGTACACTTTATTAATTACAAATTAGGTACAAATTTAAACTGTTATCAGTTTACGGCAACCGTCGTTTTTTTTATATATATTTTTTATTATTAGATCAAGTAGAACTACTTACTCCAAGTAACAACTGCACATATTCAAACTTTATAGTTTACTTCATAAGACCGTCATTACATTTTTAAGAAACCATTGAGGAACAGTCCCTGTTACTCCGAGCCTGAGGTGGGAAAATAGTTTTTTGAAAGTTCAGCAGTAACCTTTTCAAGTGAAAGGAAAAGAACTGACATTTGCATCTGCACTTTTTTTCTAAAACCGATAGCCTGAAGATAACAGAATAGACGTCCGCTCGGTTTTTATTCGACCTGATTGTTTTTAGCTGTCTTTTACATCCAATAGAATGAATTCCTCTTATTCAGCGCAAATATTTACATCCGCGCAAAGCAAATCAAAGGAGAAACCAACAATATGTAGGGGAGGAGGAACCGTATAGCCTCACACGACAAAAAGACAGCTTGCGTAGAGTTAGGAGAGAGAGAGAGAGAGTGTGTATGTCCCTAATACGAGTGTGTGTATACACACACACACACACACGGAGCTGAACCGTGTGACCAGACAGGGGGGGGCGCTTCTGTTGCTCGCAGAGCTGCATTTCTGTCTCTCAGTTGGTGTGTGTGTGTGTGTATGTGTGTGTGTTTGAATCAAGCACGCCAACATGCTCTGTGGGCTACGGAGAGAAGTGAAGACCAGTTTTGGTGAGAATTGCTCTTTACTGAATTCTTGATTGATTGTAAACTAAAAGTGGATGCTTTAGTTTTATAAAAGAGATATGCGTGTATTCTCAGCGTTGGGCAATCTGACAAAGGTGAGGTGAAGTTTGCCAAAGTCTGTTTGATCTTGTTATTTGGACTGGGTTGGTTCTTCATGAAGTTCTGAATGGAAATCTTATCTGTAGAAGTCAGTCTCTGAAGAGTTTATTGTCGGTGTTGTAATGCCTAATGAATGACATTCAGGAATAGTAAGGCTGACACTGAATGTATGTTGTCTTGTATAGTGTGTTCTTGCAGAAACAATTTTGCCATCTTTTTTTTCCCCATTTGCTGTTATTGTATAAATGGCATTTTGCCTTTGAAATAATGTGTACTACAACAAAGTACCAGAGTATTACCACGACTTCTCGGATATAGTGCAATGGTAAACCTCATGAATCAGTCTAAAACGATTCATATTTCATCCCAAATTTGAAAGAAAAGAACTAGACAAATAAGAATAAGAATAATGATAACTATCATTAATATAATGCAGAAAACAAATCTAATCTAAAATCTGATATATATATATATATATATATATATATATATATACTTAATTAATATTATAGAAAGGAGTAAAACATGGAAATTCGGAGCAAAATATAGTTTTTTTTGTGTGAAAATAATGTCACAAAATGCCCTAAAACAGACTTATTTTCTATTTGCAAAATATAATTTCTTAATTTTTTTTCTTGACTTGGACATGATCTTAGAGAATTACTCGACGTAGATAATTACTCGCCTTTTTTTTTTTTGTGAAAGTACCTTGGCGTATCATATAAATTCAATGGCATTTGAATAGGGTAATTATCCAGTGCCATGGTATACAAGTACCATGATGCCATCATTTTACCACATTACCCACAGTACTTTGTGTAAGGGTTGTGTAATGTGTACGAATTCTTTCCCAAAAGCTGCCGTTACTATGGCAATAAAGGGTCTTAAAAATTAAATGCAGGAAGCTGTCTGACTCCGTGTGTATCCATTGTAATTGCTGTTTCATGCGTTCAGATCGACATACAGTAACATGTATGTTTTTTGCTGCTTATGAATGACAGTGTTTGGAGATGAAACCATATTTATGGGCTCCGCTGAGCGAGTCAGGGGAACGCTGATCTAATGAAGAGGAGCAGAGGAAGCCGTCACGCAACAGAGCTCAGTCTAATGTTCTCCCTGCGGGGGCCAGACGCAAACTGTGTGTGTGTGTTAGTAATGATGCTTAGACACTAGCTGAGATTGAGAGATCTTATCATCCATAAGCATGCATTGCTTTTCTGTTACCTGAGCTGGAACAAGTGTTTTCAATCCCATAATCCTGTGAACAGTTGCGATCCTGTAAAACATACGCATGAGAATCTGCTGATTTACACTCTTAATAAAGGTTCTTTATTGGAATCGAATCGATGGTTCAGTGGAGAGCCTTTGAATGAATTGAATGCACCTGATTACCTTAAACGCAAAACTGTTTATGCGTTTTGGCCGTTCATTTACATGACAACAGCGTTTTGGGGGCCTGAAAACGCAAGCTTTTGAAAACGGTTTCAAAGTGCACGTTTTTTTAAACGATACCGTTATCGTCTCTGGGTAAACTACAAAAATGCGAATTGGTGAAAACGGTCATGTCATGTGCATGTGTGTTACGTGTTCAGTCTTGAGCGAATAGTGTTTCTTTACAAAGTGACATCGCCATCTACTGGCCTGGCATGAATAATACAGCATTTTTTCGCAGATCTGTGTGAACGGGGATCATCTGTATGCGAAAACCGTGAAGGAAAAACTTTTCCGTTTTTAGTACATCATTTTTGTGTAAACATACCTTAAATTGCTACTCCTCATTTCGTAAATTCGTAAACACTGCACAAACTTCCCAGGACGACTTAAATACACTGATTATTCCGTGGAACACAGAACATTTGAACTTTTTTCTTGTCAAATAATTTCTTTCGCTCAAATATGTCTCTCAACGGAAGTAAAATTGTCATCTCAGACGTATGCTGACACCTGGTGGTGTGGATGCCACTTCATGCAAAATTAAAAGTTTTCAGTATAATTGATGCCATTGTAGAAATACTTGATTCACAGTCATCCATGTTTCATTTATTCAAAGATCATAACAGCAAGGCTTATCAAGATAAAGCTTGTCATTGTTTTTTTTGGCTTGTCATGTGATCTCAACATGGCCGCCACCATGAGTTGACCCACTTTGTGTAAAACAAAAGCTTTTTTTTTATTTAACTAGAAACTTTCTCTCATGTGAGTCTGTATGCTCAAAAATATTTTACAAAGGTATTTATTTCTGTAAAAACTGATAGTCCCGCCCCAAACTCACACCATTGGTTGAAAATAATCAACATCAAGAACCTAAGTAAAATAGTGGGCTGTCGCATGTTTCAAATTTGACAAAATTTCAAGCACTATTTTATAATCAAATCTTTTTCTAAGCTTGACAAAACCCATGTTGTTGGAAAGGTCTGAAACTCAAGATTCCATATTTGGACACTGTTTTGTAAATGAAGTTATATTGACAGAAGTGTATTAATTTTTGACAGGCGAATGCATTAAAAAGGTTTAGAACAGGGTGGGTATCAACGAGTGGCTATTTTTGGTATAGCACCTGAACAAAATCTGACAAAAACCTCAATTTCTCTGATATCAACTTAAAATTTGGAGCACAACTTGGCTAGACATATGGCTTTGATTTTATAGCAATTTTATAGGCCAAATAATTACTTCAAACTTCTTGCTTCACTTTCATTTTTTGGTGTGCTATCACTTCAGCAATAATCTGCTCTGCTACACAGTTTCTAAGTACTTATATTTTACTGTTATACATTTCCATTTTGCAAAACAACACATCTTAACACAAGCTAGATTTTTCTAACTTTAAAAGCTCAACATTTGATTGAACCCAATAACAGTGAATATCCATGATAATTGCAATCAAATAATCCATCTTTAAGCATCTCCACTTGAACAAACAGCGATTACGCCAACGGCCACCTTTCTCCACCGCCCACACAATGGTTTGACACAACTTATAATGTTGAAGAGCACAGCGTCCTCCTTTTCTGTCTTTCCTGTGACTAATCTCCCATTTACATTTTGAAACTGCTCATTAAACTAATTGTGCCTTGTTTGTCCAGATGCTGCTTTGCTTGTTGCATTGAGTTATTCAGAGGAAAGTGAGTTATGGCGATGGAAGGTGGACTAGGTGTAATTATATGTTTTCAAAGTACAACTCTTTAAATTATAATGGGTGTAATCATTGCATTTTGTAGCGCTGTGAATTGCTTCGCAACTGTGGCAAGTAATGACAAGTTTGATGAGAAAAGACGAAGCAAGTGTCGAACGTGCCCTGAATTAGAACGCTTTGTCTTTCTCAGCGCCTCAGGGAGAATTATCCACAACTCTTTGCTCAATTAATAGCCTTTCTTCAGAATAAGAAACTCCTGGTGAATATGAAACAAGCTTTGTGCCAAAGATACAGTGCGCTCGTATCATAAAAGCTCTGTAATTTTCAGGAGTTAATACATCAGTCACCCACAGTTTTTCTGTGTAATTCTTAGTCTTTTTGGGTTTCAATAAACTATATACCTTTTTTTATTTTTTATTACTGTCTCATTCTGCATTCTAGACACTGGTCGGAAATCATTAGATTTATTTAATTGTATTACAAGTAATTTTATTCTATTATTTTGAAAAGGGTCAATCTTTTAATAGCATTTAGTATTCTGAACTTCTAAACGTGGTAATTGTTTTTGCTAAATCAGTCAACTAATCTATATATTCATATATTCAGCTTAGTTTTCAATCCCACGAAATACAACATTGAATTGGACAGCCAAACACGACAGGGGTTTGCTTGTACCTATCTGGCCATCTACTATGTCCTGATGTCAGGTTGTTAGTCTGTCTGTTTAAATGTGCTGTGAATTCTGGTCATGTCCCGAGGGTGGTAATGCATTACATCTCCCCGTGGTTAGCGGGAGACAGCCAGAAGGAGGGGTCAGGGGTTAACATGCTGAAATTCGTTCCCTGTTAAACTTCCTACACCCCTGTTGTCAGACGAATAGCTCAAGCTGTCTTACATCACCTTATAACAGTCTTGGAAAGGGCATCTAATAGCATCTTACCTTTTTTGTCAAGGCAATTTAGACGGTTCCTGTGGAGATTAAGCATTATAACAACATCCTGTCACTAGTAATGGGTTTCACTGGTTCTTAAAATATGGGAGAAAACATGTCCCGCAATTTTACCAGCTGTCAGTTTTGAAGTTAGCATCATTTCCACTTTGTTAGATGATCGGCAAAATGTTAACTATAACTATAGATGAAGCATTTGGAGTTCCTAAACTAATTGATTCAAATAAGGTTTGATGTTAGCATAAGCTAACAAAGTGGTACTCTAAGCATAAAAATACAAAACATGCACAAATATTGAGTAAATTGACGTTAACATGTTGCTAAGCTAACAACGTGGTTATGCTTAATATGTATGTGGTGGGGTAGGCGTGGTTTAGCGAGGTCGGCAACAGGAGAGAGAGCCGGGAGAAATGCGGTGGGTGAGCGAGTTTAGTGTGTATGACAAACACCTGTGTCGTGTTTCAGTTATTGGCGTGGAGAGACCGGGGTAAGTGTGTGTGTGTGTGTGTGTGAGTGAGTGAGTGTGTGTGTGAGAGCGAGCGAGGGAGAGAGAGAGATATGAGTTTTATGTTTCAGCGCAGTGAGCGTGACTTTGTTTTGATCTTTTGAAAACACCAATAAACACACACAGTCTCCGTAAGCCGACCCTGTCCTCTTCCTTCCTTACATCTTGAACCAGGGTTCTCAAGTTTTATCAAAAGCTTGGAGTGAGATCACATGCGGTTAGGGGAGGAGCCCTAATGGAGCCCCGCCCCCACCCGTCCCCGCCCCCGCCCCCCAATTTGACCCATTGTTCATAATTAACCAGCACAAATTGAAATTATAACAATTGGTAAATCTGATAAATGACAGAGCAATTCATCACATCAAATATACTCTTTAATGTTATATTTCAAAATTACAAATATACAAAAATTACAAAAATATAACAAATTGCTCCAAACAGTTTGGAAAAACAAATCTTTTTGCATTTTAAATTGTCTAGTTGAAATGGTATAATGATTTATTGTGTGGTGTACATATTAGAGTATTAAGGTGTGTGTGTGTGTACACAAGAGTACAACATCTTTGAAAAATACAAATCCAATGGCAATGATTAATGTATGTTTTGACAGGATATAAAATATTACCCAGAGCACTCTGCTTTAATACATGTAGCCTTAATGTAACTAGAAAGACTATTAATACAGTATAATATAGGCTATAATTTAAAATAAAATGAAGAAATACATCTTCATTCCTTCCCATACCCACTAACATTTCCCTTAGTTTCAGATAACGTAAGCTAGCCAAACTGAGCCAGAGCTTCTGGCCTGGTTGCAAAGTAGTTGTAGAGTTTTTGACTGCATCAATAATAATGTATACGATGGGCTATATATTAAATGTTCTAGCCTAAAAATGTTAGACGAGCTTTCTTCCAACTTACCTTCTCCATCACGACGTGTGTTCGCGCGATGTTTTTGGTTACCTAGTAACGAACGTACGGTGGCCGAGAATGTTCCGTCAACTTCCGTGTGTTCGCGCATCTATGTTGACTAGTAACGAACGCAATCTGACCGAGATACGTGCTGGCGGCAGGAAACTTCACTTTGTGTGCCTGCGGCTCGTACACAACGTTATATATAAAGCTTGCAGGACAACTTGGTTGGCATTGCCTTTTCAGCGTGAGAAATACACGGTGTGGCGTGTGAGCGTGTGAACTGGTTGAATTGCGTGTGTCTCACGGCCAATTGCGTGAGACTTGAGAACCCTGTCTTGAACCTCGTTACAATGTAGCACCCACTGAGTAAATATTTCGACAAAACTGCTCTTCTCATGAAGCACACATAGACTCTAGACATAGACATAGACTAGTGCTCTCAAATATACATAGCACACACAAATGTCGGCTAAATTGATTCCAAGTTACACGTTAGCACGTTGCTAAACTAATAATGTGATACAGTAAGTTTAATATCGTTAGCCTCATAGCATAATTGCCTAAGTAATATTTAAAAAATGCTATGAGGCTAACGATATGTAGCCCACACAAATATTGGGTAAATATTGCGACGGGAGACTCAACTCTCAAATGATTTCACTATGGTTTGATGTTAGCATTTTACTAAGCTAACAACGTAGTATTCTAGAGAGCATAAATATATAGCACACACAAATATCAGGCAAAATTTTATGATGTGTATTGCTACTTTTCAGTATTGCATTGTCCACTATATTGGCAATCCATTCTGGTATTGACTATTATAAAAACAAGCAATGCTGGCTGCTTAGTTTAGCTATAAACAACCATGAGGTTGTCGCCTTTACATTTTGGAATGGGAAGCTGTCAAATGTTGTCTTGGTAGACGGCACACTAGGTTTTGTAACGGATCCAAAATCTTTGCTTTTCCTCACTGCAATGCTAATTAGCATGTTTGATTTGAAAGCCATCTTATTTGTTTAGTCCAAGGCACGTCCAATGCATATTTAAAAGGAACAGCTGTGCACACATGAAAGGATGTGATTGGCAGCTGTGAGGCTTAATGGTGTACTTTAAAATACTGGTTTGGGTTAATGTACCTGTAAATATTGCTAGGCGCTATTGCGTTACATTAAACTAATGGATATTTAAAACAAAACAGTGTCAGGTTGAGTGCTTTCAAACGCAATTAACCCTTTTATCAAATACCCCTCCATCAAGATTTTGGCCACAGAAAGCTTCAAGAATGTACTAGATAATGACAATGTTTGGATCATTAACTACAGAATGATGGGACGGAATAAGTATGTTGTAAGTATTATAAGTATACTTATTCAGGGAATGTCTCTCTCGATTGCTGAACTTAAAATGACCCAACTCCCTAAACCCAAATCGCCTGGAAAAACTTCCAGTCTCAGTTCGTTCATGCCCAAAGCCTGCAAAATTCCTTTACCACATCGCTCTGTTCCCATAATGGAAAATGAAATATGTCAATGTGCATATGACAGTGTGTCACCGCTCAGAGGGCAAACTGCAGGGTTCCCAGTGCGGTCTTTGTGCAGACGTGCTTTGATCTAAAATGCTGGTTCCTACTCACCTCCACATGGTTACAAAGAGCATTTACTTCAGAGGCCTAGACATAAGGGCGGTGAAACCTCGCTGCCGTTGTGTTCCAGAACACACACGCCCCCGCCAATGGTTTCAGCTCCCAGAGAGTGTTTCTGAACAAGACCCTGGATGATTACGGTGGTTAGCCGTGACAGTGTTTTAAAAGCCTTTTCTAGTAGGTTTAAAATACCCAGTGCTGCTATTTCATAGTCATGACTTAAACAGGTGTTAGCAGTCAGTTATTTCTTTTCGTTTTTCTTGGCGTAAGTACCTGCTTTTTGGCGTGTTCGCACCGCAGGAACAGGGAACGATTATAGTTATAGGAACACTTTTGGGGAGGACTAGTAGGGTCTGTCCCAGCACAATAAAGGCCTCATTATACTTCTGCGTCGGACATACGCCGGAGCCTATACGCCGTAGGCAACGTGTTGGTTTTAATTTATACTTCTGTGTCGTTGTCCGCGTTGACGCGCACCTGGGGAGCATGAAACCCCGAGGGAGGGGTTCTGGCAGACCAATCACAGCGCTTGTGTCCACGTAGAATTGACGCGTTGTTACATTTTTGGAGAGGTGCACGTCAGGGTACGCCGAAGGGTACGCGCGCTACACACAGCCTACGACGTAGCTACGGCGGCAGTTCGACGCAGAAGTATAAAACAGGCTTAAGGTGCTACCAGTCACGTAAGTGTACGCTGATTGGCCGAACGCATGCAAAACACTGGCACCCGCCATTTTTAAAAAGCCATGTAAACACACAGTTTATAGCCTATATTTACTCCACAAACATGGAAAACAGCGATAGATGGACCGATGCCAAAGAGCAGGCACTTCTCAAACTTTACGCTAACGACGAAATCCAACGCGAGTTTTGAAAGGACCAAGCGAAACATGTTTATGTATTTCTGCTCAGCTTGGGCATCAACCACATGGCATCCGCTATAATACTTTTTCGTATACCGTTTAACAGTTCTATCTAATAACGTATTAGATAGGACTGTTAAACTGATCAGAAACTAATGAAGACAGAGAAGGGGGGCGCTGTGTGCTAAGTCGTTCTCAGCACCGTCAAAATAAAAATTAAAGTCCCGGACAACAACCGGGGGTGCGTACAACGGCGTAACTCGCTGCTTAACTATCATAGTACGATGCATCGCTGAAGAAATCAACTAGCTAGTCACGACTGTTTCCCAAAACCATATTGTCGCAAAGTGGTCATTCAACCACGTTGGTTAATGATGTCAGGCAGGTGGTGGAGTAATAACTTCTTTTAATGAATCTGTTTGAGATCGAATTAATGCTAGATGTTTTGCTAGAAATTACAGACATGGCATCTGAGGACTATTTCACATTTTGCTTTATTTCCAGATTCAATCATAGGCTCGTTCTTGCATACTAGAGCACGTTCGCACATGCGCACTCTTCAAAAACGACGCTTTAAATCTCTTGACAAACTAAAAGACGTAAATTACATTTGTATGAATTCTAAATAATATATATATATATTGTACTGAATGTCAGCTTGCTTATTTGACTTAGGATAAGGATTTATTGACTCCACATGTCATGCAAACAAGAAACTCTGCTTCTAACCACAGGTCGAGAGCTGTCGTTCCAACCACACAACTTTGCGATGCTGTTTGCGAATGTTCGTTGGAACGATGGTTTCGGGAAACACAGACTCGTTGAACTGTGCTGATAACGACGGTACTTGCGACCATAGTTGGCTAACGATGCTTTTGGGAAACACACCCCAGTGCGAAAGGCCGTAATGATAACCATATTAGTGTTCACACCAAGGGGTGATAAAGTTTTGTATGTTATAAGGCCAGCACATTTTTTCGATTGTTTTCAATGGGAGCCGCATGAGCACTGACCATCTATTTCATGCTGAATGTTGCGCACTTCGTCCAATCACAGTGGAGGAAGGGCAGGACAGATACCACACCGACCAACCGTCCTCTCTTCACCAATGGCCCGGCCCTAGTTTTGCGCCGTATAGTTGCCTCATTCATTGATCAGCCAAAGGTGAAGTCATTGCGATCAATTGTACCATGTACAAGAAAAGCCTATGCATGTAAATTTGTTTGTGGGTGCGCATTGAGTTTGCTCACTATGAGTTACTATCGTGTGTGTGCGTTTTGTTGGTGTTCCTTGGAAAGTTTGAATGTGTGAGCATCTTTGTGTATGTGCGTTTTTGCAATCGGTGTGTGGAGCACATATCACCCAAGTCGCAGGTTTCCTTCCTGGGCAAAGCTTCTGGCTGTTTGGTGCTGATAATGGGGAGTAATTACTGGAGGACATGTGGAGTTTAAACAAAGAGAGACTTGAGCTCGCTCAGATTATAGCTACCGTATCTTCAGCTTAATTAGAGCCATTCATTTCAGCAGTTTATTTTAAAAAAGAGCAACTAAACGGTGTTCTTGCTGAATAGCCTGCATTCATAACAGTCTTTGAATACAACAATTTCTGGTGTATCATGATCTGCTTATTGTTACAGTAATGTGAAATTTTGTTCGGTAATGTGCAATAATTAGTGGTGCTTTCTAATGGAAACTTCACTGATACTATCGCTCATGAATTAGGCCTATAACTCATATTATTCAGCAAATTTGTTGTCCCCTCAGATTGACATAATAACATTACATTATATATATGTGTATGTATGTGTATATATAGTTTTTTTTATTTTTTTAGGCTTTATGCATGCAGCTTCAGTTTCGTTCCAGGCCATTGAGGTGAAGCTATTGGATTATTTTTATTTTATTTACCTATTTTTGTGGAATGGCACTTCAGTGCATGACAAAAACAGATGACTGTGTGCTTTGCGAGTTAGGTACCCGTCACAGCTAAATCGCTTCCTTTGATAGGTGGCTCGTGAAGGTTTCCAAAACCCTCGAGCAAGCGGATTAGACGAATGCCGCTCATGTGAATGCCGATATGCTGGAGTTTTCTGTGGGCTAGGAGGGAGTTTCGTTGGTTTGGTCTTGTGCTAGCGCTGTAAGCTTATCCCACCGTTGAGCCCTGTCAGTAATAGCTTTCACAAATACAACAATATTGCTCCCTGAAGACTGTCCTCGCATTCTCACTAAGGCATGTATGTTTTTTTTAGCACTTGTCTGGTCTCATTCTGTCCTGTACAAAGTATTCTGTTTTTTTTATCTGGCTTGGTCACACAACATGTCACATAAGGGAATTCATGATTGCAGGAGCTTGAATGTATTGCTGCGTTGTGTGTCCTGTCTTAATGAGGTTGTGTTTTGAGGCGTGCAGTTCAACGAAAAACAGTCAAAGTCAATTATGGTTATTTAGTGGTGCTTGCTAAGGCTTATGAATTTGAACAAACCCCTTACACTAAGCACTAAACTTTGGCACATAAACTATTTGTGGAAAATGCTGACATTAATGAAGGTAATAAAACAATATAGAGTCCAGAATATAATTGAGATTTGAGGGTGGGCTGCTTTGACTTAGGCCATTAAGTAACCACATAGCAACAAGCCAATCATGCTAAATCCCCTCAGAACACAACAACAGTATATCAATATGCTAATCATGCAAAAAAATAAATAAATAATAATTCTTAGAACACACTAAAAAACAGTATAGAAATGTGCTAATCATGCTAAAACCCTAGAACACACTAACAACAGTATAGCAACAAGCTAATCATGCTAAAAAACAGAACACACTAACAACATGTTAATCATACTTAAAACCCACCAGATCACACTAACAAACGGTATAGCAATGTGCTAATCATGCTATTAAAAAAACTCAGAACACACTAACAACAGTATAGCAATGTGCCAATCATGCTAAAAACCCATCAGAACACACAATAACAGTATATCAACAATTGAATCATGCTACCCTCCCCCCAGAACACACTAACAACAGTATAGCAATATGCTAATCACGCTAAAAACCCCAGAACACACTATAGCAATAGGTTAATCATGCTAAAAAAAACTTAGAACACACTAACAACAGTATAACAATGTGCTAATCATGCTAAAACCCCACTAACAACAGTATCAACAAGCTAATCATGCTAAAAAAAAAAAAAAAAACAGAGCACACTAACAATATACCAGTTATGTGCTATAATCCTGCTAAAACCCGTCGGAACACACTAACAACAGTATAGGAACAAGCTAATAATGTTAAAAACTATTTTGAACAACTTAACAGCTGTTAATCATGCTAAAAAGAGACGTTTAAAAAAAAAACCTTTGGAGAACAACTGAGCAAATGAGCTAAACATGCTAAAATCCCTTACAAACATATAACAACATCCCAAGCATGCTTAAAGCCCCTAACAATCACATAACAACATGCTACAATTCCTCAGAACACCCTTACAACCATATAACAACATGCTAAACAAGCTAAAGCCCATCAGAACACCTGTATAACAATATGCTAATCATGCTAAAAACCCAACAACCACATAACAACATGTTAAACATCGAAACACCTTAACAACAACATAACAATATATAAAAATTTATCAGAACACCTAAACAACTGTATAACAATGTGCTAATCATGCCAAAAGCCCAACAACCGCATAACAACATTTTAAACATGCTGTCCCACAAAACCGTGCTAAAACACGCTTAAGCATATGGCAGCCTCATTTCACACAGTCGAGCACCACACACTTTCAGAAGCTCTTCAGAAAATCTATCTTTTAATATAATATTTAAACAAGTTGAGCTTTTCATAGAGAATTTATGGGTTGCTTGTATATTAAGGTTTTTAAAATATGTGACAATTTTAGAAGTAGGGTTGAAATTAAATCAGTGTAATGTGATCATTTGCAAAGTAGACACTGCAAACAAGATTCTGTCCTCCATATCATCTTGCCACCACAGTAATATGGACAACCAATATCTGCTATCAAATAATAAGAAAATACTTGTAACTGCTGTCGGAAGACTCTTATCTCCAGACAACAAACTCTTATTGCCTCTCACGCAGCATAACCTCAGTCTGGTGATGGTGTCGTATCTTATGCCAGATTCCTCATTCAGTGCAGCTTCTCTTCAGCGTCATAGGCTTGTGAGAGTTTGTGTCCATACAATATTAAATATTTCACCCAAAAATGTAAGTTCTGTCTGTAACACTTTAGTTTATGGTCCAATTCTCACTATTAACTAGTAGCTTATTAACATGTATATTAGCATATTGTCTGTTTATTAGTACTTATAAAGCACATATTAATGCCTTATTCTGCATGACCATATTCTGCATCCATTAATCCTACCCAAAACATAATCTTAACTACAACAACTACCTAACTAACTATTAATAAGCAGTAAATTAGGAGTTCTTTAATAGTGAATATTTGTTCCACAAACTAAAGTGTGACCGTTCTGTCATTATTTGCTCAACCTCATGTCATATCAAACTCAACTTACTTTCTTCTATGAAACACAAAAGGAGAGATTTAGCAGATTGTTCAAGCTGCTCTTTTCCATATAATGAAAATATTGCTATTCACATTACCAAGTTCCAAAACTGGTTAAAAGGATGCAGGAAAAATGGAGGTGCATCATCTCGCTCTTCAGAGTCGCGGTGCAGAACTCCTCAGTCGCACATCGGAAAATGGCGAAATCTTTGTACATTCTATTTGAACACCGTATGAATACTTCCGGCATTTCCGTCACCGTTTGATGTTAGCGTTGTGTTTTGTGACGATTTGAGAAGCCAAAGCATCAAGGGATTGAAACACATCTGTAAAAATCTGATTGGAAGTGCATTTCTAACCACCTCCATATGTGGTTTGAATCAGATTTGGGGGGGAAATCTGATGTCATGTTTTTTTTTTTTTTTTTTGCTGTCCAGACTTTCAAAAAACCCATCTGAATAAAATTTGGAACATGGCCTTTAAAACGTTGTCTTTAACTGAAGGAAAGTCACAAGCAAAAGTGTTTTGAGCTTATTAGTATAATAATGATGGCGACAGGTGTTACCTTATTTTGGCTGAATAATTGAATAGTGTTTGTCCTGCTGGCGTTAAAAGATGAACTGAATTGTGCCGAGCCGTAAGGAAGCTCCAGAGACGCTTGGCGCTGATGAGCCCAGTGCATGAGAGAAAAAATATAATTCATGTAGCAACCTTGAAGAAATTAAAACTATGCTGCTCATGAATATTTGATCCGCTCATTCAGTGCTTTCAGGCGTTCGCCTTGACAGAAAACAATCCAAAAGAAGTTTGTCACACAAAGGCTTTCTATTAAAAAAAATGATTCGGTTTCTGTGATTATTACCATCAAAAGATGACAAATCCTTATTAGCGTGACACTGCGTTTATTGTAGACTGTTTCCTCTAAGGTCTTTTTATTGATTGTGTGTCTCTCACCCTGCAGATGATGGGCCGTACTCTAAGGGGAACAAGGACTCGATGGGGCCTGACAACTCGCTCACATCCAGAAGACAAAGCATCCCAGGTACGCCTGACTCCCTGTCTATCCCTTCTTTTGTGCCCACACAAATACTCCCACCGTGGGCTGATCCAGCCTCGCTCCGCTCCCTCAGCTTCTTTTGATCTTGGGGATTGTGTCTGTGTCTTTTTCCATTGGGGATGTTTGAGTTCTTCTTGCCACATTGGTTTCGATGGCTGTTTGAGATGCAGAACACTGGGGGTTCGAGGGCGTTGTTACAGCTTTATCCAGATGTTTCCTGCGGTTCTCGAGAAGTGTTTGTCTGAGTCATTCTGCTACTGTAGCTGGAAGCGTTTGCTGATCCAAGACCTCTTTCTTCTCTAAAGCTAATTGGATTAGCTGAGTCAACTCAAAGTGTTACTTTGGAAAAGTTTCAACGTGAGGTTTTAAGGCATAACAGACATTTTCAAATGTTAGCCTACTTTACATGTTGTAAAATACTTGTACGTTTTGTGTGTATAATCATTGTTTTAATGTAACCTACTGTACTTGTAAGGAGTCCAAAGCAGTTATTTCATGCTAAACTAATGCTAGAGAAAAATCCCGCAGTTGGGATTTTTTTATTGATATTCTTCTGCTCACCAAGTCTGCATTTATTTGATCAAAAATACAATATAAAATTGTGAAATAATATTACAAATGTAAATAACTGTATTCTATTTGAATATATTTTAAAATGTAATTTATTCCCGTGATCAAAGCTGAATTTTCAGCATCATTACTCCAGTCTTCAGTGTCACATGATCCTTCAGAAATCATTCTAATATGAGGATTTGATGATCAAGAAATGCAGTATTTCTGATTATTAGCAATGTTGAAAACAGGTGTGCTGCTTAATATTTATGTGGAAACGGTGAAACATATTTATTTATAACAAACAGCATTTATTTGCAATTATAAATGTCTCACTTTTTATCAATTTATTGCATCATTGTTCAATGAAAGTATAACTTCTTTTTTTTTTTAAGAAATTGCTAACCCGAAAGTATAATATGATATAACATAACATAATATACAGAAGTTTCATAAAAAAAAAAATGTTTACCAAGATGTCAGACTAAGGCTATTTCAAGACAGGAATCATTATCATAGTTTCAAAAGATGGAGCTGTGTGCAATCATCCATTACATTTTTACTTGTGGAAAACTTTCTAGTTCCAATCTGTTCACATTTAAACCCACACAGACACTGATTAGATTAGGCTCTGCGAGAGATTTCATGACACGGTTGGATTCAGAAGTGTAGCATTACAATTTCTGCTGCAATACTGGTGTTTGATAGATGCTTTCTTTCATGTGTCTCTTGGTTTGGATTGTCTGTTTAAGAATTCATAAAGTCACAGCATGAGCTAAAGATTAGCGCAAGTTAGTTGTGGTGTAACATTTTAAAACAATCTCGAGCATTTGTAATATTAATAAAATTTCTCATCGTTAGTTAGATGGGAGAAATACAGCTCATTTGCATATCTGAGAGATTTAGTGTCATAAAACCATCTTGCCATCAGTGCCGACTCTGTGTGTGTGTGTGTGTGTGTTGTGTTTCTGGCCAGAAGAACTGCGTGGGGTTACACTGGTTGAGCTGATTAAGAAAGAAGGAAGCACTTTGGGTCTCACCATCTCGGGCGGCACAGACAAAGACGGCAAACCACGCGTCTCCAACCTGCGGCCGGGTGGACTTGCGGCGAGGTGAGGACTAGATCTGAAGTCAGTACAACCTTTCAGAAAAGAACACACATATTAACATTATCAGCCAATCACAGAATGACAAAGTGATCACCTGACTCAGAAAAACACCATGCCTAACAAGTTGGGGTTTGCTCTTGCAATTTAAGTGTGCTAATGCTCGCTAATGTGACTTGTGTTGCGTTACGACTTGCGTTTTGACACATTTCAGAATGCTGCAGTGCAATTTAAGTGTGAAATTCGATGTGCCACAACCTAAAATTGCATTTTATTGTTGCAATCTTCTTCTCTTTTTTTCATATTGAATTATCTAATATGCAGCTAAGAGAAAACTGATCATGGAAGAAGCTAATTTATGCTAAAGCTCACTAATGTGGCACTTGTGTTGTGTTATGACTTGCGTTTTGACACATTTCGGAATGCAACAGTGCAACTTAAGTGTGTAGTAAGATGCGTCACAACTTAAAATGACATCTTATTGTCACAAACATCATTTTATTTGCATGTTGTTCGAGTTTTATGCACACAACTTTCAAAAGTCACACATGTTCTCATAGCATAAGCATCCAATCTTAGCATATATTATCTAGTTCAAACTGTTAGGCTAATGCTTAAGTCAGGATTAATTTATGTTGCTAACTACAAGTTAAACATAACAACAATTTAGCCAAATTTAGCTAATTTACTTAGCATCATTCAAACTGTTGTTCTGAGTTGACCTGAAAAAGAAAACTGAGCTGCTAATTTTTGCTAATGCTTGCTAATGTAGCAACATGTAGTTGTGTTGTTACTTAACATTAGTGTTTAGTGTTAGCATTTTTGTTTTACTATGGCAGTAAGCATCAATACTCAAATGATCGATAGAATTACCTTCAAATTAGGCTATTAAACAGGAAGCTAGCTATAAGTTATACATAGCAGCAATTTAGCTAGCTTTATGTAACTTGCTCAGCAAGATTTAAACTGTTGTTCTGCCATTACAGTAGTTGACTAAAAAAGAGAAAACTAACCGGAGAAGCAGCCAATTTCTACAATGTACTTGTGTTGCATTATGATTAACATTCGGACACATTTCGAAACACAACAGTGCGTAAAAGCGAGCATGTAGCTAGAAGCCTTATTCACATTCTGGTAGATATGGGTAGATATGATGTGATAAATTGGCGATAAATTTCTTATCCCTCATACTCACAATTGATTAAACTCATTTCAGCGATGTGTCGGATGCATCAAAGTTTTCCCATCTTGAGTCATTCCTTTTTTCCTCGTGGCTGCATGAGGATGTTATGGAGCACGTCTGGGCTGATGACACATTTTTGTCAGGCATCATTGTGCAAGCTCATGTACGCCCAGAGGACAAAGGGAATGAATAGCATTCATTTGTCTAATTAGCATCTAAATGAGAATATTTATACTCCCTGTGGAGTGTTCAACAACAGATAAGGAGTTCTTACTTTGCATTTACTTTCCATTCAAAATATAATTGTTTTCCATGTTTTTGTGACCATTGACGGAAAGCTTCTCTGGACCATCAGATGTAATCTTGTTAATTTCTCTACATTAACTGTTGAATGCTAACAAAGCTAATTAAGTCAAATGTTTGAAAAGCCAACATTTACGGTGTTAAACAAAATGTGGTGTGTTTGCAGGTATTAGCTAAACTGTTTAATTATAATATTCAGTAATTACAATACAAAACTGTGGTGTTTGTAAGGCAAGTCTTACTATTGCTAATCTTACAATTAGGGATTTCAACAAAGCCATAATCCTCCTAAGTACTATTCTGTGATTATTCAGTTAAATTCTGATGTGTCTCAGGAGCGATCAACTCAATGTGGGAGACTACATCAAGTCAGTCAATGGCATCAACCTGACCAAGCTGCGTCACGACGAGATCATCAGTCTGTTAAAGAACGTAGGCGAGCGCGTTGTGCTGGAAGTGGAGTATGAACTGCCTTCAGCTGGTAGGAAGTTGAGTATTCTGACTTTTGCCTGTGTTGTGGCATGTCCCCAATTTAATAACCCTGGTCTGAACCAATCCCAGACCTCATGAATATCATTATGAAAATGTTTTTGCGTCAGTATGTAGCCAAAATGGAAGTGCACTTCAGGTTGTGTAGATATAATTATACACGGTAATGCAGACTGCATGGCCGCATGCTGAAAGCATTTTTTGATGTTAAAATATTTTCTCATATATCACCTTATCATGCAGAGACATCTATAAGTAAACGATTGGGTGGTCGATTCTTTTGAATGGTTTTGATGGAATCAAAATCATGGCGGGGATAGCAGCATTAGCTTGACCAATGGGGTGAATTTGGGTCCGAAGGGCAGAGCTCTTGAAGGGCAGGGCACTTGTGGGTCATAATGTAGCCGTTTGGAACGCACTTGGTGAAGGGAGCAAGGAAAGACGATGTAATTTTCCAACATGAAAGGATTCAGTTGTTCACTTTCATCCCTACAAATGGCATCCCCTTCCCGAAGTGCCCTTCAAGGGCACAAAAACGGCATTTGGAATTTACCCTTTGTAAATAATTTTGCCGTTTTGTTGCTGGGGGCCCAGAATTAACACACTTCAACACCGTCTGCCATTGGTCGGGCAAATGGATAGTCATGTCCCAAACTCACGCCATTGATTGAACCATTGTTGCTGGCTCAGACTGGTCGCGATGCTCAAACGAACAGAGCAATGTCTTGAAAGCACCACATAGTGCACTTTTTGGCAAGATTAGCCTACAAATGGCTGACTTATTACAAAATTACATTACATGACAAAGACATTTTGACAAACGCAATGCCATGATCACTGAGATAGACCGATACATCGGCCAGAGATGCGTTTCCCATAAAACAACGTAACTTGCTGCTTAGCTAGTACCATGCATAATTGCAAACTAACTAACTAGTCACATCTGCGATTTGAAAGGAATCAGCGAATTGTTGAACTCTGTTGGTAATGATGGAACTTGCAAGCATAGTTGGCGAATACTAAAAAGAAACTATGCATCTAACCACATGTTGAGAGCTGTAGCTCCAATCAAACAACTTTGCAATGCTATATGCGAATGTTCGTAGAACTATGGTTTCAGGAATCAGCGAATTGTTGAACTATGTTGCTAATGACTGACTTGCGACCATAGTTGATACTGAAAAGAAGCTATGCCCCTAACCACATGTCGAGAGCTGTAGCTCCAATCAAACAACTTTCCGATGCTGTTTGCGAATGTTCGTTAGAACTATGGTTTCAGGAATAAGCAAATTGTTAAAATATATTGGTAATGATGGAACTTTCGAGCATAGTTGGCTAACAATGTTTTTGGGAAATGCACCCCAGGCCAATTTATTGGCAGAATTTTGGTCAGTTGGATCTGTAATTCAGGGTACGTTTACACGACAACGATATTCTTAAAACTGAGTTTTTCCTTCGAGTTTTCCACGTACAGACGACTCCATTGTCAAAATGATCCCCATTCACACGGATCCACGAAAACGAATAAAAACGCTGTATTCTGCTCCAGGCCATTAGATGGCGATGAAACACTATAGACTGAACACGTAATACGCATGTGCATGACGTCATCATCTTCAGAGATTCGCGTTATTGTTGTTTACACGGAAACCGGTTTAAAAAACGTACACTTTGTAAGCCGTTTTCATTATTTTGGAGCATTTTCAGGCACCCAAAACGCTGTTGTCGTGTAAATGAATGACCAAAACGCATAAAAAGTTTTACGTTTTTAGTTGAAAACGGTGTCGTGTAAACAGCCCCTAAACAAAAGTGTTCATCATATTTTTTATAGTGAATTTCGAATACATGTTGCAAAATATGCCAACATTAAGGTCTATTACGCATATATCTGCATTTTATGGCAACTATTTGCTGACCATTTGCCAACCATTTCTAGTTTGTCTCAGTTTGGCATGTGTGATGATATATTGTGATCATTAGCCAGTCTATCTATCTTGTGCATGACATATAAATTGAATGGTTTATAAGCTCAGTGTTTCTGGCTGACCTTCTGCTGAATGTCAGTTTGCATCTGGTCTTATTTATCTGATTGTCCCCCCCGATCTGGCCATTCGCCCAGTAAAAGGTGCTGATTTAGAGATGCTATTGCCTCTCTCCTGTCTCTGTTGTCCCTCTTAGCGCCAGACAGTACCTCAGGTGTTATTTCCAAGACAATCGAGATCTGTTTGCAGAAAGAGGGCAACAGCTTCGGCTTTGTTATGCGAGGTGGGTTTACATTCTTAAGAACAAAATGTTGCAGATTTAACTGCAGGTTACAGATTTGTATGTGTTATAATACAGGTGGATCCCATGAGGACTGGCACAAATCTCGCCCATTGGTGGTCACACATGTCCGACCAGGTGGTCCTGCCGACAGGTAATGCACAACCAAAAATTAAGCTTTGAAGGCATTTACATGGAGAAAAAACATTTTACTATTATGATTGTCATATTCATATAGTAGTCCATGCATAAAGTAAATATATGTCAGTAGTTTGTGTGGATAGGTTACATTGAATATCATATCAGTCTATAATGTTGTATCTTAATGTTGTGGAAAACTTGGTATTTCAAGATGCATTTTACACAACACATAATCAAAGTTTTTTTATGATTATGTAAAGTAACTTGCAGTGGATGAGTTAGCTTAGTAGGCTAATTGATTAGCATGTCAATGCAGGACAGAATGTTAGCTTAGCAGGCTAATTAGTTAGCATGTTTACTGAAAACAACGAAAGACAAATGTTTAAATTGACCATTAGTTGCTTCATGGGATGACACATAGAATTAAAAATCATTAATTAACGTATTACGTATTTATGAGAAACTGCACAAATCATCAAGCAATATCTTAGGATATAATTTTTTTGTCATTGATGCCATTTTGTAAAATGACTCTTGTCTACTAAAATGTATTGAATCATCGCAAGTGTCCAATAAGCACCAAGATAAAGTTAGTAGTATTTGCAAGGTCATGTGATTTCAAAATGGCCGCCATCATGATGGGCTACCCACCTTTAGAATAAAGCAGCTATTAAAACATATTTACCAGGTACTATTCATTTATTGGTGTAAAACTTTTTTTAATGTGAATTACATTTAACGTACAACTGTAGTCATCTTCCATGTCTGGACACACTTTTTTGCAATTGAACTAAATCCAGAAAGTAGGCCAGAGATTTCTTTCTCATCTTAGATGGCTAGTCATTATTCTTAGTTTTAGGATGTTCCATGATTCTCTTCTCAAGCACTTTTCCCTACTTATATCAGCAACACGCAACCTGCCAAAAGAGAGAAATAAATAAACATGTGTCTTGAGAGAAAATATCATCCATAAGAAACCTTTGATGTTAGAGACAAAGACTGCCTTGGCGTGTGGAAATTGTATGCATTGTCTAACCTGAAGACCCCCAGACATTTCATGTGGAAAATATTGTGCTCTCAAACAGGTCCTCTCACATGTAGCATTAATCATTAGTGTGGAATATCGAGAGACTTATAAAGAAACTAAAAAATGCAACTGTGTTGCAGCTAGTCATAATTTTAAGGCATCAACCTTATGCTTTTTTTTTTTTTATTTAACAAAGTGCACTAAATGCAAAAAAATAAGAAAAACAACTTTTGAAAGCTTAAGCACTAGTTAACATGAACTTACAATGAAGAATACTTATAAAGCAATTATTAATTTTAGTTAATGTTAATTGTAACATTTACTAAAACATTTATGAACAAAAGTTGTATCTGTTAACATTTTCCCATGCCACTAGATTTATATTTGTGATTTATATAAATCACATTTATACAAAAGCTCTTTTTTATTTAAAATGTTTTATTTAAAAATGTTTTTTAAAGAAGAATCTCCTGCATTTATTTGATCGAAAATTCAGTAAAAATAGTAATATTGTGAAATATTATTACAATATAAAATAACTTTTTTCTAATTTAATATATTTTAAAATTTACTTTATTTCCATGATGGAAAAGCAACATTTTTGTATAACTGTAATACATTTCTTTTTTAGTTTATTTAAAAAAAAATTGTTTAAAAGAACAACATATAACTTTCTGAATTATTTTTTTTTTATCTTGTTGACCCTAAACTTTTAAATGTTACTGCATATGTTATTCATTTAATTGGCAATAAAATGTGAATGTTCCGCATGTGTTCTCCTGCAGAGAAGGGACTCTAAAAGCAGGTGACCGCATCTTAAGCGTGGATGGAGTGGTTTTACACAGTGCCACTCACAGCGAATCCCTTACTGTACTGACCCAGTGTGGGCAGGAAGCCCTTTTCCAGATCGAGTACGATGTCTCCATCATGGGTGAGTTACTTCAATTGCGCTTGTTTTATATGTTGACATGATGAAAATTCCACATGTCCCGGTGGATTAAAATGTTATTAGTTTTGTATGTTGCACTTTAAAAAGGAAATAATGAATTAATCGAAATTTTCTTGCGTTAAAGAGCCCCTATTATGCTTTTTCAGATATTACCTTTCATGCTGTATGTAATATAGTTGTTTGTGAATGTAAGGTCTGCAAATTTCAAAGTTCAAAGTGCAGGACAAATAAAGTTATTGTCTCCCAAAAGAAAACAACAATTCTGAACTGCCTGAAACAAGTCATCAGTAATTCCAATTTTACTTCCTGCACAAACCTATGTAGGTTTGTAACAAATTTGCATAATGCCATCCTGTGGTCTTAGACCAATCACAACAGACTGAGCCATCTGACCAATCAGAGCAGAGTAGACCAATCACAACAGACTGGACTATTTGACCAATCAGAGCAGAGTAGACCAATCACAACAGACCGGGCCATCTGACCAATCAGGGCAGAGTAGACCAATCACAACAGACTTGCCATCTGGCCAATCAGGGTAGAGTAGACCAGTCACAACAGACCGGGCCATCTGACCAATCAGGGCAGAGTAGACCAATCACAACAGACTGGCCATCTGGCCAATCAGGGTAGAGTAGACCAGTCACAACAGACCGGGCCATCTGACCAATCAGAGCAGAGTAGACCAATCACAACAGACTCGGTCATCTGACCTATCACACTGTCAGACACTGTGAGAAGTGAGGTGATGCTGCAATGTATATTATGAGAAAATTAAGGTGTTATGACCTTGGATGAATGTAAATCTATTGTAGGAGACCTTTGAAACTAAATTAGGAACCTTTAAAACAGGATAATAGGAGCACTTTAAGAGAGTGCTTGTTCTTTTGTAGACGTTTTCCAGAAGCACTCTGCTTCTCTCCAGAGAGCTCTGCTCTGTTTAACCATCTTCTCTATTTACCTAGACGAACAGCAGGTTGTTGACCTGCGAGAGGCAGAGAAAGAACCCCTTTACTGCACTAATGCTGTGAAGGCTAACAATTAGCATAACGCCCACTGTTGTTCTCCTCGAAGAGTTAAAAGGATCATATCTTAGAATATAGAGGTTTGAAATAAACTTTCAGAGCTCAGAACTTCCTGCCCAGTCCAAAACCACTCTTTATTTACTCTAAGCTGCAAAAACGATCTGTTAAGAAACCACAGCTAAACCACACCGTAACAATGCTATCCTTGTTTGTCCTTATCACCTGGCTTCCAGACTCGGTGACAAACGCTTCCGGTCCGCTGCTGGTGGAGATCGCCAAGGCGCCCGGAGCGAGTCTGGGAATTACTCTGACCACTGCCATGCACAGGAACAAACAGGCCATCGTCATCGACAAGATCAAGTCCGCTAGCGTGGTGGACAGGTACACTCTCAATGGGCCTCATTCATCAAACACGAGCACAGCTACTTTCTGTGTAAATTGTAAAACCACTTTTAAGTGTTTTTCTTACGTAAATTGTTTGAGAAAAAAAAATTCTAGCATGTTAATAGTTTTTTCAATTATTCTAATTCTTAATTTTTTTAATACCAAACTTACACAACTTTTTTTTATTTCAACTGTTTATATTTATATGTATAAAATCATCCTTACGTAAAAACCTTGTTTATAAACCATTCTGTAAATGATTTTATCTTTTCTTACATAAAATTAATATAATTTGCATGAAAATAGTTTCAGAAACAATTAATGTATAATTGAATAATGAATCATTTAAATTAAAGTAAAATATTTCTTCCACAAATGTATACAAATGTATAATTTACCTAAATTGTTCACAAAGCCAATTTTATGTGAATGTTTTTAAATCTTCCTACATAAAGCCTTTCGTAAAGCATTTTATTTCTGTCAAACCATTTTAGTGCACAACTGATTTTATTAATTTTTTTGCAAATTGATCGTAAAACTTTTTTTTTACATAATTGAATTTATTTTCACATAAATTGTTTGTACAACCATACTTTTTTTTATTTAAAAAATTGCAAAGCCAATTTTATGTAAATGTTTTTAATCTTCCTACATAAATTGTTTGTAAAACCATTCTTACGTAAATGTTGCAAAAAAGTTGCAAAACTGATATCATTTATTGTAAATTTATGGTAAAAGTCTTTTTACATAATTGTAAATTGTTTGTTAAACCCTTCTTACTTTTTACCTAAATTGTTCACAAAGCCAATTTTATGTAAATGTTTTTAATCTTCCTACATAAATTGTTTGTAAAACCATTCTTACATAAATGTTGCAAAAAAGTTGCAAAACTGATATCATTTATTGTAAACTTATAGTAAAAGTCTTTTTACATAATTGTAAATTGTTTGTTAAACCCTTCTTCCCAAAATTATTTACTTTTTACCTAAATTGTTCAATCTTCCTACATAAATTCGTTCTTACATGAAGGATTTAATTTCTTTAAAAAAACTGCAAAACTGATATTATTTATTTTTATGTAAATTGATGGTAAAACTCGTTTTTACTGTTTTTTTCCACAAACAATTTCCACAGAAATTCTTTTCTGTTGAATACAGTTGAACTCAAACAGAAAAATGCGATGGTTATTCTTAATCTCTTATAGTTATTAAAGTGCTTGAGACTTCATTGTTATTGTTTTTGTTTAGCATTGGAATCATAAGACTCATTTTTGGTATGCAGTTTATACAGTATATTACTGTTTCACAACATTTTGAAGACTAGAAGAAACATAATTCGCTATGTGTTTAACATCCATCCATATTGTGACACATTATTAATATGGTCATTTAGATCAGTTATACTGTTGTCTCTAACACTTCCCACATTTATGACAGTTCTAGCAGTTCTCTGTTTGCCTCTCAGGTCAGGAGCGTTGCATGTGGGTGATCATATTCTGTCTATAGACGGCACCAGCACAGAGCACTGCTCGGTCCTGGAGGCAACGCAGCTGCTGGCCAGCACTTCTGATCAGACCAAACTCGAGATCCTACCCGCACACCAAACACGCCTGTCCGGAAAACCCCAGGACACTGGTGAGAGAAGGGGGGGAAAAATGTGGAATTTGGCGCAGTTTTCCAGACATGGATTAGGCTTAATCAGAGGCGTCTTCAGCAGATGGCTAAATCTGATCTTGGAACAGGCCTTAACTGTGTCTGGAGAACTGTCTGTGAATGTAACACATGGGTCAATGACACAACACTTTTTTTTTATCCTTTTTTTTATTTATTTTTTATCCTTTTTTTTTTAAATAGTCATACATGTCTTCTATAATATAATAATAATAATAATGTTTTTATTTTCTTAAAAAAAATAATTAAAAAAAATCCGGGGAAAAATATATTTAATATGATTAAATATTAATAATAAAAAAAAAATCGTTTATAAAAATATTATAAACATTGAGAAACTTTCGTCCACCAAATCAAAATCATGGCGGATTGTAAAATAGCATGTGGTACAGCCATGTGATAAAATACAGTTATATTTAACAATTGATAATTCACGATATATAAAAAAAAAAAAACCTTAAAATGACATGTTGGTGTATAAAAAATGTGTCTTACTTTTTACTTAATGTTTACACCACATGATATTTTAAGGGTCATTTAATTTGTAAAAAATAAAATAATAATAATAATTTTTTTACTAAAACATAAGAAACCATAAGTAGATACATTACATTTCAAAGAAGTTGGTACATGGATTGCTAATGTTTTCCCCGTTTTATCTGAGACAGTCATTGAGCAAATTAATTATTAATATATATTTGATGTGATTAAATATAAATAAAAAGAAATAGTTTATAAAAGTATTGTAAACATTGCGAAACTTTCGCTCACCAAATGTCAGTCATGACATTTGTAAAAATACTTTTTTTTAAAAAATTTTTTAATAATGATTAAGCTCACAAGGTGTACATTTTTATTAGTATTTTTGGTTGGTTGAGCACAGCATAAGAAAATGTAAAAAAAGAAGAAAAATCTTCGAAACAATGAATTAACAAATTACACGAACAACTTGCAAGTATTTTAAACTATATTTTAAAACATTGTTTTGCTTTCTTTATCCTTGGGCAGTCTTATTTGTCATTTAGCAAATAAATTATTATATTTAACCTTTAAACGCATGAATGTCTCACCAATCATTATTCAGGTCTTTAGCGACCCAGAACAATGTAAAGCACTCCTGATATTAGAGTAACAATTACAGAAGAATAAAATAAAGCATATTTTGTTATCTTCTGGAGCTTGGAAGGGTTCAGTTTGAGCAGATGTTTCATACCATCATCACTGTCCTCGTCAGAGCTCATTTCCCAGTACATTCAGCATCTGGCTCATATTCGCCATCTCAAACATATTATCAAAACCATTTTCAACCACCTTGAGGTATAAAGGTGAACTGCACTTATTCAGTCATCAAAGATTCAATAATTATTGTGCAGAAAAAATATACATTCATTGAAGGAGGAGGTGTTTGTTTAAGGGTTAATTTTATTATCATGAAAATGTAATGGTGTTTGATCATGGTAGTCATTCAAAACCTTCACATTGAACCACAGTGCTTTTTAACAAGGGTTACGGCAACTCTTTCTCTGTTTATTTCAAAGGAGGTCACATCATTTTCTTGCTAATTATAGCGATATACACTTCACATGTATCCTCCTCGGATGCCCAAATGAGGACGAGAAAACGTGGATGCCGAAACTTGCTCTGTCATCTCATCTGCTGTCATCTCATTTAATTAGCTTCTCGCTCTGCTTGATGTCGCCCCACGAGTTTTAGACTGCGGGACAGATTTAATCACGGAGACCCGCTCACCCTAGAAAACCAACAGGCTGCGGCCCGATAATAAACCGAGACGCGGTGGACGAAGACCCAGATTAGTTCTTTTCAGCCCCGTTTATATGCAAATTCAGGAGATGAACAGATGTCCAATGGTGCAGACCACATTTTGTTAAAAGCCTGAATTAGTATACGCTTTTACAGCATGCATGAGATCCTCTGAGAATCTAATCAATAGCGTATTATCATAGAGCGTATGATGTAATTGCAGGACTTTATTGGATGCAACCAATGATTGGTCCAATTATAGACGACGTTGAAACTTCAAACTTGCTTCTTCTGGTTCTCCAATCGTCCAGAACCGTTGATGCCCATCGATTTCAACCTAGTCTAATTCTTGCCCCACGTCTGCCGCCATGTTTCTGCTGCTCAGCATTTAATTACGCCTGCTAAAGCTCCAAGATGGCCTCTTGAATTGATACATTGCTTTCTTGAGTTTATGATGCCAGGACATCCTTGACGTCCAGATTTTTGGGCACAGGTACAAACGTCCCTAACGGATACGGACAAGTAAAGTGGTTTAGTTTTTCAGCATCTGATCTGACACTATATAGGTCATTCCCTGCCGCGCTGAGAACCCGAGAGGGGAGGTGGAAGGATATAATGATGGAAAAATGTATTTGCGTGTGAGCCCCGGCATGACTTCAATCAAGAATTGACACCCACTCGCTGGGCCCGTGTCGAAATGTCAGAGAAATTTGGGAGAATAAATGGAGTTTGATATTTTGCCAAATGACTCCTACTTTTGGAATTCTCATTTTCCATATGCAAATATTATAGCTGACCTTGTTAGGGGAAGAAAATAAAGCATGTCTGGTAACCAGCTCATTTGGGATCGCTGTCTTTGAGATCTTAATAGATATACATATTTGGTATATTCAAAGCAACATTGATATTATGTTACATATGGTAGAAGTTATCCAATCAGATTGACGCTTGTCATTTATTGTGCATTAAATGCACATGATAAGACCTTACAAATGTAATATTTGTATTAACATTGGTTTCATTTTGAAAAGACAACAAAATGCTTAAATTTAAATGTAATGGGGTGTTGTAAAAATAATCATACACTATAAAATATCTTAAGTATTTTCATGGTAAACGTTTCTTTTCCCCTTAATATTACACATTTTTGTATCACATTTAATTTAACCTGAACTGACTTTGCCTTGTCATACAAAGTTTAAATTATGATACTTAAAATTATGTTAAATTCAATTCAATTATGATACCGTATGATTGGTTGCATCACATGATTTGGCGGACAAACTTTTTTCCAATATTTACAGTATTTGAACAAACTCAATCAAAGTTAATATTTTCACATGCATTTTTGATTTTATTCCCCAAAATATCTAAAATGAATTTCACTTTAAAGTCATTCTATGTAGGAATTGCATTTTCTAAGTATTTTTTGAATACATTAATACACTAAAAAAAAATGATATGATCAATAAGTTATGACAACATATGTTTCACATTGCTTTAACTCATCAAAATAAGTTACCCAAGTTATACAAGATTCAACTCATTTTTAAGTCAGTTTACTGTAATTTAAGTTGAAATTACTTACATTTTTTAAGTACAATCAACTTGAATGTTTAAGGCAGCAACTTTTTTTACAGTGTTGATCTGAAGAGAAAAAAAGCGTTATGTCATTGACCCATGATGGTACTGCACATCCTACTTTGGATGGAAGACAGCAACATTTAGAAAGTAGTCTAGATAGTAACAGATTTTTTTTTTTTTAGATTAATCATTTGCATAGTGTGTCTGTATTTTACAATACAGAAATTAACTACACCGAAAATTATAACAAATTATCCCAAGCCACTGCTAATAACCTCAGCGCCAGTCACCTGCTGGTTCAATTTGTGTTTTAGATAAATGACGTGCTCTTAAAAAAGCAGAATTGTAATCTCCTTACTCGAATTAAGCTCCCGTCACATCAGCCTGTGCGGGAGACTTTACCGTCACCATTCCTGGTGTTCTCAATTCCCACATCAAGAGACAGAGTTGTGTTTCTTCAAGACATAGCAGACGAGCTTAGCATAAGCCACAAGCGAGAGGGATTTAGCGCTCAAACGTTAGAAGATGCTTCATTGGTGCTCACACGAACAGATAGTAGTATTTAACCTGGCTTGTGAAAATCTGTCTGAAAGTGGCATTGATTAGCGTCTCATCACATCCTGTGTGGCAAAAATACAAACATAATGCTAATATGTAGTGTTGCGTGTGCAGGAGATGATGGTTGTTTAGTAGCATACTAAAGATTAAAAGTAGTGAGTAGACTTCATTAAAACCTTAATGTGTAACCACACACACAAATACACACATTTCCCCCCAAGCGTTTTAAAGCTTCTTATGGTTTTCCAGAGTTGGAGGAGGGTACAGCTAAGCTAAGTTAAAGTTAAGTTGATGAATGTCACATATGTGATGTGGTGTTTCACATCATTAATACCCTGCTGGAAAATTCATCTCAAGTTGGTACTGTGTTTTGGAACATAGTTGCTGGTTTCTATGGTTCAAAATGGTAAACCACCTTGGACGAACAAACCAGTTGCCTGCTAGACGTACAGGCTTAAGGTGGTAAGATTGATTTTTGGAATATGGTGGCTGGTCAACCAGGTAATGACCAACTTTGACCAGCTAGACACTAGCTACCATTATCCATAAACACAATTACTAGCTTCAGATGGATTTTCCAGCAGGGAAATTATACTAAGCATGTTAGGTTCAGTAATAAGTTCAAATATCGAAATTATTATCTGCAGAAGGTTTGTATTTTATGTATTTTCAAGTATAGTTACGTATTCTATAGAATACATTTAGAATATGCAGAATACATTTAATGTACTTGTTTCCACTTCAGAGAAAATATTAAAATATAGTTTAAAATAATAGTAGTCGCAGGTTATGAGAAATAAAAGTGCAATTGTGAGAAATCACAATTTCTTATGAGATATAGTCTCAATTGTGAGATATACAGTAACAATTACAAGAAATAATGTACAAATGAGCAAAAAAAATGAGAAATTAAGTCACAGTTACAAGTCGCAATCATGAGATATATTCACAATTACGATGAAGTCACATTTATGAGATATAGTCGCAATTACAATAGTTACATTTATGAGATATAGTCACAATTACGATAGTCACATTTATGAGATAGTCTCAATTACTAAAAAAGTCACATTTATGAGATAGTCACAATAACAAGTCACATTTATGAGATATAGTCACAATAACTAGTCACATTTATGAGATAGTCACAATTACAATAAAGTCACATTTATGAGATATAGTCACAATAACAAGTCACATTTATGAGATAGTCACAATTACAATAAAATGAGTCACAATTACAATAAAATCACATTTATGAGATATAGTCACAATAACAATTGTCACATTTATGAGATAAAGTCACAATTAAAATAGTCACATTTATGAGATATAGTCACAATTAAAATAGTCACATTTATGAGATATATTATAAGGATCTAAGAGCATGGTCTAAAGCACAGGGCGCAAGTGCACTTAGGGCGTGTCCAAATCCACTTTTGCTAGTTTAACGATGGGAAAAATGGTCGGCGCAACCGGTGCATGGTCTAAAAGGGTTGACCCTATTTTCTTAATGGGTAATGGGTGTGTTTTGGGCTCTACGTGCAATAAACCAATCAGAGTCCCATTCACAAAATAATAAAAAATAAGTAGCACTTATGAGATATATAGTCGCAAGTGCGAGAAATAAAGTCCCAGTTACAAGAATAGGACTCAATTATGGGAAATAGTTACAATTATGAGATATAAAATCACACTTATTAGTTATAGTCACAATTATGAGAAATAAAGTCAAATTTTGTAAAATTAAGTTGCAATCATGAGAAAAAAGGCACAAGTACAAGATAGTCGCAATTACGAGAAATGCTGTCGCAATTTTGATGTAGTCGCAATTATGAGAAATAAATTCCCAGTTATGAGAAATAAAGTCCCAATTACAAGATATAGACCTTATTTACATCAGTGCCATCTTTGGACTTGTGAGGCTGTCATGATTACAATCATAATATTCAGCCTATGTTTTATTAATAATGTTGCCAGTTGGTAGGCTTTCACAGTCTATGGTAATATTAATACTTTTAAAATTAGTTTTTTTTTTATTTTGTTTTTTTTACATTTTTTATTAATTTTGTGTGATAAACAATTGTGATTCTGCATTTGGTCGTCACTTGATGTCCAGAATCTGGGTCCAAAACCACTGCCCTGTAATAAATTACAAGTGTGCTTCATTAATTTATCAAATAAATTATACTGTCTTTTAAATTCAGTCTTCTGCTACCGTCAGACTTACTGCATTATAAGAGCTTGGAGATACTGCAGTCCTCCAGAACAAATGAGAACAAGCACAAACAGAGGCACTCAATTATACGGCCTGCCTCTAGCAGCAGGACTTCATTAGCCTGTTTGCTAATGAGCTTTCTCATTGTTTTGCATGCACATTCATTTTCCACAGACCAGTATTAGAGACGATAATGCGACTTCAATGGACCCTCAAGACTCCAAATGATGGATTTCAGTGTTCAAATGAGTATTAATGAGAACAATATTTAAAGAACACCACATAGTTGGAGTACATAAAGTTGCATATGTAAAAAAATTAAATGTTTTTAACCATTTTGTCATTATTTATTCTGAAAAGCATGTAATTCATTTCTCAACTCAATTTAGTCATTCATTTTGTGTGTTTAGTGAAAGTTCAGAAAAGTGACCACCCGCACTGCTGGGACCCCTGTGTGAACTACTGCCATTCTCAACATCCTGGTCACTGCAAGACATCGACATGGACCTCTGCTTCCAGTAACCCATCCAGCTCTCAGGATTACTGCAAATGTAACCACAATAAATCATTTTTAAAGTTACAGTTATCCCCTTTTAAAATGAGTATTTTCAAACGCAGTAAAAATACTGCAAATATTAAATGGGCATTAAAGTGCCAAACACTTACCGTTGTTCTGCAAAATTTTCCAGATGATATACACTCATTTAAAGTCACCATGGAATCAAAATTGACAATTCTCCTCTTCCTTCTACTGTAGACAAATAAAGCCAAAATATCCCTGTAACGGTCGTTGTTGATTATGTTGTTCGTAGCTAGAGTCCTGACTCAATCTCAAGCACAGCTGGCAATCATGACGTTACACCCTGTTTTTATAGCATCAAATAACTAACTGAAACCAAACTTATTGAAAAAACGACCTAAAATCACATAAACTATCTTTGGAAAACCAATTATTTTAAGTGTAATTGGATTTTTTTATTTGGCTAGCGTCCCATTCGATTAAGTGTTCAAGTTGGTCACGCACCTTGAAGGAAAGGTGCTTAGTACATCGCTACATGGACAATAGACAATGGATGTTTTTGGAAATGTTGCTAATGTGACAGCACAATTTTGCAGTGTTTTTTGTTTTGCTTTTGCTCCAAAACAGTCATAATTTAGTTTTCACATTTTCTTCATGAAATCTATTTCTCTATCATCCATCTTCTTTTACTTGTGAAATGGCATTACGTTAATATGGAAAATTGTTCTAACCCAGACATCCAACTCCCAGTGGTTGCCTCAAAATCGAATATAACATCCCCTTAAATAACAAATGCATAGAGGAGTGGATAGATCTGCAAAGACTAGCAAGGGACCAATAGAATATGGATCATTAACCTGCAGTGAGCCACTCAGTCAATTGGACCATTGCCATCTCTTTGATTAATTCTTTTTAAAATACAGTTACACTGCCTGAGTTTCTCTCTGTTATCCACTCTCTTCTCCTTAGCTTTAGTCTGCACTAACTTCTCTCCTGGGTCCACCACCACATCGGGCATGACCAGCCAGGGTTCCAGCACGCTGCCCCGGGCCGCTCCTCCCATGAGCCCGCGCAACTCCATGCTAAAGAGAAGACAGCGGAAAAAAGAGCACAAGAGCTCCTGTAGGTGACTGGATCGGTTTTAATGTTGTGATATTTTCTGCTTGAAAGGGTCTAAGACAGCATAGTAACTAAAATATATCTTATAAATGACTGATTTGTAATGCTCTAAGTAGGCTTTTAAATGGCTTTTCATACAGACTATACACCTTTAACTACAATTAAAGTTAGCATGTTGCTAAGCTAATTACACAATAGTCTATTAGTGCATACAAGTCATGTCGGAAAGATCGTTTTTATAGGTCGAATGCATATGAATGCCACCAAAAAAGTGAAGAAACAGCCTCCGAGTTTGCGCCGTGTAAGTAAGAAAACATGGTGGACTCAACTAGCTAAGTTGCATGTACAAATTATGATAGCATATCGCAATTACGATATAATATAGATACAAGCCAGTTTACAACACTTTTATAAATTCAATAAATACATAAAAAAGCAAAAACACACCTGATGAGTATTCTTAATTCATCATATTGTTTTTAAAAAATCTTGCTGCTTTTTTGTAGAAAAGGTCTTGCTCAGACCAAACTGGTTTAAGCGCACCTAATTACAACCTTCCAACTATAAATACAAACTTCCCAGAAGGATTTGAATGCACCATAAGCACTGTTAGGCAACATAGCATGCAGATATTGGCTAAATAGTCTGTTTTTTAATTAGTTTAACAATTTTTTATGTGTCAATTAAACTTTTTACTTACCTACAAATATTAGCATATTGCTAAGCTAATGACTCAGAACTCCAGGCACAACTAAGCAATACCTAGCGCACACGATTATTGGGTAAATAATCCATTTTTTAATTAGATTGACCTATTTATCTGTCGATTGAACTGGTGTTAGCATGTTGCTAAGCTAACAACACAGTACTCTAAGCACTGTTAGAAACACAGTCTAACTAGTCTAAGTTATTCAACTGTTTTTTATCTATCAATAAAACAATTTTCACTTGTAGAAATGTTAGCATGTTGCTAAGCTAACAACACAGTACTCTAAGGACTGTTAGAAACACAGTCTAACTAGTCTACTTGTTATTCAGCTGTTTTTATCTATCAGTAAAACAATTTTCACTTGCAGAAATGTTAGCATGTTGCTAAGATAGCAACAAAAAGCACTAACAACACATCTTGCTTCATTCCTCCATCTTGGATAGATTTTTCACTAGGTTTTGGAAATAGATTCACTTTTAGGGACTGTTCACACAGAACTCGTTTTTTGCACTCAACTGCGCTGCTTTTCCATTGTTTTTTTGTGTGCAAACAATAGCTTGTTCGACCATTGCGTTTGTGTCTCGTGCATGACACAGTAGTTCAACTTTTTTTTAAATGCATCTCTTCACCTTGCAGGTTTTTTTTTTTCCATTCCAATTCCCTTTGCCTCGTGTTTTTAAATGCAAAAACATCTTCTGTGAATGGTCCCTTAATGGGTTCAATCCAGTACATTAATGATACTTCTGTGTTAATGTTTCTCTTTAGCCGTGTCTTTAGCCTCAAGTTCTGTGGGCCCTGGTGGTCAGATAGTCCACACAGAGTCCAGTGAGGTCACTCTGAGAGGAGACCCTCTCAATGGTTTTGGGGTTCAGCTACAAGGTGGAATATTTGCGACAGAGACCCTCTCCGCACCCCCTCTTATACGCTTCATCGAGCCGGACAGCTCAGCCGAAAGGTACGTCCCAAACTTGAACTCAACCGTTATATCCAAGCTCAATCATGCACATATAAAAACACTATTCAGTGCCACAGCAGACTGAGGATCCGTTAAAAATGCAACCAGATCTTGTAAAGACTTTTATTTTTATTTTTTTAAAAGATTATGCCGTACGACAGAGCAGGCGTACACTGTCTCGGAGAGAGGCGCTTGAAAATGATCAAGCTGGATGTGTGTTGATATTACCTCAGAATCTGGGTCAACACTCGGCAGGAGACTCACACAGCAAAAATCACGCCTTTTATCAGCAACGTTTAAGAAAGAGGCATTAATTTTTAATATATTTAGAGACTGGAATGTGTCACTGTTGCATTTTGTGTTAAAAGGGAGAGAAAAGTTTAGGAAGGGTCTCCAAAACTAAACTCTATATCCACTGGAAAGAAAAATCACAAAAGAACGTCTTCAGCATCTCATCTGAACATGCGTTTTCTTAGACAGCTTTGATACTAAATGGAGAGCCAATGGATCCTAGCTTACAGTATGCTTCTCAGATGTTTCTCCTGAGAAAAAGACCCCATAATCTCACGTCGCAACTAGAGTTTCATAAGAGATCTCAGTGATGTCTCAAACAGCTCTTGGATATGCCAAGATACCAAAGTCTTCAATTGGAAGTTCAAAATCTCAACATTTCTCATCAGATTGTTCTGAGAGCAGATGAGAGCTCTTACTGCATGTCAACAATTGTCTCAATTGGGTCTCTTTGTGTTTGTCCAAAGATATTTTGGAGAAACATCTGAGACTGAGTTGCTTCATCAGCAGCTTTGTTAACTTTTACTAACATTTTGCTTGTCTCATTTGGGTCTCTTACTATTTGTCCAAAGATATTTTATAAGAAATGTCTGAAAATAAGTTTGCTTTGCTAACTTTTAACATTTGGCTAAGTCTAACTCTTCTTGCATGCCAACAATTGTCTCACGGTCTCTTTTTATTTATCCAGAAAATCATAACATCCGAAACTAAGTTGCCACAGACGGACTCAGCTGTTTTGCTATGCTACAATTTGGTTAACTGTAGCTCAAAATGCTTCCTGCATGTCAAAAATTGTCTCATGGGTCACTTTTTATTTGTCTACCAGAATGGAGAAAAATCTAAGGCTAAGTTAATAGAAATGTGCCTTCTCAGCTGATTTGTTACTCTAACGTTTGCTAGCATTTTGCTAACTATAGCTCTTCTTACTGTCTGTCAACAATTGTCTCATTTGGGTCTCTTTTTATTTGTCCAAAGGGGATAGCATCTTAGACAAAGGTGCTACATCTGCTGCTTTGCTAACTTTTGCTAGAGTTTGGCTGGCCACAGTAACTATTGTTCTCTCTATAACTCTTACTGCATTTCAGCAATGTAGGTATCATTTCATACAGGTGTTATTTCAGCTAACATTGCTAACATTTTGCTAACCATAGTTCTGAGTTCTTGCTGTATATCAACGATGGTCTTGTTTCTTGTTTCAATTCATCCAAATGAAGTTTAGGATAAGCATCTGAGACATCTGCTGCTTTGCTAACTTTTGCTAGCGTTTGGTTAACTATTGCTCTCTCCAAAACTCTTACTTTATGTCAGTCATTTAGGTCTCTTTGTAGGAATTTTAGGAGAAACATCTGAGACTAAGTTCATACAAAGGTGCTTTTTTAGCTGTTTTGCTAACAATTTGCTTTCTTCATCCACACATTCTCTCTAATGTCAGCAAACCCGGCACAAGAAAATGCCTCACCATGACAGAGTCAAGCTCTACTTTTATTTGCTGTCACTGGATGAGACCCTAAACAAACTCGCCATATATATTCAAACCTGTAAATGTGTCCGTTTCTGTTTGTTTTTGTAGCTCAGTGCGTGAGTCAGTCCCGGTGTGAGATTGTTGTACCATGAAGCGAGTGATCTGATGTGTGTTGAGCTGTATTGTACTGTGGCAGTGTGTGACATTTGTGGTGTTTGGCCTTGAAGTCACTAAATGTCAGGTCAGTTGTTGTCATCCATACATACACGGCTTCCCGCAGTGACATTCGGCTTGCATTTAGAACCATGTGAATACAATATGCTTATTGTAAGTCAGACTTGTGACATTTGCATGAAGTCTGGTCCACTTTATACCTTATTTTGGCCAAGAACCGCCCAATTGACCTATCGTACCCCTTTTCCACCAAGGCAGAGCTGGTGCTGGTTCGGAGCCAGAGCCTAGTTTCAAATTGGTTCTTTGTTTTTCCACCGCCAAAGCACCAGCTCCGAACCAGTAAAACTGGTTCTTAAGTAGCACCAAATCATTGCAGGGTCTAGAACGGAGCCAAGAAAGAACCGCTTGCGTCAGGGGCTGGGGGCGGGGTTACCGTGACCAACAAGACATTCGTCTTGTGAAACTTGTGACCGCCATTTTTAAATAGCAGCTAGTCGAGCTAATAGCAGCTCAATTATAATATCCGTCTATGTAAGTTACGGCGAGCTGCACGAACGCGTTGGATTCCGATGTATTTTTGCAAACCCATGAGCATCCATAGTATTGCAACGTCCGTTGTTGTTGATGGCTTGTTCGAGATGCATCGGAGCGGCGAGGACCGATCGGAGCTGCGGGAGTGTTTGGAGAGCATACGACTCCTTGTGCTTTTAGATCGCTATCGCAGTGCTTTTATGTCATGCGGCGATCGATCTGCGAGAAGCCGATGCATCTCGAACAAGCCTGGCGTGTTTGTGTTTGGCGCTACCGCACTAGCGGTTGCTGGGCAACATGAGACGTATACAGTGACGTAAGATCTGGCTCTGTTGTGGCTCTCTAGCCGGTGGAAAGGCAAACCGGTTCTTAGTAAGCTCGTCAGTCGAACCAACTCTGAACCAGCTTTGGCTCTGGCTCTGAACCAGCACCCGGTTCTTGTTGGTGGAAAAGGGGTATCGGTAAGCCCCGTCCCCCTTAGTTACTGTTGCGAACTCGGACAAACAAATAGAGTTGCTAACTGTCATTCAATGACAGCTGTCAGTGTGAAAACCTTGTCCCAAGATGTTTTTGATAAATTTTGGACTCAGGGGGACCACCTCTCGTCGAGGAGCATTCATGCAGGATTTAAATATGCCATGGAGGGATATATAAAAGATTTTTAAAAATAAATACGGTAGGTAACAAGATTAATTTGGAAACAAGGGTAACAGATCGCAATGCATGCGGGAGAATCCACATTACGGTCGTCACGATCACAGATGAACAACATCCAGGATCAACACTGTTCATGTACCGCAGAGTAAGACTAAATTAATTTACATTTAACCAGTTTAATATGGAGAGGCAATGAATTGTAAACCAGTCTGTACATGACATGAGCACAGTTAGATATTTAGGTTTATACGTTAGCATGGACGTTTTCGTCTTGATTGGGATTGGGGTTGAATCCTTAAGGAACCAGGTCCACATCATTGGATAAATACTCAACTTAATCTTAATCTTAGTCTTGGTTGGGTTTAAGAAATGTAATAAAAGAAATCCCATTACCATTTTTTTTACATAAAAACCATCAAACCCATGAGTGCTTCAGATCTTTCAATGTTTCTCTATGGCGCCGAAACCTAAAGATGTCCGAGTTCCGGTCCCCGTGCAACTGATACTCAACTGCCATTGGCTCGTCTGCGTTCGAGGGGAGGGGCTTACCGATAGGTCAATTAAAATCAATCCCTGGATGAAGGAAACAAGAAACCACCAATATTTCTAGAGCTTTTTAGTACTTCTCTCGTTTTGATTGGCAGGTGTGGGCTTCTCCAGGTTGGAGACAGAGTCTTATCCATCAACGGAATTCCTACAGAAGATGGAACGCTGGAAGAGGCCAATCAGCTGCTCCGAGATGCTGCTCTGGCCAATAAGGTCACACTAGAGATTGAGTTTGATGTGGCAGGTTAGTGAGCTTTCCCGTGATTTCCACTGAGAGTTCATAAAACATGAACTATTTCAGTTTCTATTGGTATTTGATTGAAAATCGGTATTTGTGTTTCAACATAATGTATTACTTACTTTGCTGTATGGCCAGAATCTGTTGTGCCTAGCAGTGGAACTTTCCATGTGAAGCTGCAGAAGAAAAGAGGAGTGGAGCTGGGCATCACTATCAGTGGTAAGACCTGAATAATCTTGACATCTATATTCTTCATTTTATTTGGGTCTACATTCCCGCATAACTTCTTTTTGCTTTCCTGATGTTTTCATTTTCATTCAATTCAAGATTTTAAGATCCCTCTCGCCCAGGCCTATTTTTCCATTCTCCGTTTCACTCTTCAAACTCAAAGAGATGTAGTTAAATTTTATATCCCTAAAGACATGGAAAATAAACCCCATACAAGTGTGTTGACATCCACTCCAGTCGTCATGTTCTGTGTCACCAAACACGGATCGGTTTTCCTCATGGAGCGTGTTCATATCCAGGCCACCCGATACGGCACATCCCATCTCGTCCATGTCATGAAGTTATATTAGCCCTGATGAACCGAGCCCCTTCTCTGAGGAAGTGTTTACGCTGCTCTCCCAGGCTTTCCGTGGGCTTGTTTACTCAAGAAGAGCTCTTGCGTCTGTCTGGCTTCTTTCCATCTGACGTTCCTCTGAAGCTTCTTTACACTAAGGGATCATGGGCCGTTAAACTTGTATTTTACTTGCACGAGGGTTGATTTGAATCTCAAGCTTTGCCACGTGCACAATAAGTGTGTCCGTCAGTCAAAGGACTAAAGCAGAAGCACTTCTGACAGATTCAGAGCCTGAAAGTTTAAGCACAATTCTTATCTCGTCCGTCAGACGTCTTAGACATCTTTCTGTACTTGGCGTATAGTAATGCGTAAGATGCACTTTGAAGGTATGAATAGAGTTTGAAATAGAGCTGCATGATTCTAGAGAAATTTAGATTCACGATTTCTTTGTTTCAAATAGAGATCACGATCCTCCCGCGATTCTGAACAGACAACAAAACAAAATAACATGTCATTATGTTCTGACAAAATGTTAATTTCTGTGGTCTATTTAAAAAAAAAAAAATGCTTGAATGAATGATTCAATGACTCACTCATAAAGGCCCCACTTGTTTCATTACTGGATGAATCAGCGTTTTTGAACGAATCTCTTGAATTAATGATTCAATGACTCACTCATACACTTTACTTGTTTCATTACTGGATGAATTAACGTTTTTGAACGAATCTCTTGAATGAATGATTCAATGACTCACTCATACACTTTACTTGTTTCATTACTGGATGAATCAGCGTTTTTTGAACGAATCTCTTGAATTAATGATTCAATGACTCACTCATAAAGGCCCCACTTGTTTCATTACTGGATGAATCAGCGTTTTTGAACGAATCTCTTGAATTAATGATTCAATGACTCACTCATACACTTTACTTGTTTCATTACTGGATGAATTAACGTTTTTGAACGAATCTCTTGAATGAATGATTCAATGACTCACTCATACAATTTACTTGTTTCATTACTGGATAAATCAGCGTTTTTGAACGAATCTCTTGAATGAATGATTCAATGACTCACTCATACACTTTACTTGTTTCATTACTGGATGAATCAGCGTTTTTTGAACGAATCTCTTGAATGAATGATTCAATGACTCACTCATACAATTCACTTGTTTCATTACTGAATGAATCAGCGTTTTTTGAACAAATCTCTTGAATGAATGATTCAATGACTCACTCATACACTTTACTAGTTTCATTACTGGATGAATCAGAGTTTTTTGAACGAATCTCTTCAATGACAAATGCATTTTGTACAAATACATACAATAATATTATAAATAGCTAGTTGCATGAGGTATATTTGTATGCATATTTACTGCATATATTTTTAACAGACACTTTATCACTTCATTAGTAAATGTGTTCACAGAAAATAAATAAACAAATAAATGTTTTATTTTATTGTTATTATTTTAGATGATTACTGATGTATTATATATTATTATGCAAATTTAGTGTTTAGTCATTTTGCGTACATTTAATTCGCCATCAAAAAATAATAACATTTTATTAAAAGTGCATATTTTTGCTTTCGAAGGACTAATTTTATTAGTACAGTTTCTTCAAAGTCTAATCTATTGGATTAATTTTTTTATTTTTATTTTTTTTTATTATATATTATTTTATTATTGCATTATTATTTTGCATTTTCATTTAATAAATTTTTTTCTATATATAATTGATTTGTTGTGTTATTTTATATTTTAATTTAGTGTTTAGTCATTTGCCATCATAATTTCTTATTCCAAATACACATCTTCAAACGATTTATTTTATCATTACAGTTCCCTGAAAATCGAATCCATTGTTGAAAATAAATGTACTATTTAATTTATTATTATATATAATTTATTTTTTGTTTTGTTTTTCAATTCATTAAATTCATGCAATTAATAAAAAAATCTAATATTTAGACAGTTATACAAAATAACTGGTGCAACGCTAATTATTATTTGAAATGTTCATGTAATTTATTCGATTTTATGTGACTGATTTGGTATGTAACTCTGGTTCTTCTGGCCCAGCTTGAAGGAGCCTGTGAACTGCAGTCAAGCTTGATTGTGACTGTAAGATCATCCTCTTTCCTCTGGCTCTCTCTCTTCATCTCTCGCCCAGTTAAATCTTTCTCCCAGAAATATTTTCTGCTGAGTATCTGAACATAACGGATGATGTGTCGTGTGTTTTCAGCAGCCTCAGGCGGAGAGCATTGTGTGTGTTCCAGCTCTTCAGACCAAATCTTGAGATGTGAAACGTGGTTTTCGGATCCTCTATATTACCATGGTATTCTTCGAATTAGCTTCGAGTACAATTTAAATTCCATGATATATATCAAAGCACCGTGTGCCACGGCACTTTTTCATGGAGGATACACTCATCACCCATGATAAACTGGGGAAAAACCTTCTTATTTCACTTGAAAACACTTGTGAGTTCATTTGCATCTGTCAGAAAGCCAAACAGCCAATGGATGATGGGTATTTTTACACTTGTGATGGAATTTTGGTCTTGAAATGTTTTATTCTATCTGCACAAAATATTCCCTCTGAACTCATGCTTATGCTGGATCCAGTTTTGATTTTTGCCTTGAAACCGTGTTTGTGGGGGGGGGTGTTTTAGTGTATGTGTGTGTGTGTGTGTGTGTCATACTGAAACACTGCTGTTTTCCCATCTTTCTGCAGCCAGTAAGAAACCAGGAGAGCCTCTTATCATCTCTGACATTAAAAAAGGCAGCATGGCCCACAGGTATGAACACACACGGCCAAAAACACTTTTAAAATGTTTATGATCCTATAGAAAGATGATCCTAAATATAAATCTCATATATATATTTTTTAATCATAAAATAATATTTATTTATATTTTATTATTTATATTTTAAGACTTTTTTATTATTATTATTAATTCTAATATTCAGATTATACGTGGAAAATATAAAATAAAATTTGAAACATGATATTTGTATATAAATACATTTTTGTGTGTGTGTGTTTTGTATGTGCTTGTGTGTGTGTGTGTGTGTGTGTGTGTGTGTGTGTGTGTGTGTGTGTGTGTGTGTGTGTGTTTGTCTGTGTTTGTGAGTGTCTGTGAGTGTGTGTGTGAGTGTGTGATTTTGTCCTAGAAATGTATATCCGTTTTATTTAGATATATTTAAATACATTTATTTAAACATATTTATAAAATAAAATAAAACATTTAAACATTTAAAACAATTATTAGTGTTATTTTTATTTAAAAAAAATGGGATTTAAAAAATGATTTAAGAAATGAGTTCTATTTCATTTTATATATAATTGTTTTTGCTTCTAAATAAAAAAATGTAAATTATTTTATTATTTTTAAGGTTTTTGCTCCATGTCCATTTTATTTTATTTTATTTTATCTAATTGTTTTTGCTTCTTAGAAATATAAATCCCTTAAATCTTATCTGCTTTATTTTAAGGCTTAACATTTTTATATTCGTATTATATTTGGAATCTATAAAATAAAATTTTATACATGATATCGAATCCTGAAATATTCCACAGACAAATTAGAATTATTATCGATTACATTATTATGTAATGTCCAGTAGGGGGTGACACACTCCATATATGATTAATTACAGTCAAATAGAGTGCTTTCTTTACATGCTTTATTATATAAAGTTGATATTTTATAATAAAAATTTGTATCATAAATACTCATTCTATCCTTTCTCGTTTGGAGAAAGAAAAAAGAAGTGCAGAGTTTGTTGAGGACTCGCTCCTCAGGCTCGCCTCACGTTTGTCTGTGGGACTGAAGCGCATTTGATGTTTTTTTCCTGCAGAACAGGAACTCTGGAGCCCGGAGACAAGCTGCTAGCCATAGATAACATCCGCCTGGAGAACTGCTCCATGGAAGACGCCGTCCAGATCCTGCAGCTCAGCGAAGACCTGGTCAAACTCAAAATCCGCAAGGATGAGGACAACTCAGGTGTGTGTGCTGATGTGGACCCGCAGTCCATCCCACTAGACCTGTGAACAACACGTGAGGCTCATCAGTTCCTATTTTAAAAGAAAGAAATGGGGAATTATATATGTAGCTTTTAGAAAAAATATATTTTTTAGGATGACTGTGTGTTTGGATGTTTTGAGCTTTTGAGTTCCCTTCTCTTTAGCAATATTCTCTTTATCAAGATTTTCAACAGTGATTTAAATTATTACAATGTAGTAGATAAAAAAAATCCATCAGGATGACAAACATTATCATGATGATAGTTTACCATTTAAATAACATACATTGACATACATTGCATTATATATATTTATCTTTTTTATAAGTTTGAATTGAATCATTTATAAGTTTTTTCCTCTTATATTTCCCCCTTAGAAAGATCATTTATATATGATAAAATAAAATTAACATGTATATCATATATATATATATATATAAGATTAAAATAAAACTTAAAAATGTGTTGTTTATCTGATATATAGTTAATTTTGCCCTTGTTATTTTTTTATTTTAGATATGATTGTTTTTGCCTCTTATAAAGATTTTTTATTTTTATTTTGTCATATTTTTGCCTCTTATAAAAGTAAACCATTTTTTATTTTGTTTGATCATTTACAACATATTACACGTAATTTAAGATACAATTATAATTTAACATTCTCATCCCATTTATCATTTATCATATCTTTATCATTTATGGTGATAAATTATAAAAAAATGTAAAATCTTAGAAATATAAATACTTTATTATATATTTATATATATATATATATAATTATGTTTGCCTCTTAGAAAAAAATGTAAGATGAAATATGAGCTGGTTAAATGCTTTAATTTCATTCAGCAAAAACAAAGTTATTCCAAAGTAAATCAGTCAATCCAAAATCAATCCACCAACCCTATTTTGATTTTAAACCATTTCAAATCATGCTGAAAATCACACTAAAAAGCATATCAATGTGTCCTTCAACATTCAACCAGCAGGTGTCAGTAGAACTACATACAATATTAAAGATTCTCTTATCCAAGGACGCAACTAATGACAAAAACCCTGATTTTCAACACTGTCAATCAAACATTTAGCCACGCCCACTCTTTCTATGTTGCTATTTTCTGCATTTATAATATTGAAGTCATCAAAACGATAAAAATGACACAGTGTACGTATCCTTTATGTGTCACTCGAGTTATTTTGTTGACATGATAGACAGAGTTCTTTCAACATCTCAGACATTTATCATGTTTTGTTATGAGGCGAAACACAGTGTGCGGTCAGAAGAACAGCAGATGAAGTGTCTCGTCGTTCCTCAGAAGTGAAACTGTGCGGGTTGAGTCAGCAGACGGGTCTATTTACAGCTCCATGAGAACATTGTGTTCACCATTCACTCATAATATGTTGATTTTGAATGCATGTGTCCAGACGAGCAGGAGTCGTCCGGCTCCATCATCTACACGGTGGAGCTGAAGCGCTACGGTGGCCCGCTGGGCATCACCATCTCCGGCACCGAGGAGCCCTTTGACCCCATCATCATCTCAGGCCTGACCAAGAGGGGTCTCGCTGAGAGGTGAGACTCACGGGTCAGACGGGTCGACTCCCAAAACACCCCTGTGACAGAGAGACACCAGCACATACACTCTCTCTCTCTCTCTCTCTTTACATTCTAAAGCCTGAATTTGGAATGATTTTTGATTATGCATTTCATAATACATATTGTTGCACAGCACACTATAAAGAGTGAAAACGTGTTTATTATTTAAAAGCAATAATATTAAGAGTGGCCATAATAATAATAATAATAATAATAATAGGGTAATTCAGCTATATTAAATATTTTTTATTTGAATAAAACCAGTCAATTTAGATACTATTCTTCTTAGCTGTTGTTATTGTTAAGTATCATTATATTATTAAAGTTCATATTATTATTAATGAAATATTCGATTATTCATAATTCAACTTTTTTCTCCCAGTTTTTTAACCTCTTTTGTCTGGTAACCTAAGCTTATGCCTTATGCGGAAATATATAAATTATTATTAATTATAAAAATTTAATGTTATCACTGGAAATAAAAGCAATATTAATACTAATAATAATAATTGGGTAATTCAGTCATATGAAATAGTTAAAAATTATGTACTCACAATGAAACAATTTTCTCACATTTTTTTATTAAAAGTTAGATTCTATATTATTTTAAATATAGCACACAAGTCTACAATTATGATTTGTCATTTGTAGATCTTGGCGCGCACAAACACACACACTCACACTCACACAACACACACTCAAAAACACACTGTGAAGCAACACATACTGTATATTGGTAATGTTAACTCAAAATATTCAAGAATTAATGTGCTTCATACAATCCATCAAAGTGCATATACATATACAAACATATACAGTTATTTCTCCAACTATGGACTCTTTATGTCCCTGAGGGTCGATTTTTAAAGTGCGAGTTTCTTCTCTAAAAGTCCTCAAGGCCAGATTGCTCATGTGCCGTTGTTTATCAGTGTGTGTTTATCAGCGTGTGTTTATCAGCGTGACGGTGTCGTCTGTTCTCTCAGGACCGGAGCCATTCATGTCGGAGATCGCATTCTGGCCATCAACAGCGTGAGTCTGAAGGGCAAGCCGCTCAGTGAAGCCATACACCTGCTGCAGATGGCAGGAGAAACCGTCACACTCAAGATCAAGAAACAGACCGACGGTGAGTCGCAAACAACAGGATCCTACGCCTGTGTTCTACGTGGAAATATATATTATATACCATAATCGTAACTCCCCCTTCAGACCCAGATGACAAAAATAAAGAGAACGATCTCGATACCGAGCTCAGCGACAACGAGGACGAGATGACCGACTCGCAGAAGACCAACAAGCTGTCGGACATTTACTCCGCCACCATCCCCAGCGTGGATTCGGCGATGGAGTCGTGGGACGGCTCGGGAATCGACGCCGGATACAGCAGCCAAGGTGAGTTCAGGCTCGGAAATCTCCATACTGGTGATCTATTGACAGCCGTTGTAAAGCCTTTGACCTCGTCCGCCTCCTCCAAAGGTGCCTACATCCATCAGGCTGCTGGGATAGCGTTACACCCTCACGAGTGGCGTAACAGCAAGCAGAGGAACAGCACTCCACCCCCCGCCCGCCGCAAGAACTACCCCTTCAGTGACGGGGGGTTCAGCGAAGACGACTGGGAGAAAACGGCCGGGTGAGACTGGAGGTCATGCTCTCCAAGCTCCAAACACTCATATACTGTGCTTTCCATTCAGGGTTATTATAATTAATCGATTCATCGGAATAAATAATATTAGGGATGCACGATATATCGGCCACCATATCGGTATCGGCCGATATATGTTCATTTATAATGTTAGCGTAATCGGGAATTTTCCGATGAGAAAATTTGGCCGATATATTTAAGCTGATAAATAATGTGTTATTTCCTTCAGTTGAGACGCTTCAGACGCGACACTGTTCAACATGATGGTTTTGAATTGCTTGAAATATGGGAATCACTTCAAAAAAAGGAAAATACAGTGCAAAATGTTCTGTCATAATGGTCCTGTAGCGGTCGACGCGCATTCACGGGAGATGGATGCTGGCGTATGACGTAAGACGTAGCGTAGGAAGCGTCGTGACATAGAACAAACGTAGAGTTTTGTTTTGCTCTGCTCTCTGGCTGCGCTGTCACGTTCGTTCTACGTCACGACGCTTCCTACGCTACGTCCTACGTCATACGCCAGCATCCATCTCCGTGAACGCGCGTCGACCGCTACCGGAAGCCAGTTATTTTCGCTTATAAAGTTTTAAGTATGTATATTTTTACGACAAAACCACACGGATTACCCTCAGAAGGCCTTCGTTTATCCCCCTGGAGCCGGATGGATTAGTTTTGTGAAGGATGCATGCACATTTTGGGACTTGAAGGAGTGGACCCCATAGTTTCACATTATAACCACTTAGAGATCTAAGACATTTTCTAAAATAACTGAAAATGTGTTCGTCTGAAAAAAGATTGACATATGCATCTCGAACGGCTTGAGGGTGAGTAAATCATGGGTTAAATATCATTTTTGGCCGAACTATCCCTTTAAGCACACAGTGTACTAATACTCTAATGAGAGTTCGAGTTGACATGTTGTTGCTAAGTTACTTGTAGTTAGTAGAAAGTCTAAGCAGGGCTTCAGGCCTAGTTTCTTTCACAAGAGGAATCCACCCATCCTTGCGGTCCTCCTCAACGTGCCAAGGCTGGTGCCAGAGCGCCGGATATCAGTGCCAGCTTAAGTGCCTCATGCCTTATTGGCTCTAACCTGTGTGTCTGCCGCAGATACAGCAGCCAGACACATGCCGATGGTCTCATAATGGAGCAGGAGGACAGCTTCTGGTGCCAAGCCCTGGAAGACCTGGAGACGTGTGGCCAGTCCGAGCTACTGCGCGAGATTGAGGTAAACCGCTCAAATAATGAGCTCCCTTGCTTAGAAACCTTTAATCATCTAGTGGATTAGATATACTTTAACATATAAGAAGAAAAGATGGCATTTCTCCATAGAAAAAGTTAATAGTTTGCACTTACGGTGCGATGATGATGTCAACATCAGTTATGTAAGAGTCATTTCCTGAAGGAGAACAATTTGTGTACTCTGCCCTTTCACAAAGTATTGATTTTGAGCTCTACTAGAATAGGTTTTCATGCTTGAATGTTCAAAAAACACATTATTTTTGACATATTTTATATTATTGCAGCACTTATCTTCCCCGTCTGTCAGTAACGCTCTGTTTAGTTCCTGTCTCTATGAAGCCCCTCCATCTGAAAAGCACAATGTGCTCTGATTGGTCGGCTGGATCAGTGTGTTGTGATTGGGTGTTTGGGAAATGTCACGCCCCTTACTATAACCGTTTCAACACCATACTAACCAACTCAACCAGGCCCCACCCCTTTATTTTGCATATTAGTTGGGCGGGACTTTTGTCATGGAATTTTGTGATGTGTTTGTTTCCGGAAGAAAACTCAAGACTACAATTAACAAACATAAATCCTGTAGCAGATCTAGGCAGGTGGAGCTGGGGAGGTGGAGGGGTTCAGAGGAACTCTTGATAGCGCACTGCAGGACTAACTTACAGAAAACACTGAACCAGACTATTTAAACGTTGAGCAAGCAATCTCATTGGCTGCAGGATTAGCAGAGGCCAATCAATGTGTGCCATGCGGTAATGATGTGATTGCCTGCAGTTGAATGTAAAGGACCATCAGCCAGCGCCCTCTAGAGTTTCAGGACTGAACTAGATATAATAACTCCCTCAGGAGTGACTTTGTGCTTTGTAACTTTGCAAACATTTTCATGCTCAAACAGCATTACACACTATAGAATGTTGAACATGTAAAAAAGCATAAAAGGTTTAATATTAAATATTATATAATTAATATATTAATGGACGCTCCTCAGTTCTTGGGTCACACTTGGGTAAACTTCTATAGTGGTGAACGGAAACTACAAAATATATAACTTTTGCATTCCAGTAGCAGAAGATAAAATTTACAGTTCCATTTCTGTGACTTTTCAAAAAGAGGAAAAAAATAATGTGAAGAGCTTGATTAACACAGTCAGAAAAGAGAAAGATGTAAAAAAAATTCGTCATTCACACATCAGAGTTAACTAGTTTTTAAAAATCTAATGCCAAGGTAATATAACACAAATTATGGTCTTAAAAGTTATTACATTTTTATATGAAATCCAAAAAAAAGAGAGAGAGAATATAAATAAAAAAACGTTGCTAGAGTTTTGACGTTAATAATTGGAAAAATTTCATCACAGACTATGACAAGGGTTTCACAATTGTTTTAAAATGAAAAATAATTATTAATTTATTTTTTTAAATAATTTCATATTATGGTGTGTATTTATTTAATACATATTTTAGGCCATATACATTTTGACATACATATACATATATATATATATATATATATATATTTGACTATTTCAAATAGAATTTACATATATATATATATACACATATATATATATATATATATATATATATATATATATATATATATATATATATATATATATATGTGTGTGTGTGTATATATATATATATATATATAACATTTAAATAATTTAACTGTGTCTGTTATTTCCTTAATTTATCCTTTGCTTATTATCTTAAAATGATAGTAAAATATCACTTTAAACAGAGAGTGATAACATTTGAGCGTTTACATGTGCTGGGTTCTTCAGTCACAAACAATAGAGAAAAATTACAGTATTTTACCTCCTTTTTATAGAAGAGTCAAGTTGTTTGCCTCATGATATAGAGGCCAGAACCTTGATAACAGGATTCAGAATATCCTAAAATATTATTATTATATTAATGTAGCTTGAGATTGTATTCTTTGTCTTTAAGTGTGTATAGGGAATATATATATATATATATATATATATATATATATAACTAGAATGACTCCTAGAGTTCAGTGGTTGAGCAATGCTGTACAGTCCCAGTGAAATGTGTCAGACTGAGAAAATGTCCCATGAACATTGTGTTCAGCACATTTTTTTTTGGGCTGTGTTTGCACCAGTATCATATTGACATAATTACTGTAAATATGAGTCAAGTGCTAAAACAACACTGACGGCATGCAAATACATACTGCCATCAGCAGACGCTGATCATTCGTTTGTTTTTCCTTCTAAATGCTGAAAATCCCAGAGCACCAATCACTATACCGTTACCGAAAAAAAGAAGTATGCATGGCAACCGATGTCTCATTTCATGCCTGCTTGCTCTAAACAATGAGCTCTGTTCTTACACAACCAACTGAGGAGAGTTACGAAAGTATGAGGAAGTGTTTTTATCAGATTTTTGATGACATTGGTTAGCGAGGTCAGCCATGGATGACATGTTCCTCCATCGGTACTTGACATTCTTTCATCCGTGCAACACAAAAGGAGATGTTTTGTCCTGTCCTGGCTCTCTTTTCGGTATAATGCCAGTGGATGGGTTGCTGTCAAGTCTTCTGACGCCACATGATAGCTTTGTGTGTGGGAAAATGCTGAAATTTTGATATAATTCCCACTCACATTTATTCAAATATGCCACCACGTCAAGTGACATCAAAGGTATTTGGTTGAACAGTAAAGTCATTTCTATGGGAAAGAGCAGCCAGGACTAAGTGTTTCACATTCACAGAAGAAAATCAGTCCAACAGGTTTGGAATAACATGAAGGTGAATAAATAATGACTGAATTTGCATCGGTGTTATTTCAATATCATTCATGTACTATCATAGATTTTTTTCATATTTCAACTTTTATTAAAGTTTTTGTTAAAGTTATTTTAGTAGTTCAACTTCAACTAAGAAAAAAAGAACTTTTTTTTTTTTTTTTTTTTTTGCTTTGCATTCGCTTTTGATTTGCTTTTTTTTACTTTGATTTTGTTTTGTTTTGCTTTACTTTGATTTTGTTTTGTTTTGCTTTACTTTGGTTCTGTTTTGTTTTGCTTTACTTTGATTCTGTTTTGCTTTACTTTGATTCTGTTTTGTTTTGCTTTACTTTGATTTAGATTTTTTTTGCTTTACTTTGATTTTGTTTTGTTTTGCTTTACTTTGATTTTTTTTTTTTTGCTTTACTTTGATTTTGTTTTGTTTTGCTTTACTTTGATTTTTTTTTGTTTTGCTTTACTTTGATTTTGTTTTGTTTTGCTTTACTTTGATTTTGTTTTGTTTTGCTTTACTTTGGTTCTGTTTTGTTTTGCTTTACTTTGATTCTGTTTTGTTTTGCTTTACTTTGATTCTGTTTTGCTTTACTTTGATTCTGTTTTGTTTTGCTTTACTTTGATTTAGATTTTTTTTGCTTTACTTTGATTTTGTTTTGTTTTGCTTTACTTTGATTTTTTTTTTTTTTGCTTTACTTTGATTTTGTTTCTTTTTTTTTTTTTTTTTTTTTTTGTTTGTTTGTTTTGCTTTACTTTGATTTTGTTTTGTTTTGCTTTACTTTGATTTTGTTTTGTTTTGCTTTACTTTGATTTCGTTTTTTTTTGCTTTACTTTGATTTTGTTTTGTTTTGTTTTGCTTTACTTTGGTTTTGTTTTGCTTTACTTTGGTTCTGTTTTGTTTTGCTTTACTTTGATTCTGTTTTGTTTTGCTTTACTTTGATTCTGTTTTGTTTTGCTTTACTTTGATTATGTTTTGTTTTGCTTTACTTTGATTTTTTTTTTGCTTTACTTTGATTTTGTTTTGCTTTACTTTGATTTTGTTTTGTTTTGCTTTACTTTGATTTTGTTTCTTTTTTTTTTTTACTTTGATTTTGTTTTGTTTTGTTTTGCTTTACTTTGATTTTGTTTTTTTTTGCTTTGCTTTGCTTTACTTTGATTTTGTTTTGTTTTGCTTTACTTTGATTTTGTTTCTTTTTTTTTCTTTTTTTTTGCTTTAATTAGCTTTTGTTTTGTTTTGTTTTGTTTTGTTTTGTTTTGTTTTGCTTTTGTTTTGTTTTGTTTTGTTTTGTTTTGTTTTTGTTTTTGCTTTGCTTTTTGTTGCCTTTGTTTTTTTGGGGGGTTTTTTTGCCTTGCTTTGCCTTGCTTTTTTAATTTTTATTTTTATTTCAGTTTTAGTTATTTTAATACTTCAACTTAAACTAAGAAGGAAAAAAAAAACTAAGGAAGAAACTGAAAATAAGAAATGTTGCCTTTGTAAATATTTTATTTTTATTTCAGTTAACATGTTATATTACGGAGCCCTTAAAGGGATATGGTGATTGAAAAAAAGAAGTTATATTTCAATGCTTTTAAGTTCTCTTGCAAATATTTTGCGTCCCGCTAAGAAACGTTACATCCGCTCGCAAAACCTTTTGAGTTTTCTTTGCAAGCAAATGCAAAATTTCTCAGAGGTGCGCAAAACTTTTTTCAAGAGAACCATATAAAGCATTGAAAAATATTTTCCTCCCATCTCATATTTGTTCCATCACCGTGTCCCTTTAGGTGCTCCGTATTTTATTTCAAGTTACGATTCAACGAAAGGGTTTCTTATGGTTTTAGTTTAGTTTTAGCTTTGGTTAAAGAAAACCCTGATTTGCCTATTGAGTGAACTGTCTTTAAAGGAGGTGCTTTATGGTTGTTGAGGGACTTTACAGAAGTATTTGTTGTAGTTACATCCTTAAAATTGCATATTAATGTGCAAGCCTGCAAAAACCTCAAGTTACGTCATAAAGGCGAAATAGAACTCGGCTTTCCACCTATCTGCCATTTCTAACAGCGTTTTGATATTAGTTTCATGAGCGTAGATCCTATGTGTCGTGCTTTGAGTTAAATCCTATTGAATCACAGCTTCAAAGAGTCAGTTCTCTCAATTAACAGACATTTCAGTCACAGCTCTTTGGAAATAAACCGAACTGGAGCTCATTAAAGGTAAATGAGGATGGGCTTCATGTCCTCTGGTTAATAGAGTTTCATTAGATGAGACAATTGCTTAATGAGCACCCAATCAGAGGCTCACACAGCGCTCCCTATTGAAACATTGAGGCCTGAAGGCCCTTTCACATGACTCGCGTCAGGAGTTTAGCACACTTGGCATGAGACATGTGAAAAGACCTCAGTAGAGCAGGAGTCAGTGTTTGTGGTTCTTGTTCATCCCTAGGCGTCGATAATGACCGGCAGTGCCCTGAGTTTGGGGGTGGAGGGGGGAAAGAGCCACTGCGAGACGGTCAGCCAACCTCATCTCAGCCCTCTGCGTAAGCCCCCGCTTCTCCTCAACGAGACCAAGAACAAGAGCACGCTCCGCATGTCCGAGAAAACCTGGGAATCACGGAGGATCAAAGAAGAGATCCAGGACATCCTGTCGCCCACACCGTTAGAGCTGCACAAGGTGGACAAACTCCACAACATACTACATTGAACACACTGTTTACCAGTATTGTGCATTCCCTTTAGAAAAGATGACGAGTTTCCTCCTGAGGTGCTGGTCAACATGGTTGGTATTAGTAACCGCTGGGAGAATACGAACAGCATTCTCAGGTCTTCTCAGAAAATGTCCCTGGGAAAGCACATGGAGATTCATCTGCATCCTCTCGTTGGTTAATATTAATATGGTTTGTGTTTTTTGGTTTTTTTTGCGGTTTAACAGGAAATTTAGATCTTTTTTTTCTCCCAAACTCAAATGTGTTTTCACTGAAGATGCTTCATGCCATTTTAATGCAGTAAGTCAAGACCAATCATTTATGATGTAAACACATCTGTCCTATCAGCATATTTGTGGTTTATTTCCAAGGAAATCTGACATATCCTGGGAGTTGCTTTGCTTGTGTTTTTTGTGTGTGTGTGTGTGTGTGTTTTTTTGCTTTTCTTTACTTTGTCTACGCTTTTGCTTTTGTCTTGCTTTGATGTGCTTTGGTTTGTTTTGTGTATTGCTTTACTTTTGCATATGTTTTGCTTTGCTTTTGTTTTGCTGTGCTTTTGTTTTGTTTTGTTTCGTTATATTCCGGAAATATACCTGAAAAAAAACAACAACAATTGAGTTTCGTTTTTTTTTTACCACATTGGGAAAATGTTTTTTTTTCTTGTTTTAAATACACTATAAACCTAACAAACTTATTGAGGTTTATGCTTAAAAATCTACATGAACAATTTTTTTTTTATTTTTTAAACTAAATTATTTTATCTAATGTTATTTATTTGTTTGTTTGTTTGTTTGATTTTTTTACAACTCAAGGATTTTTTTTTTTTTGGTGAACTATTCCTTCTGCTTAAGACATCTTCTGATGAAAACATTCAGAAGAAACTAGCTCATGGTTAAATTGTCGCAATCATTTTGTGTTTAACAGGTGACGGTGATGAAAGACCCAGAGAGCGATGACTTTGGATTCAGCGTATCAGACGGTTTCTTGGAAAAGGGTGTTTACGTGAACATGATCAGACCTGAGGGTCCAGCGGACCGTGCTGGACTCAAACCGTACGACAGGATCCTTCAGGTGCCTCTTCTCAGATCACCACACGCCCCCCCCACCTCCCTCTCCCCAGCTATATGATCTGCCCAGCTCAGTTAAATATAAACTCACTTTGAGAGGCATGAGAGCGTCAATAGGCTCTGGGAGGACAGGTCGAGTTAAAAAGTTATTTCTCTGGTTCTTCTGCGTGGCTACACAGCACTTGTGGTCCTCTTTCTAATCTCCCACGCTTCACCGACTGTGGAAATGATTCAATCTGTGTTAAGATACTTAACAGCTGTGGTGTTAACCACAGTAAAAAAAAAAAAAAAAAATTGTCAATGGGGGTTAAAAAAATGCTTTGGTTGAGTTGGAGGTGCTTGCTTTATGGTGTCTTGTTTTATTTGTCATCCCATTATCAAGTATGATAACAAACATTTTCAGAATAAACCCTTGTTCAGATAAACAAAAAGTATTTTAGAGACTCTGCTAACATGTGCCGCGGTTGCATTATTGATTTAATTGATTAAATTCTCTTAAGTCCCATTCATGCTCCTGCGATAACAATAAAGATATAGATCTAAAAATCGTTCTAATGCAAAAGAATAGGTCCAAACCACACCTAAACAATATTGTTGAAATATATATATTTTTTTCAACTGATGAACGATAAAAACTTTGCCAGCCAATCAGAATCCATCCTGCTTTAAAGAGCTTGAGCATTAAAAGCGGCATAGGACAAATAATAAAACAGGACAATATTGTCTGCTGGTGTGGACACTAATATAGTTATTGTTATCGTTCCTGGTGTGAACGGGGAATTTTAGGACGTTTACTGAAGTCTAAATGTTTCTCCACCAGGTGAACCACGTGCGGACACGAGATTTCGACTGTTGCTTAGCTGTTCCCCTCATCACAGAGGCCGGAGACAAACTGGAGCTGGTGATCAGCCGAAACCCGTTAGCACAGCCGGGGGTCGCCCAGCCCCACGACTGCCATCCCCACTTCAACCCTGTAGGCCATTCCCGCGAGCACCAGACCAGCACGCTGGACCTGTGACCAGCGGGTAACTCGGACTAAGACCGCACCGGACCTTTCGATGCAACAGACTATCACAAGGAGCCATGATCCACTGGGTTCATCACAAAACTCGAATGAACTGAAATATCCAGATCTTGGAAACAGTACAACAAAAGATTTGAGCCAGTTTTCCTTTCAGTACTCGACAAGGATCTGAGCCAGTTTTCAAAAACAGAAAAGGAAACTTTTTTTTTTTTTTTGGACTACTACAATGCATACATGGACTTCACCCATCAAATCAAACATTTATTTTCTTTGATCTGATTTTTGTTTTGTGTTTTGTTTTCGCTAATTTTGTTTGGCTTTATTTTATTTATTTATTTTCTTCAGATAAAAACAAAACAAAAAACATACTGTGTCCAAATGTTTACAAAACAGAAAGATGATTCTGCTTTTGAAGTAGATCGCTATTAGACGGAAGCATTTTTTTCTAGGTGTCTTACATTTCCATTTTCAGTAGCAAGTGTTTTTACTCACACAACAAACTGCAAATTAAGCTTTAGCTGTGTTTTAGTCCTGGCCTAGTCACTGCAGGAATACCTTCAGGCACACATTGTCCTTTCTCGCAAACACACGTTGCTACTATAAACAGACAAAAACACCACCATTCTTTGTTCCTTACACGCATAAACAGTATGGACTCCCAACAAACAAACTTAAATTTGTCTTTGTGTCAGACACAAACACTTCAGGCCATGAGTGCCCCAACAACAATGCACAAGGTGACTGCCTGCTGCTCTGAATAGAAAGTTGCTGTTTGATATTACCAACAAAGACTTCACAGCCTATCGTGTCAACATCACGTTTCTTATTTTTCAGGAGTTTAAGACATTTAGGTAACACTTTATTTTACAGTGTCCTTTTTACATATGTTACATGTAGTTACTATAGTAATAACTACAAATTATGCATAATTACATGCAACTAACCTTATCCACACCCTATAGTAAGTACATGTAGTTAATTATCATTACACAGTAATTAAATGTAATAATTACACTGTAAATGCGAAGTGTAACCGACATTTTCCATGAATAGGGTGCACTTTAGTGTCACATTTTATTGTTTTTTATGTAATAAAGACACAAAATCCCGTTTTTTTAATCCTAAGGTCAATTAGATATGTTAGATAAACTATTATAAAACATAAAATAGCACATTTTAAACGTACAAAATGTGTTTATTTCTTATTTAAAACACTTACTTTGCCTGGTCCTTTGACTAAATCCAACAATTATAATCATGTTATTGACGCAATCTGTTTAATGTTTTAACTTCATTTAATTGTAGTCAAAATATTTTTTAAATGGACAATTTTTATCTACCAGAAACAGTATTTCGCTTTTTTCCTATATTTTGTGTGCAACCCAGTTACTGTATGAATTCCCTCATTACAAAAAGAAAATAATTTCTTTAAAACACTAGAAAGCGACATTATTTGGACACAAGTAACTAATATAACTCAAGTTTTCAAAAAATTTACATTAATGTTAGTGTTGACTGCATTGCTCAAGCTTAAACCGTTCAACTCTGTTAGTGTAAGAAAAAATGGTCAAACAAATAGTTTTTTGGTGCCAAATATGGTTATAAGTAATGTCAAACCAGCATTTCATCCCAAACTTACTAGCCTCTACCGAATAATGGCTTAATTTTGGCAAAATTTAAAAAACAGGGTTGACCCATTTTTTCCAAAATTAAGACATAATTTTAGTTTGACTTACTGAAATCAAATTTTCTGGAGGTTGACCAGGACCTATTTTGCACCCTATTTGCGTGAAGTGCATTTGCTCGAGACACTTCCATGAGAAACAAGAAGCTGTGATAATGACATGCAAACACATTTTAGTTAGCAGCACGTACATCCATTACCCACATCCTAAAACGGCCACGTGTACTCTCATGCAGCAGTAAAACCAAGGTCTGACATGCCCTGACTTCTTTGACATGTCATTGACTTCTTGAAAAGCTTATCGCGGTAAGTGCTGTTACCCCCTACCTTCTCCCTCCACATACCTCTCTCTATATTCTAACCCCAAACCGCTGCCACAATGTAGCATTCACTCCAGTCCCCGCAAACATCCAGGCCTCAAGGGCACGTACTTTCACGGTAGATTGTCGCCAAACTGCCATTTGCCACCACTTGCCAAATATCACAAATGTTTCCACCACAGGCTATTTCGGACACACTGGTCTAGGAGCGTTTGTAAAGCCGGCACATCGTTAACTTATGTTCCTCGCTCGTGGGCCACTAAGCTTTTACAAAGGTCATGTCTCTGTGGACATGCGGCCCCACAGTCTATTAACCTCCACTAAACATTTATCTAGTGTTTCAAAATCCGAGATTTATGGTCACAGTGGGCTGTGGTGGAATATATCTTGACATCTGAAGGGGAAATAAGGATGTGTAGTTTCGTCTGTCATAACATGTGTTGGACTGTGGAATATTCCACTGCTTTGTGAACCGTTTAAACCCCACAAAACAATTAGCAGAATTCTTTTGTTAGAAAGAATTTGACAGGTTAAAGAGTTTGACGCAAGCTTGTTTGAGGGTGTGTCTGATCCCTTTTTGTGTTTGCCTTGTAGATTAGTTGAATTGAGATATATGGGATGTGATGTTTCAAAGAAAGCCGCTGTCAAGATGTTTCTTGGCTAGGTTTGGGAATCGAGAACCGGTTTTAGTTCAGAACTGGTTCCATTTGTTTTTGTTTGTTTTATTGCAGATGCAGAGGGAACACTCTGGAATACAAATACTCTGGAAAACAAACAATGTCTTTAATTGGAATCAGACCTGAAAGTGTTATGATTCCAATATATGTAGTTGGGACAGATGCAAAACAGTATTTTTATCCTAGATGAAGAAAGTTATAGTTTTTATAATCTTAAGGAATAGTTCATCCAAAAGTATGTCATTATTTACTTGTCTGAACACAAAGCTTTTTGGAACTTGACAGACATGAGCCATCGTGAATTGTTGTTGTATGTAAATGAGCGGCATGAACATTATTCAAAAATTCTCCTTTTGTGTTACACAGACTAAATGACACAATACGACTTTAAAAAAACAATGGTGAGTAAGTAATGGCATAATTTTCATTATGGGGTGACCTACTCTTCAAAACAATAAAAAGTAACCCACATGAAAGCTACTTCTTTGAAGATGTATGTTGGTTCATATTATAACCATAAGCAAATACCATTTCAGGAACCAAAATGCAGCTGTATCCTGTGGTTTGTCAAAGTCAACAAAATATTTTCTTTTACATTTTAGGACTTCCCTTGTGTGGTTCAAGCAGTTTCCCCACACTTAAAAATCTACTTTTTTGGGGGGGTTATTTCTCCTTCAGTGTGGTCCTGTCCACACCAAAACACTTATATACTCCATAATTAATTGTGGATTAGCTGAATTTATTTCCTCACCCTGCAGTCTTTACAACCATGTTGGAAAGCACAAGCAAAATCTATTTGCAGTAAAGTAGAAAGCACTCATTGTTCTACAAGACTTTGTTGAACAATCAGAGTCTCTGTTCAGGCCCGTCGCATTAGGAGTCTACCCAAGGCTCGCTCCTAGGCCCCTTTAAGTTTTGGGTTTTTTTCTCCCTACTACCTTCCTGCCTGTTGCGTAATTCTACCAACTGCCTCCAAAAGCTGACTACAAAAAATAAGACCTTTATTTATTAGAAATTTCCTATTTGACATCTACTTTGAGGTAGGCCACATTTTGTCTGCAGGTCGCTGCATTGCGGGCCAAAGTCTCAAAGAAGGGCCTGTTTTCATTTCAGAGACATTTAACCATGATAGTGTACGTATTGTAACGTGTACGTACTATTCCAGGAGGAAAGACAATTGGGTTCCTTTTATATGTAAAAAAAGGAGGGAAGGTTGGCCCACCACAGCTCCAAAAATAGAAAAATATGTATTTCATGTTCTCACCACAGGTGATGTTTCAAGTCAAGTGGCTCTTCATCATTCCTTTTATATGTGCAATATTGAGACCAGAGAAAGGTTTTTAAAAGATTTTACATAAGCTTTATAAAGCTCCAAATGTGTTCATCCCTATGCATTTTGAATTCCTGATGTATGCATTGATATTAATGTGTATTTTTGAATGTGTAATATGAAAGTTCTATTCTCTGTACAGTATTTTTGTATGAACTCTAAACCTTGCTGTTTCCACAGCGTATTTGAAGCACAATGGCGAAAGAGAACTGATAATCAAGTCTATTCTGGTTTGGCTAGACTGGTTTGGTGTTGAGACCCATTCCTTATCGATACGGGAATGTGCTAATGATATCCTTTTCTAAAAACAACTGAATAAAAGAGGTAAAATGCACCACTGTGAGTCAAATTCAATGTGTTTGATTTCGTGAGAGGCCACTGATTCTTACAATTTTACCTACCACTAGTTTTTATTCAGTGTGTGCGTAAATTCACCATTTCATTCGATTTTCTGTCAATTTTATCACAGTTATAACATTGAAGTCAAGGTTAAGGTTTTGGTTTTATAAGGTTTTGTAAGGTTTCAAATTTCCCACTTTATTATACTCTGTCAGATATTTATGAATACATTTATAAAAATCAGAAAACATCAGTCGGCCTTGATCCTGAAGGTCCACTTTCCATATGTAATCTGCTATTAGATTATATCAGTATATAGTTTTATTATTATAATGATATTATGAATACGTAACATTTTAATATTTAATATTAATACATTCATATTATATACAGTATAGACAGTGTAAAAAAAAGTTGCAACCTTAAATTTTTAAGTATAATCAACTTGGATGTTTAAGTAATTTCAACTTAAATGATAATAAACTGACTTAAAATGGGTTGAATCTTATATAAAAAAAAAAAGTTAAAATTGCTTAACTTTGCTTTAACTCATCAAAATTCAATTTTCAACTCAAAATAATCAAAGTTAAGCAATTTTAACTTTTATATATATATATATATATATATATATATATATATATATATATATATATATATAAGATTCAACCCATTTTAAGTCAGTTTATTATCATTTAAGTTGAAATTACTTAAACATCCAAGTTGATTATACTTAAAAATTTAAGGCTGCAACTTTTTTTACACTGTATATTATGAAATGACACAATATTATACAATAAGTTATGACAACATATGTTTTTACACTGCTTTAAATTTAAATTTTCAACTCAGTGTAAAAACATATGTTGTCGTAACTTATTGTATAATATTGTGTCATATCATAATTTTTTTAAGTATATATTACAACATTTACCTGCTTTGCAATTCACTGCAAACTGTTAAACCTTTGTTACAAAAAAATACACTGTACAGATTTTTTCTCAGAAGACTGCAGTGAAGTAGTAATGACCAGGGACATCTAATGAGATCAACAAGCTGCTTCGAGGGGCTCTGAAATGAGTGAATGTTTGAAAGACTTTCGACAGGAACACCTGTCACAAAACTGGAGGTGTGAGACTTTTACACTGAAGTCCGCTGTAACATGTCCAAATAGAGCAGAGGTAAGCCTGGTTAAAATGCACTGTGCTCTCTCCCATAGGACCTATTTAAACCCACAGTCTCTGCGGGAGATTTGCTGGTGACGTTTTACCTACTGGTGAGTTTGTCAAGTAGCCAGAACTTTGGAAATGCTGTTCTGTTTTATCCTCTGCTTCTCGAAACGCACTTTTCAACACCTGGGAAATGGACAGGGCTATTTCTGAAAGTGTGGGTGTTGAGCTGCACAACACATGCACACGGGATCAATTTTGGTGAATTATACAACCATTTTCATAGTGGTCTAAAGGTAATTTTTTGAGGCACTTCATCGTGTTGCATAACCAAAATAGTTTTTTTGTGCTCCTTTAGCCATGTCAAATGTATTTTTGTGATGCGTTAATGTGTACATGTATGAGAAAATGTTGGTGTTCCTGATAGTGAACCGAACAGAGCGCACTGGAGTAGCTGTTGCCATGGTAACGTCCTCATCCAACAGGACTAGTTCATAAGCTTTTCTTTGCTGTCAGGTAAAATTATGATTTCTGGATTTTGAATGAACTTTTATGGTTAGTGAAATGTCTGTTTGACTGTGATCTACATTTGATATTTTTTGATATTGTCAGAAATAGAGATGTTTGTTTACATAAGATAGATAGATAGATAGATAGATAGATAGATAGATAGATAGATAGATAGATAGATAGATAGATAGATAGATTCCTCCAAGAACAAACAGTGCCATCATGATTCATCATTCCTTCCATTCACCAGCAGTATTTCCATGTACTGAGTTTATTTTTGTTTGTAGGTCATGGTAAGCAGCCAAAAGTTCAATATTTACCATGGTGAAAGATGCTGAGGTCAGTGGGGGAAAACACTCGAAACTGGGCCAAACAAACATTACCTCCTTTTATATAACCAAATACAATCAAACTTTAAAGAAATACTACTTTACTTAGTAGAAAATGTGAGTGGTGTTTGCTAGATGTGTGTTGCTAAGGCGTTGCTAGGTGTGCGGTTACTTACTGACCCAAATCAAAAGAGTCCACCCCCAACTTCCAGCAACATGGACATAAAAATCACAAATCAACAAAATCGCTGTTTTTAAAAGATAAATGTTTATTAAGAGATAAAAACTTTTTTTTTTTTCATTTTTCTTGACTTTTTTTCTCTTTTTTTGGGTACTGTAAAATCTTGTGTCGATATACACTTGCTTTTTTTTTACTTACAGATATCCTCAAAATAAAAAAATAAAACATTTCTAGTCATTGCTTAATATAAACACAGCCCCCTTTAGCTCCTCTTCAAAAATGGAAGGGTTCAAAGAGACGTGCAACAGTGGGAAATCAGTCTCCGTCTTTAAAACACACCCTGAGACTGCAAATTAAATCTCTGTATTGCTAAAGAAATTGTGCCTCTTTCAACATTTACATTGTAATTCGCAGTTAATAAAAGTATCCCAAAGGTACCAAGGTAGAAGCTGTTGAGATCAATTGAGCCTCTCCCTTTGCGATTGGCTACAGTTTTGTTTAACTTGGCCAAGTCCAAAAAATAAAATAATAATATTAAAATCCAATAAATTTAATCCATAACATTGGCATAAACCTTAGATTTCAGCTTTACTTCCTACTAAAATAAAAGAAAAAGTATAAATTGTCACAGTAAGTAGATCTGCATTGAGTTTTTGGTGTTAATTCAGCATGCCATATGTACGGCAGCTTAAATTGGCCCCTGTTCATTGTTTCTGACATATTACAACTGCTCATAAATCATACGTAATTCCACACTTCCAAGTACCAACTTTTTTTTGAAAGACAATGCATATCGTTCTACAAAGTATTGCACATTACAGTTCGCAGCAAGCTTTTCTTCTTCGTCGATCGATTAATAGTTGTGGACGAGATCTATTGAGAATACAGTGATGTTTTTGAATACAAAAGGCAAAAATGTGATTGGAAATGAAAAGAAACAGATTTGATACAAACGCGAAATATAAATTCTACGTGGTTTTAAAATCTTGCCAGGCAGCTTCACATCCCGACCCCCTCAAAATAAAAAAAGCGATATGTTATAAAAAAAAAAATTGGGTTTTTTTTGCGCAAACTGTCCTTTTTAAAGGTTGCACCATTGTGGAGAATCTAGTGTCCTAGTTGTATAGTGCATTGAAAACAAGCAGGGCTTAACGGCTCGGTTCTTCCGACAGCACAATCTCCAGCCTAAGCGGTTTGTTGGGAGACACAACTATCCAGGATCATTATCCCTTAAAAAGAGGACCATTCACGATGGGCGAGGATGAAAATCGTTGTACGCCAATGTTACTTTTTACGAATCATGTTTACGGAGCCCTTAGTTTTTTAGAATTTAAAATTCAATTCGATTTTTAATATGTACAAGATAAAAGTTACAAAAATAGAACGTGCATGGTTCTACGTTCATGATACTGCTGGTTGCGATCTGTTCTCTGTCTAATAACAGCGACAATAATAGTAATATAATAGTATTATGATACAAATATTAAAAATACAGACAGAAAAATTTGACTTCCTCTGTAGAAAAAAACAAAACAAAACAAAAACAAAACAAGGACTCCTAGTGCAGATGCGTAGCAATGTAAACCTGGTCCTACGACTATGTCAAAAGTACAAAGAGTATATTTTAATATGTGTATATAGAATCACATATATATATATATACTGTATATATATATATATATAATGGAAAAGCAGGTCATTTGAATCCTCTCACAGAGAGCGTTCACATCATAGTTTCTACGATGGTGTGTGTGGGCTTTGTCAAGCCTCCGTTCCAGTTGGGATCCAGGGGCTGCGCCAGCTCGCTGCTCTTGGGCTGGTACTCCGGGGGGCAAGAACTGGCCCCGCCCCTCACGGGGGCCGCCACGGCTTTGATCCTCTGGAGGGACACGGAAAGGGACGTTATTGGCCTGTTGGCGGACGGAAAATCTGCGGTGTGTGTCGTCGGTGCGAGCGACTCACCTCGATGAGCGGTCCGTCTGATTGAATGATTTTGATCACAACCACCATAGGTATGCAGATCATGGACGCCAGGGCGAGGGTCCAGCCGACTCCGATGGACCAATCCGGGTACTCGTAGACTTTGTTGTATCTCAGGGGCGTATACTTGACCAATGAGAAGATAAAGCATCCCTGCAGAAGGAGAGAAAAGCAGGGACTCAATGTGACAGTACAAGGGGGGAATCTCATGAAAATTTGTCTAGATCATATTGGAATTCAAAACTAATAACAATATTATTATTATTAACTAAGATTAAAATAATTAATAAACATTTTTTATTTAAATAGCATTATTATAATTATTTCTATTTAGTTTATAATTTAATCAATACATAATTTTCTATTTATTTAATACATAAATATACTATAAACAGTTTATTATTAAATACAATTATTATTAACATTATTTTATTTGCTATTATGTATTATTAAATAAATAGCAAAGGTATGTATTGATTAACTTAATTAAATTAAAATAATTATAATAAACAATGCTATTTAAATTAAATACTTTTTAAATCTAGTTAATAATTTAATCAGTACATACTTTGCTATTTATTTAATACATACAAATATTATAAACAGTTTATTATTATTAAATACAATTATCATGGACATTTTATTTGCTATTTAATACTACTACTACTAATAATAATAATAATAAAAAGTAAAATGACAAATAAATATAATTGTTTATCATTTTAATTCAGTTTTTAATAATTTATTCAATAATACTTGCCATTTATTTATTTATGACAATAAAAATAATATTACTATAGTTATTTATTTGCTATCCTTCAATATTAATAATATAATTTATTATTGACTAAATAGCATTGTTTATCATTTTACTTTAAATTTGTATCATTTAATCAATAAAACCAATAATAAATGTAAAATAACAAATACATATAATTGTTTATCATCATTTTAATGCTATGTATTAATATTAATCATATCATTTATAATTGATTAAATAACAAATAGCATTGTTTATCATTTAATCAATAATACATACTTATGGCTAGTTTGCTATTTATTGGTTTAATAATGATAGATGATTATAATAATAATAAAAAACAGTAGATTTATTTAGCTATTTAATAATAAACTTTAATAATAATAAATAATTTATTAAATAAACTGTTTATCATTATTTATAATTATATATTATAATCCAATCAATAATGCATACTTGTACTGTTTATTTAATAACAATGCTTGATAGTAATAAATAACATTTATTTAGTTATTTAATAATATAATTTAATATAATTAATAATAGGTCCTAAAATATGCTTATAGATTTTTTTTTTGGTCTTTTGGTTTTGAGGTGAATTACGACCTAGGTGAGATTCATTCTTAAAGATGTATATATATAAAATTCCGATCATGCAAGAGTCCACCAAGTTTCCAAAATGACTAAGCGGGTTAATACACGTCAAAAGAGCCATCTAATTTAAGAAAGAATCTTGAATGTCTTTAAAAGCTTTATGATTGTACATAAGGAAGGGATTTCTTTTTTTTCCTTATAGTCCTATAATGTTCATAGAAAAACGACATTCATGATCTCATGGAAACTAATCCTGCACTCGTCCTCAGCTCCTACATTCATTCTGTTGGCCAGGCAGATGGTCACCCCATCTGGAGCTCTGTTACAGTGAGATGCGAGCCGGATTTTTGCAGCAAATCCAAAGCGGAAAAGCGGTATTTGCATGTGTAGCCGTAGGGGGGGGGAGGGTAGAAAAGCACACAATCTCCAATTGAACTGTGTAAAATACTCTTTCAACGCACCATTTTAGGAAACGTACTGTGTAGTGGGGCCTAAGAAGATCTGTGGATGTGCATTTCTCACGGTCATCTGCAAATATGCTATAATCTACCAAGTTAGCCTGTTTTAATGACTTTTTCTCTGTAAAGAACTTACCACACACAGAAAAGGTGTAATTACAGTCCAACTCCACTTCATCCAGGGATTTGGTCTGTAACCAATCATCTCTTCAATCGCATCATAGAAATTATCAGCGCCTTTTGAAGAGAAGGAGTGTGTTAAGGTATGAAATTCAAAAGCAATAACACATGATCCTACAGTGCACATAGACTGGAACCAAGTTACTGAATTGTTTAGGATGGGGATTACATTAGTAGCTTTTCAATTGTCTTGTTTGGGCTTGGCTGGGAAAAAAACGACAAAAATAAAAATGTTGTGTTCTAGCTCTTAACTGCAATTTGTGCAAACAGTGCCGTATAAAATCCTGCATAGTAAATAATATCAGTATTTTAACCAAAATACAGGCAGTGCAGGGTTTAATCCACCTTAGCAGCAGCTCTGTTATCAAGGGAAGTTGTCATGTACTGACATATTACAGATTTAGTTACTCAGCAGAAAAAGATGCATATTTTGTTGCATCTTTTTTTCTTACAATAACTTTGATAACAGGGTTGAATGGCTTAAAGAATGAAGACAACATTCAATTCCTTAAAAAAGAAAAAAAAGAGCAAGCGGCATGAGATCATATTGTAGAAATGTTACAAATTAGTTTTACTTCTTTAGTATAACAATTTTAAAGATAGTTATTTGTAATGAGGGAAAATCATGGCGTAACAGGGTTGCAGATTTAGCCTAAATGTATCTGTTACTCAGCAGTGGCGAGCTAGTTAGGGGGTCAAATGTTGATTTGCAGTTATATATAAACTATTTTTTCTAATAAAAAAAGGATACATAATTGTTTGATCTTTATTTTCTTACAATAACTTTGGTAACAGGGTTAAACGTCTTAAAGAATGAAGTCAACATTCAATTCCTTAAAAAAGAAAAAAAAGAGCAAGCGGCATGAGATCATATTGTAGAAATGTTACAAATTAGTTTTACTTCTTTAGTATAACTATTTTAAAGATAGTTATTTGTAATGAGGGAAAAATCATGGCGTAACAGGGTTGCAGATTTAGCCTAAATGTATCTGTTACTCAGCAGTGGCGAGCTAGTTAGGGGGTCAAATGTTGATTTGCAGTTATTGATCAACTATTTTTTCTAATAAAAAAAGGATACATAATTGTTTGATCTTTATTTTCTTACAATAACTTTGGTAACAGGGTTAAACGGCTTAAAGAATGAAGTCAACATTCAATTTGTTTAAAAACTGAGAAAAGCGGCATAAGATCATGATGTAGAAATGGTCCGAGTGGCTTTTACTACTTTGGTATAACAATTTTAAAGATTATTTGTAATAGGGGGGAAAAAAATCATGCAGTAACAGGGTTGCAGATTTATCTTAAATTACTCTGTTACTCTGCAGGAGCAAGCTAGTTAGAGGTCAAATGTTGATTTGTAGTTGTTGACAAACTCGTATTTCCAATGAATAAAAAGTATATTTGTTTGATATTTGTTTTTCTTACAATAACAAGGTTGAATTGCTGAGTTTATCAAATGAAGTCAACACTCAATTTGTGGAAACTCTGAGAAAGTGGCATGAGATCATGCTGTAGATGACTTTTACTTCTTAGGGATCACAATCGTGAAGTAACAGGGTTGAACACAAAATAATGACCGTAACAGGATTTATCGTTTTAAAGTAATGGCACACTAGTTTGTACCCCAATCATGGGAAGTGCCTGCAACAGTTCCCCATTATGACTTACATTTTCTGTTTACTTCTTGTACTCACCATAAACCCAGGCTACAGCAATACATTCAAAGAATGCAACCCATAAAAGGCACACGCCACTGGCTGCATAGTAGTCAAAGAGTTGAAACACATACATGCCACCCTGAAAAAGAGACAAAAAACCATTGAAAAAAAAAAGTGAGTAGGCTCTAATGCATGCTGTAATTGCAGAGCTGACATAATAGAGGACTGTTATGACCAGGGGTTGGCTAAACACTTGACTCATTTTCTTTTGGTAACAAAGACATTTGTTGCACAATGCATTCAGGGGTGACATAAGACATTATGTCATGGAAAAAAAAATGGGACACTGTGTGGCTCAAGCCACAGAATAGCATTCCCAGTTCGCTGTTCTGGGGGATTAGCAATCAGGGGCCGATATTTAAAGGGGGCCAGAGGAATCTTAGATGCGCATTGTCAGACCAGACCGGATCTCCTAGTATAGCAGTGAGACTCCTCTATGGAATTCTCACTGCTCAAAGCAGGTCAGGACGTCCATAAAAAGACATGGAAGTGGGAGCGATAAGGCACTGCTGGGAGATGAAACTGATTTCAACAAGTACAGCATGTTCCTGGATCAACATTCCAATCAACCAATCAGATTTAACGAACAAGTTTACAGTTTGTCAAGTTTAGGCTTATAGCCAGGGTTAGGTGCTTCTATAACAGAGTTATTCACCTACCATTTCCCTCTGATTTTAGGGATAAGTTACGGGTAGGTTAGGGACTAAGTTTTCAGACAGTAATGTTGTTGAAGGATCAACAAAACATGTCTTAGTTGGCAAATCACGGTGATCCTGCTGGGTGTGGAAGACTCTTCCTTATGGGAGAGAGCTTAGGCTGTATATCTGGCATGAGTGTGGTGTTCATCCTGATTACAGGAACTGAGGGTTTGGTTGAGGGCCACATACTATCGAATGACAATGTCACTAAAATCCTAAAAGGAAAACACATGGTGCCTGACCATTCAACTTAGCTGCATTTGATACACTCTTTATTTAGCCAGGAGAAACCAGCTGGTCCAATATGTTGGCAAAGTGGTAAATACTAGAATTAGTATGGATTTGGAAGGGAAATGCGCCATTAAAAGAGTGTAAAAAAATGATTGTTCGACTGTTGCACTTACCTCGGTGACCATGGTAAGTCCCAACAGGTAGCTCAAAAAACAGACTATAGCTATGAAGATTTCACGCCGATAACCCTTCCGTAGGAAGGATGGATACAGATCCACTAGGGATGTGATCTGCCCTTCCACTTCGACAAACTGAGAAAAAAAAAGAAACACCGTTAGCACAAACAGGCTTGCTGTGTGCAGACTCAAGCTGAAAAAGCAACGATTTCATATTTTGATGATTTACCAAGTGAAAATGAAGCCATGGAAAAGTTGTGCCATGTTTTGTAATCATAAACCTACTAAGTGTGTGGCCTTCAGTTCTTGACTATTATCGTTGATGGTTGAACAGAATTTTAAAAGATCCAAATTTTTTCCAATAAAACTGCTCTCTCTCTCAGTATCATGGTTTTGCTAGGCTAGTCTAAAAGGCTATTTGCTGTTTTAGAATAATGTAATATCCAACCCCATCTGATAGTGCAGCTTCAGTTTAAATGGTCTATAAAGTTGTGACCTACAGTAGTGAAAGGCATCTATTACAAAGTAGTACTGTACTGTAGAAACCACTTTCACGTTATCCAGCACAGCTGCATGGATATTATTTTCGATAAGCATACTTAATGTAACAGTCCAAGCGCCACACCCTGGTTTGTGGACTCACAGGATGTGGATGGACACTAATTTAGCAGAGTGTTTAATTTCACCGGGACCGAGAAATATGATAGTACAGGACTCTAACTGCTGTATGGCCAATAATCTGCCAACAAAGTTTTTCTTTTTTTCTTTTTCCTGTTTGTTACCAGGTTTTCTTGGGCAGGGGCATAGGCGGTGAGGGGGGCAAAAAAAATCAAGTGTAATACCAGTTTATTCTGACCTTTGTCTAATTGAAAGGTTTTGTTTTTATCTCTTGCTTTTAATTGGCTAAGAAATTAAATACACAGCTAAACATATGAATGAAACTGTGTTTAGGGGTCCATAATGCTCACGTCGCCTCGTTTTGTATAAGAATAAAACGTCAGTTCATGCATAGACTATCTTGTCTCGGAGTTTAAATCGGGATGAATTTACGCTTTCTTGGAAGTGCGGGGGACAAAATGTTCACAGCGTCTGGCTGTCATCACCACCCTGTAAACTAGTGGTACTCAAGCTGTTTAGCATACCATTTTATTCATTTGACACTCACCTGACTGTCGAGGCCCAACAGCAGAAGCATGATGAAGAAAAGAATGGCCCAAAACGTAGGCAGTGGCATCATAGACACGGCTTTAGGGTAAGCAATGAAGGCCAAGCCAGGACCTATTGGGAAGAGAACAGAGGGAGGTGGGGAAGTGGAGAGAGCACAATTAGCAAGGCTAGCAATTTGCACACTTTGATCTATGCCTTCGCGGTGCGTTTCGTTGTCGGCACAGACCAAAAGGAGACATGAAAGAAAAAAGGAGCGAGTATCTAAAGGACAAAGCGATCAAGCCAGGCAAAATTACTGCCAGTGGTTCGTTGCAAGTCCAATGACTGTTTCATTGCGTCTTCTGGCAAAATTAGCATCTGGATGTTAACTTCGGCTGCTTCCAAATCTAGAAAAGGTTTAATCAGCGGCGTGATATTTCCCCTGGATAACACTACAGGTTACATATTCAACACTACATCGAACAACTTCAGAGAGTCGAGGCAAAATACAAACTAGGGATGTGCCCAAAGCGACTTTCGAATCAGGAAAGGCCCGGAAAATGAATAACGCATTCTAGGGTGCCTATAAACGGACATGGTTAGGCTTGCTGCGGTAGTCAGTTACATTACAGTACATCAGAATTGACTTATCACGTGGAGAAAGTAAGGAGAGATGACTGTCAGGAAAATGGTAAAGGATTTGGTGCGCAACAGATATCTTGTAAAAATCTGTACCGGCGCTCCCTATAAACAAAAGTATGCATGGCCGCGAATTCAAGTAAAAAGTCAAAAGCAAGCATGCATTCAAAAGCGATTTGAATATCACCAACTATATAATTGCAAGACAATGCAAAAGCATTGAAATATATTTTTTTCTTTCATCTCATATTTTTACTTCATCGTGTCCCTTTAGAGGCTCCGTAGAATCCGTTATCTCCTTTCCAAAATAAGAATTCAACTTCGGGCACATTCCCAATACAAACACCTCCACTTGCTAACATTACTGCAACATCAAATGTAGGATTCAATCCATTCAACAGAGGTTAAATACAAGAACAAGCACAACGCATAGAATAAAACCAAAGAACAAATTAAAACAGTGGATCAAAGTAACATAGCACCAATGTCAAAGTACACTTTCTGCAGAGTCAGGTTGATGCATCCGAGACTGACCTCCCCAAAATTGACTTCTCTTTTGCAAAAAGCTCCTTTTAGCTTCTTGGCATCTGTAATGTTTAGAAATGTATCCAACCAAATCATCCTGAAAGACTCCCTGATAAGAATCCAGTGGCTTCGTTCAACCGTAATTGTGCTGATGTGCACGGAAGTTCAAGTAAAGTTTAGGTTTGTATGTCTTATAAACAAAGTGATAAAGATGTATGGTTTGTGCACCTCGCTTGGGCCAGACATACTTAGACCAATGTCTCCACAGAGGAGGGCCAAAGCAGGAACAGTGAAGATTAGACATTTGGAAAACCTTGAGCTTGAAAGCAATCTATACATCAACTGATCTCTCTCACCATGAGACTTGCTGCATCTTAATACAGCATGAATAATGCAGACCAATTATGAGAAATGCACTAGATGGCCAAAAGTATGTAGAAACCAGAACATCTCACCCATATGCACTTGTTGAACATTTACTTTCAATACCATGAGCATTAATAATAAGCTTCCACTCTTCTAGAAAGGTATTCCAGTAGATGTTTGCACAGAGATTTGCTCCCATTCGTCAGTGAGGTCAGGCACTGATGATGGGTGATGAGGTCTGGCTCACAGTCGAGGTTCCAGTACATCCAAAAGGTGCTCGATGAGGTTCAGGTATGGGCTTTGTGCATGGCAGTCAAGTCCTTCCACACCAGACTCAGTAAACCATTCTTTCTTAACGAGATTGCATGGTTGCATGCTTCATTTTAGGCACCTGATGGTAAGTAAAGGGTGTAGCTGAAATAGCCAAACCCATTAATTAGACGAAGGTGTAAACATACTTTTGGCCATGTAGTGTAGTGTATCCAGGTACCAGGGTTGAAAAAGGAATCAATAGGAACCGACTTGGCTACCTTAATTAAACTGCGTAAAGAGTTCTTTAGGACTTAAACCCAAACTCTCCAAAAAGCCTGTTGTAAATTGCCTTTATCCTGAACTTGGCACAAGATGCTTCTTGATTAGGGTCACCTGTGGAAACCAACTGAACAGCGATAAATGCTAAATCAATGCTTTTTCACGCAACTGTTGATTCTTCACCATTAGTGGAATAGGGCTTTATGTTCCCAGTGGCTCCAAGAACGTTCTCCATACAGTTCTACAGTCGATTCCAAGCGGATTCCAGTTCCCACCGAGAGAACGTAATAATTCATATTTGTTTTTTTGTCTGCTGAATGACGGTGAAGGTTCCGAATGTTATACTTTCTTTTTAGTCCTAGGTCCTGGAACTAGTTTTATTGGCTCCGAATCGCTTATTGTCGCCGATTTTTCACTACAGGGTTGACCAAACTTTTTCATGTTGTTATTTGCAGCAGCAGTGCCCACCATCACTGCTACTTGACCCTCGTACCTGACTCTGCCACATCGGCTATGTCCACCCCTTGCTCTTGTGCCATGAAGCCCAGGACGGAAAATATTGCGAAGCCAGACACAAAACTGGTAGCGCTGTTCAGGCCTCCCAGCAGCAAACAGTCCCTATGTCACACATATGTCATGGAGTTTGTTAATTAACACAAAGGTACCCTACGTTCCCACTTTGCCCGTTCCCTGGACTAAGCCTCCCTCCCGCCCCGGGGCATCGAAACCCACCTGTAGCAGTTGTATTTGTACTTGTTGTAGCTTCCCAGTGACGTCATGGCTCCAAGACAGATGGCGTAAGAGAAGAAAATCTGTGTCCCTGCATCGATCCACACCTAGACAGAAGACGCCAAACCATCCGTTGACTGACAACATGAATTGACCAAACTCAAATATTTGCATGCGTTCTGCCTCTCGTAGGTCCTCAAGAACTGTATACACCATCAATAACAAACATAAATTGTTTCAACAACTGCATGTCATGTTTAGATTTGTAGCTTTCTGACTGAGGCCATCAAGAGCTTTATTTATGTCGACTCTTTTGCACATCTTGGGTTTCTCTCTGTAAACTGAACATCCAAAGTTTATTCTGGTTTTAAGTTGCGGATGGTCACTGGAGTACATTCTGTCGGCAAGTGTAAACAGCACTTTTCCTGCTGAATAGTTCATCTTAGAGGGCTGATTTATATTGGTTAATGTTATTTTTTTTAGCTGGTGGACTAGCATAGCCATGTTGTTCAACTAGCTTTTGAAGCTGGTCTTTCTGTCAAAGCTAGTTGACCAAAGTAGTCTTTTTTGGCCTGACCACTGTCCAAAACATATGCTAGTAACCAACTATGATGGTCTTTTCAGCAAGTTTGATAGCCATAAAGACCAAATAGATGTGTTAGAGGCACTTGAGATTGTGTGGAATCAAATTCCGGTGTGTGTGTGTGTGTGATATTATAAAGCCTTTTGAGAAGACATGTAAATAGCTATGAGATCTTACCTCTGGGTCTCCAAGGCGAGTCAAATTTGGGTACAGATAAAATTTGATGCCTTCGGCTGCCCCAGGAAGAGTGACACCCCGTACAAGCAGGACAATTAACATGACAAACGGGAATGTTGCCGTGACGTACACAACCTAAGCAGAAAAGTCAAGAACACTGAGGTTAAATTTAATGCTCTAGTTGTATGAAAAACCCACAAGCTTTGTTTGTGATTTAACAATTTAGAAAACTACAGCAGAACTTTTTCACAGACTTTCTCATACTTTCCAACATTCTAAGATAACACTGTCAAAACAATTTCCAAGGCTAACATGCAATTTACAGCTTAACTTCACTAACAGATAAATATTGGCTTTAGTGGTCAGAGTGGTCATATGCTTTTTGGCCAGAGAGTGAGTACTAGATGGGAGAAAAACAGCGCTTCATTTAATGTTTGGTTTGGCTAGAAATGTTATGTCACACAATGCCGAAGAGTACATCAAAACATTAATATCTGCAATTATATTTAAAATTGCATTGCTCTCAAGCCTAATACCTCATTCACCAAAATTGATCATTTTATACATTTACATTTATTCATTTAGCAGACGCTTTTATCCAAAGCGACTTACAAATTAGAACAATAGAAGCAGTTAAACTAACAGTAGGACAACAAAATATTCAAGTGCTATGACCCTTCTCAGTTTAATCTAACGCAGTACATGTTATATGAATAACTGAAAGTAATCTTTCACTTGCCACCTTTAATGAAGCTCAGTCAAATTTACAAAAAACAAAATGGCTCAAAAAGAGTCTATAAAGGCTAGTTCACAATGGCCAATTCCAAAAACCAAATTCCATTGGTTATTGGGCTTTGCTGGATCAATGGTTCCCAACATAATAAAATCCATCAGCCAACTTGAAATTTTGCCACTAGTTGGGGCAGCATGAACCAGCCTTTAATGCGTAAATAAATCTTAAAGTCTTAAAGTAGATAATGCTAGCATTGCGATAGAGCAATCTAATGTGACAGCGTCTTGGCAGAAGTCATGATAAGATTCTCAACTGCATGGTCAAGTCGAGAGAAGGTGTCTGCTGATTGACTTTACAGTCTCGATTAGGAATGAGGTAAGCTATAGTTACCATTGCTGCTAATCACCAGGGAATGACTGCTATGTGTATGTTCATAACACTGACTAAGATAACACTCAAATCTACCAAGCTACTTATAACTGTAATGACACTGTAGAAACTAATATTAGTAGTCCTTAAATTAACTGGCTGAAGTTGAAAAATGAATGTAATGCAACCAAGCTCACCTTCCCAGTGGACTTAACACCTTTCCAGATACAGAAGAAACAGATGACCCACACAGCGAGCAGACACAGAGCCAAGTCCCATTTAATATGACCCACGTCCTCGATACCATCGGAGATGCTGAGGACATTTCGCCTGTGGTGGAAAGAATGTTTGCTAGTGAGACTCTCTGAAGCCCTTAAGGGTGTTTAAGGAGCTAGCATTTAAATAATCAGAGAAGTTATACAACACGCAAAGGACAGATGAGTTCTCTACAGAGGAAGAAGTGTTCAAGAACCAGTCAGAACAAGTCATCATAGAGCAGGGGTATAGCCAACCAGCTCCTGGATGGCAACCTTGCTACAGCCTTCCATTTCCTAAATACCTTGATTAGATGTTTAGGTGTGTTTGATTAGGGTTGGAGCTAAACTCTACAGGATTGTAGCATAGTTGGATATACCAGCCATAGAGCAGTGTTTCTCAACCCTGGTCCTGGAGGACCCCCAACACTGCAAATTTTGAAAGTCTCCTCTGTCTGACACACCCATTTCAGGTTTTGGAGTTTCTTCTAATATGCTTATGAGTTCAATTAGGTGTGTTTGATTAGGGAGACACATAAAATGTGCAGTGTTGGGGGTCCTCCAGGATCAGGGTTGAGAAAACCTGCCATAGAGTCATAATACCACCACTAGCTTCTGTTAAATCAGGGGAGTCCAATCCTTAGAGGGCATCTAGAGAGCCACCTTCCTGTAGAGTTTAGCTTTAACCTGCTCTATCACACCTTTCTGGAAAATGATTGGGCATATTCGTGTTTAATTGGGGTTGGATGTGTGAAGATAGCTCTCCTGCAGGAGCAACTTCGGTCCTGGAGGGCCACTACCCTGCTTTTAGCTCCATCCCTAATCAAGTCTTCAGAATTGCTTGAAAATTACAGGCAAGAAAGTTTGATTAGGGAAAGAGCTAAGCTTTGCAAGACAAAGTTGCCCATCATTGGTTTAGACCCTTCAGTCTGTTGTCTACTGCAGGGATATTCATCCCTGCTCCTCAAGACCCACTGTCCAGTCAAACACACCCAAACAAGCTAACCAAAGTCTGTGGGATTACTTTGGGGTAAAAAGCCAGTAGTGTTGGAGCAGGATTGAATCTAAAATCTGCAGTGAATCTCCAGTATCAGGGTTGAATACCCCCAATCTATGGTAATAAGCAAGTTGCAAGTTCCATAAGATAGATATTTACATTGAGAATGTCACTAGGAGGGGAATGGAGCTCCAAAGTCTCTGGGAGTGTTTGAGGACAACTGTACTGATAAATATACGGAGAGAATCTCCACAACAACTTCTCTGGATTTGGATGGCTTTCAAAGTGCACAACAAATTTGTACTCAATACTTACTCCCAGAACTCAGTGACGGGAGAAGTGAAGTTAGTGGCATTCACAGCTCCCCAGAGTGTCTTGTTCTTGCGGAGAGTATCCTCAATGCAATTTTCTGTGTTCCATTTGTTGTTGCAGCTTGCCCAGGGGAGCTCTGGCTGAAAGCACTGGAACAGGTAGTACAAGCCCCAGGCCAGAATCACAATGTAGTAGATGTTCAGCAGAGAAACGATCACGATGGACGCGTAGCCGATACCTGTACGAAGACAGAAATGACTAAATTAAGCTGATGGCACACTGGACTGACTCAGCGTGTGGTAGTTGTGCAAAATGTTTGCGATTTGTTATTATAACCTTAATGAAAGCAATGAAAGGAGTTGTGCTCCAGTGGAGCGTGAGAACGGCTATATAAGTGACGAACTTCTATGAGACCTTCTTGTATAAACATGGAATAATCTTGTCCAGAGTTGGAGGAAAGTGATGTAAGACATTGGTTCAGAGTCTGAACCGAGTAAATCAATGTTGGCCAGGTTGACTGGAAACCAAGACCGACCAAAGCTGTCACCTCATTCACTGGCAGAGGGATGCGAGTAGTTCGGCAGTTTGCATGTAATGATTGCTCACTTGTAAACTCTGTTTAAATAAGTAATTAATCTATGGTCAGAAGACATTTTTGTGAGATTCAATATGCTCTTTGTTAGAGATATTTTGGTGGAAAATTTAGCTGATAGTTCCTCTGACTCTGTCTGGGTTTTGTTGCCTTTTTTAAGGGTACACTAGTGACTTGTTTGTGGGGCTCGAACCAGCAACCTTCTGATCGTAAGACTTCAGCTTTAGCCACTACACCACACAAGCTGAAGAGTTGTCCAATTGTGCAAGCTACTGTTCATGAGCAGTTGGCCTTCTTAGCCAATAAATTCATTGACAGCTGCTGATATGTCTCTGTCACTAGCCAGGCTGAAAATGAAACTACTACTGGTCCCTAGAGTAGTAAGAAGACAGGCCGCAATTAACAGACAGCTGGAACAGTGAGGGCTTTAAGACTATAACATTACCTTTAACACGTGGCAATGACATGTTTATCTATGTAGACATAACTTTATTGGTCAATGTTATAGCAAATATAGGTGTCAAATTTCAAAGCACGGGTGTTCTTTCAGTTAACATGATCTGCTTTGGTCTACATTAATATCTCCATAGGAATTAATGGATGCAGTCATGCTTCAACGGGAGTCTTTGAGCCAAAAACGATTGCTATTAGCGATGTTAAAAGTATGTGATATGCCTGGATAATGAGCTGTGAGTCAAATGCTCAAATGAATATGATTGTTTATTGGTTACATTTAAATGTAAAAATGTTCAGAGATACAAATGCAGATACAATAATTGTGAAATTGTAGGAATTTATCTAGATTTACTAGTCCTAATTATTTTAAAGAAATTATTCTTGTCAGTGGCTCTGAAAGGTGAGGAAGATAGGGTTAACTGCTATTTTTGTAAACATATTATTTTCTGCTCTGGCATTAGAGATATGTATTTCCTATCAGTCACCCCAGATACAGCTGGTGGTATCTGTGACACACACCCCACTCTGTGTCCTTACCAAGGGGTCAGGGTGGTTGGCATTGCCCCATTTGCCCCTGCTGGTAGATGCCATAACTTCACCATCTGGCAGCAAAAATGCATTGTTCTCCATTGACAGCCATTAAATATACTACTGAAAGATCTCTTTGATCCTTACCACAATATAGAATTTGTTATGTTTCTCAAGTATTCATTGCTCACTTTTAGTAGAGACATAACTGCTTACAATATTTTTAATTTTACTATTAGTTTTATTTATTCTCTGGTAAAGAAATCAAGAAGTTTCTTGATCATGAAACTAACCTGTAAATATGGGGCAAAGTTTCTCCCAACAGGTGATTCCACCCTCAGAGGTGAACTGCCCGAGTGCCACCTCCAAGAAGAACACAGGCAGTCCTCCGCCGAACAGGAAAATGAAGTATGGGATGAGAAAAGCACCTAAATGGAAGATTCACCAAGAGAAGATTCACTTAATTCTGTCAATTATTATATCCTATAAACCACTAGTTTAGTGTTTAACTCTTATTCCTCAATGAGTTCAGTCAGTACAAGTCTAAGTGCGGGTTCACACAAAACGCGTTTTTGCTTTGAAAAACAGTGGAATGGGGGAAAAACGCAAGGTCTCAAGACGTGAGCGCAACGGTTATACGTCAGTCTAGTGCGTTTACAATGGACAAAGGAAAAGTAGCGCATTGGAATGGAAAAATGCGTTCTGTGTGAGGAATGTCCAAATGTTTTACTTTATTCTGTATAACAGAATATAATTTTCATAATATCTGATCTGCTCTTTTTTCTTATAACACAAGTGGAAAGTGATGTATACAGTCAAAGTAAACAAAATAACCATTAAACTAGTCCATATGACTTTGAAAACAGACTAAAATTTAAGCTGTTATTCACTCTCAAATCTCATTTGCACATATATTTAATTGAAAATGCATTTTGATTGATCATGAGACACCCATAAGAAAACCCATGATGTACTGTATAACATGAGAGCTTGAGTTTCTGTATGGCTTCCAAGTTTTTCAAAGCAATAAAGAAGCCTACAGAAGAATCATTTGGGTTTGAAATGACATGATGGTAAGGAAGAAATTAAGTTTTTATTACTGTCACATCAGTGTCCAAAGTCCAAAAGTATCAACAAATACACTCACCTCCGCCATTCTTGTAGCAGAGGTACGGGAACCGCCAAACGTTCCCTAAACCAACGAAGCCCCCGGCGACTGACAGAAGAAAGTCAAGCTTGCTAGCCCACTTTTCCCTTTGGGGGTGTTTTCCCTCGGCTTCGTCCTCTGGCCTCGTGCCGGGGCTCTTTCCCGGGGAGGGTTTCAGAATGTCTTTGTGGAAGTCCTTTAGACACTGGAGTTTCTCCTTCTGAGCCATGCTAATGGAGAAGAAAACAAAGGGTCAGAACTCTTGACCGAACCCCAAAGACCTTAGGTTCAGACATAAAAAAAGATCACGTCGTATTGCAACTGTTCTAAAACATTTATAATTAGGGCAAACATAAATAGTTAATTTAAAACAGCAGCTAAGGCAGACGTGAAAAATGTTCCCACGAGAGGATAAGGTGATGGTTAAGTGATTAAAGTAATGGCGGTTTTGTGTGGTTTGAACACAGGAAATTTTCATGTACAACACAACTGCAAGCAACTTTTTAGATTGCATCATGATACCAAGCACAAAAACCTAATTACAACCAATAGTACACTAAACCTACTTGTAAAACTGATAAGATTAGTTGATTTCTTTGTTGCTAGCAAAGTGTGTCTGTAGTCAACATAAAATTATGCCAAGAGATAATCATACAGCTGACTAGTAGGAAAACACGTCAGCACTTAACTTCAAGGCTTTTGGTCATACCTAGATCCACCAAAGGAGGGAGAGCATTTTCACATTTAGCTCCAAAACTCTGGAATAGCCTTCCTGATACTGTTCGTTGCTCAGACTCGCTCTCCCAGTTTAAAACTAGATTAAAGTCGCATCTCTTCAGCCAGGCATTCATATAATATTTTTAATCTTACAGTTAAATAAGGTCTCTAGTTCATAAACGCCAGAGGAGAACTGGCCCCCGACTGAGCCTGGGTTCTCCCAAGGTTTTTTTCTCTCCATTGGGTCACCTGATGGAGTTTTAGGTCACCGTTAGGTCACCTGATGGAGTTTTTCGGTTCCTTGCCACTGTTGCCTTTGGCTTGCTCAGTTGGGGATATTTTGGGGATATTTAATTTTATCAATCAATAAATTCCACTAGAAACAAACCTTGTTGTATTATTTTAATTTAATACTGTGAAGCTGCTTTGATACAATCTGTATTGTGAAAAGCGCTATACAAATATACTTGACTTGACTTGACTTGACACCAACTAGTTTACAGTCAGCATGAAATCAAAATGGTCTTGTTTTGAATGGTCGGTGCACTAAAAACCCATTTATACAATATATACAGTCCTTTTATCCAAGTAAAATCATCTTTTTTTTTTCTTTTTTTTTGATATTACTGAAAAACACTTTTTTTTTGCCCTTTAGAGAGCACTTTTTACAAGCCAATCTGATGGATAAATTACCAGTTTTACTCAAATTATGGCGCGCGCAAGGAACCCACATGCAATTAGGCACATAAATTAAAGCCGATTTAATAAAAACGACTTAATTTATTCACCGCGGTTTTGCTGCAGAACTGGTATGCGTTTATCCTGCCCATGTCCCTTTAACTAACACAGTGTTTACGCTGTCAAGATTCTATTCAAGGATGGAGTAATTATGTCAGGCTTGGCGTCTTCTGTTTCAAAGCATGCGCCAAACTTGCCATGGAGCCCCTAAGATGAATCCCAGAGAGTCAGATACAAAGTCAGCTCCAACATCCCAAACTCCCTTAACAGCCTGGCAACACTTGGACAAACTATAGCCCTACTGTGAGGCCGGTTCCTTCAACAAACCTGCTTTTTTTCCCCTTCTCTCAAGGAGACTGAAGAAGAGGGGGAAAAAAATCCATGGTGTGTTTGACAATCAATAAATACAAGTATATCCCCCTTTCCGTTGCTTTACTAAACATACGACTGAATAAACACGCTAACTAGCCTGAAGTGTGGCGGCTTGCCAGGACTAACAGTTCAATGACATTTTAATACCGTTTGGACATCTTAACTTCATTTAAATTGATATTCTGAGGTTTGTTAAGGTCTAGCCTAATGCTTCAAAAGAATGTGGTTATTTTTTTACAACACTAAACCATTGCCATTCAACTGATGCTTATCTGTTAATTTTCAATTTTAGCACACAATCATTCACTTGGCGACACAAGACTATTACACAATTGTTGAAAGTGCCTAAAAAGGTCTAAAAAGCTCAAGAAATTATGATCATCCCCTTGCGATAGGTTAAATCTGTGTATTTCAAAGGCTTAGGATCACGCTACAACTCAAACACATTCTGTTACATAACTAGAGTGAAATCCTCCAGACACTTTCCATTTCCACTCAAAACACTGTGGTGACCAACTTTACTGGCCGAGAGTCAAAGCAAGCAAACTACTGGGTTAAAAAACACAAATACAACCTTGTTGAACTGATTCAAATTGCTGTTTCCCGCTATTTTACCCATGAGCGAACGGCAATAATTAAACACAAATTCAGTTGTAAAAACCTCTCTCATCTATAAAGTTTCTAATATTCACATCTTTACATTTATTCTTCAAATCTGACCACTTTCTCATTATCCACAAACATTCCCACAATTCATGCACTGCCTTTCACTTACATTTCCTTCATGGCTGAATCCAATTGGTCAATGTTGTTCTCTCAGCAGACACCATACCTCTGACAACACAGCCCAAATCTCTCCGGGGCTCAGTGTAAGCCGAGGTGACACCACGACCCGCCCACAGGCTAAGACAATTAAAAGCAATCAGCAGATTGGTCGCAGCTTCGGAGCAGCGGATAACCCGAGCGACAGCCAGCTCGATGGTAAATTTCCACTCCCTAGAAGCGTCAGAGTTCTACCTGAAACTATTTATCTTTGCATGTGCGGCGTCCACTTGTGGCAACCCGAGCCGCGGACGCGCCAAACAAGAGCATGTGGACGGCAATCCACACCTCTGTCGCGTTTCACTTGAACAGCTGATGGTTTCCCGGCTGTTGTCATGCCTCATGCCATTAATAGCTTTTCCTTTCGAGACAAGTGGCTTAGCTAAACATACTTTGACATGTAGTCAAAGTACTCAAAGTGTAATTATGCACTTTTTGCAAACTGGTTTGAACACAGAACCCAATTCCTGACAAATCAGACTCTGGTCAGTGGCGCAATTCTGGTCAGTATTGAAGCAAACTCAAGGCCCAGTGCATTTGCATAGGGCTAAATGTGGTAAGTAACAAAAGGCTATTGTATGCATTGTTTCCCTCCGCCTTTTTAATTTGGCAGAGCAGCCCTGATAAAGGGACAATGGCGATTTGTGCTCACAAGACCATTTATAAATTTAGGATCTGGCAATTTGTAAAAAAAAAAAAAAAAAAAAAAAAAACTGGACAAAGGATCACCTGGCATTTTTAGCCCTTTTAACACACAATGTTGGAATGCTGTGAAAATTGTGACACATGGCAGCCTTCTTTGGGACACTGACTGCTTGGTCTGTTTGCTTCCCTAATAGAAACAATAGACTTGAATCGCGCAGAGCTGGTCTAGAATCCCAAGATTTCTTCAGTTGCTTCACTCCGAAATCTGCAATCAATCTATATAACCTCCAAGAGGCTCCAAACTGGAAGTGATTTGTTCTTCCGCATCTATAGGTCTTGTAGCCTGCGGACATCAAGGATTTGTTGGGCCGTCGAATCTGACTGTCATCCCAGCTGAGATGCAGGAACAGCTCCACAGTCCCGACTATCGAGGGAGACTTCAGGTCTAGAGTCGGCACGAGGCACTTGGCTCATTACATAACATCCCTATTATAGAACCATGTACATTTCCCTGAGTGCTCTCACATTAGATGCCTTCCTTTCCGCACTCGTTCTACCACATAAACTGAGTCCAGTGCATTAGAAGCAAACTCTTAGTCATTTATGTAAACCTCACAATGTAGCAATGATGCATGAAACTGAAGTCATGAACACTAAAGTCATTTGTTGACAGCAGAGTTTGAACAACTTGAACTTGTACATGATCTATGACGTGATGAAACTGTGCTCTCATGCACTGCCTAGTCTTAGTGCTGAATCGTGTACATCATGCGGGAGGGCTTGACAATGTGGTCCCACAATGGTCCTGTAAAGCAGAAGTTTTTAATTGTTGAGGAGTTTAAAGTTGTCTGATTCCTTGCAAGGAAAAAGAGAGAAATTTTTTGGTTTTTATGGTCTTTTATTATTTGGATAATATTTACATTGTATTAGGATGACACTGTATTTATTTTTACCATTACTACCAATTATTACTGTAATATCAATGTTGTAATTATAATAAATGTGATTTTTTCATTATTTCTGTCATCAAATTTAAAGGTTTAAAAACAAATATTGCAATGTAGGCTATATCTTAAGTTGACAAGATAACTTGACAGTCCTATAAAGATATATTTGTATTCATTTTTAATAATATACTGCCTTGCTGTCCCATGGTCCCATTTGACTAAAAGGGTCATATATGATGTTTATGATATATAAACCAGAGAAGATATAAAGTAATGGTGTCAACTCTTGGAGATAATAATTCAGAGTTAAGCACTAGTATAAGGGAACAACCTTGTTTAATAGTTAACGGTTATCCACTGTTGGCTCTTTATTGTTATCACTCTCATGTCTAAGTATAACTAGACCTTGGAGTAATGACCACTGCTACTATGCAAAGAAGGACTTAAAGTATAATTTATTATCGTAACCATTAATGGGCTCAGAATGACTTTTAATTTGTCCTGTATTCAAAACATCAAAACCATAATTTATCCGCAGGAGGTTTATGCCATAACTCAAGTCGATTGGTCAAACTTGTCAGTGTACTGTAGCCAGACCAGATCAGATTCCTGTCATTCGTCTTCAGTTTCCACCAAGAACTTTTACCCTTGTGTATTTACAACTTGCTTGCTCAAGAGGAATATTTGTCGCCTGACCAAAACAACAAGTGGCAAGCCAAAGACAATAAAAAAAATCCCAATAAATGCACAGAGAATGAAGCTGGAGTGCATTATAAATGTGTATCTTCCACAATGCGGCACCGAGATGCATATTTACCAAGGGTACGGTGACTGTCGCGTTTCAAAATTAAAAAAAAAGTGGTGGAATTGATCTTTATAACGGGTTAAACGGGGTCAATGAACTGTGCAACATTCATAATCTGTGCTGTGATGTCCTTCCTCTTGTGCATTTTGTTGACATGTTGTTGTTGTTGTTGTTTTTTAAGTCTGCTCGATGTGAAATTTGCCTCAAAATCTATATTAAAGAGAAACAACCATATCCCAAAAAAAAAAAAAAAAAAAAAAAAAACACATGCTAAAAGAGTTCAAAGTCTAAAGTGGTCGCCTAAATGGCCAGAGCCGTTCGCTGGCAGTTGTGAAACAGTGCTGCCTTTGTTAACAAGTCTGACTTTTTTTTTTTTATTGGCATCAATTAAAAAGTAGCCGGTCCTCTTTTATGACACTCCAAGATACAGACAACTCATTCAATGACTAAACTGTTCTCATCCTCGCTAAGAAAATGGCATCTGTCACAAAAAGCAAACTGTCTGTTAGCCTACCCTTATCAGTGTGCTAGGTATGCAAGCTGGCATGTGCGCGGAAACCTAAACTCTGTATCCTGTATTGTGTTAGTTTGAGCAGAGCTTGACTGCTAGTGAACTGCCTGACTTCCGCATAATCCTAAGTAGGCTATACAAGATGAGGTGAACCTGTCTGCTAGAGTTCTCCTTACACTACCGCACTGCAAGTTCATCTCTGTTAGGAACATCTCATTTGACCGTTGCTTAGCATTGAGTTTGCGTGAAGTTAAAAGCAACCCTGTTTTATCAAGAGAAGCATTCACGGTGAAAACAGGCGTCTCAAGACAGGTTTTTACTTTTGAACAGCAGAACTTTTAGCAAGACAACATTCTGAGACGCGCCTCAATCTGTCTAACGCGTGTTTACATGGAAAAAAAGAGGAACAAACATCATAAACTGACTCAAGAACGTTTTTTTTTTTCTTTACTTTTATGTAAACACCCCCTAAGAAGGTTTTTAAAAGGATAGTTCACCCAAAAAATTCACATTTTGTCCTTACTTATTCAACCTCAAGTTGTTTCGAACATGTATGAATGTCGTCTTCTCTTGAACACAAAAGGAGATATTTTGAAGAATGCTGATAACTAAGCAGTTGATAGTACCCATTGACTTCCATAGTAGGAAAAAAAAATACTATGGAAGTCAATGGGTGCCATCAAACGTCTGGTTACCAATTTTCTTCAAAATATCTTCTTTTGTGTTCAGCAGAAGAAAGAAATTCAAACAGGTTTGAAACAACTTTAGGGAGAGTAAATTCTGACAGAATTTGAATTTATGTGTGAACTGTCTCTTTAAATTCTCATTATGATACTTTAAGTTCCGTTTCGCTTTCAAGCGCGTCCTTGTGTGAACCGTCGCGCACAAGACCAACAAAACCAACATCCGATAACTTAAACGATGCGCGTCCGTGTAACAAACTTTTTAAACAAATTCGCGTTTTTCTTATGAACCCACCCAACAGGTTGTTGCCGGGCGCTCCTCAACGATGAGGCTGCATCCAGAATAGCATCTTTGTGTGAGAACAATGTTCATTTATAACGTAAAATAAGTTTGTGCGCCGCTTGAGGTGAATATCTCGTATTTTTTAAACCCCCAAGGATACAGGTTTACATCGAGAGACAGCAAGCTGTCTATTCTTAACTCTATGCAGTCAGCACTCAGTTATATTTGTCTGGAGTGGGAGTGAAAGAAACTCAATGACAAGTGACAGCATCAACACAATTGATTCAGCAGTAGATCACATAAATGGCTTTTAAATCACCATAAATCATAAAAAAACGGAAGAATTGTGTCTTATATTGTATAAATGATTTAAGTATAATAATATAAATTAGATAAGTATAATAATAATGACTGTATTTTGTATAAAATTCCAAATATGAGCTTTAAAATTTGAACACGAGACAAAATCTTCTGTTAAACTAATAACGTTACTTCCTGGATTCATTGTCAAACTCTTATCATCATGACAACTAAAACAATGCATTTAATTTTCAAGTAACGTTTGAAAAAATATGAGCAAAATATTTAAATTAAGCAAAAATTAAAATAAACCAGTATGTGGTCTCGCATCACTGTAACGTTATATTAGACTTATCACAATCAGCAAACAGGAGGAAAATAGCCGTACCTTTACTGTTTATTTCCTTTAATTCCTTTGAAACGGTCTTGTCCCTTCTGTATTGTGCGGCGACTGGCTGCTGAATAACAGCGGCAGCGGTAAATTTAGTTTATGAGCTTTTTTTTCCTGACCTTTGTCTCTCAACATGGGTGACCATTAGACATCAGTTGTGGAAAAACACCGGCCTGCCTCCCGTTCGCGGCAGCACAGCGTCTTCTTAAAGCGCCCGCTTCCTGTGTTCACTAACCGCGCGTCCAACCAACATCAACATCCTCGCGCTCAACAGCGCCGCCGCTGGCCAACCCTGCGCACTGACACTTACACTACACTACAGGCTGGCTGTGCGCATATCACGGATACACAGTACAGCAGGTCAAAAGTTTGGAAACAGTGCTATTTTTTGTGTTTCTGAAAGTCTCTTATGCTCATCGAGCCTGCATAATATGGCAAAAAAAATAATAATAATGGGTTTCTTTTTGAATACACTTTGAAATATTATTTATTTTCAGTATCATTACTCCAGTTCGGCCTCACATTATCCTTCAGTAATATTTTTTTTTTTTATAACCTGTGATAGTTTTTAATCATGATTCTGTGATGAATAAAGTTTTTTAAAAAAGCACAGCATTTATTTAAAATGGAAATCTTCTATAACAATATACGCTTTAGGGTAAAGAAAGTACTTTTATTCAGCAAGGATGTGTTAAATCGATAAAAAGTGATTGCAAAGATTTATATTGTTAGAAAAGATTTCTATTTTGAATACATATCGTTCTTTTTAACTTTTTATTCATCAATGAATCCTGAAAAAAGTATCACAGGTTAAAAAAAAAAAATATTAAGAAGCACAACTGTTTCCAATATTGATCATAAATCAGCATTAGAATGATTTCTGAAGGATCGGAATCACAGTAGTGCAAAAACTTGTACTTAGATAATTAATGTGGTTCAGATAACATAATATTTTGAGTTTCTGTAGGTTAAACCAATCTCTTTCATTGTATAAACTCACATTTTTCATTTCAATGAACTCAATTTTAAGGCAAACTTAATTTTTTTAAGTTAAACCAACAACAATCTTTAATAGTGTAATGACTGATGCAAATTCAGCTTTGCATCGCATAAATACATTATATTTTAAAGCATATTCAAATAGAAAGCCATTGAAATATGGAATATTTTTTTCTGTATTTTTGATCAAAATAAATGCAGGCTCGATGAGCATAAGAGCTTCTTTTAAAAACATTAAAAATTGTTTCCAAACGTTTCACCGGTACTGTATATCTTTTAAAAAATAAGGTTGTTTCTTGGTTATGGTTGTGATTTATGCTTGCAGAGTGATTCCTGCAGAGCACTTCAACAGCAAAGTTGTGTGTACTTTTGTCGTGTGAGCTGCGTCTGCCAAATACACGAGTGACACTGATAGGTAAGGGGAACCATCACAGCGCCTCAGGCATTTTGAGCTGGACAGCCTTTACCTGAACCTCACGCAAGAACATCTCTTCTTTAATATCAGCTGTCTGAATAAGTAGGCCATTGGTAACAGAAACCCTACAAAGAGTCTCATTAAAGCTGCAGTCAGATTCAGGCAGAAGAGCCAGCTTATACATTTCAATATTTGATGTAAGGACTGTTCCTTCTGTAAGCTAAACCATTCATTAAATTGTACCGACTAAAATTAAAATTTGACATGATAAATCACACAATTGAGCTAAAATGCACAGCTAGGCAAAGTGGTTTCAATTTTGTTTGTGTATATCAGGGGAGGGGGGGAGCACTAATACAACCCTAAATTGACTGTAAACAACTCAATGGCTGATTTGGTGTTCTGTCACCGCAGGACGTCCTGCTGCGGTTGTTGTGATTACGGCCCGTGTTTTGGCCCGTGTTTACATCAGCTTGACTGAATTAAGATGCTGCCCACCCTGATTTGCAGCATTACATTCGCTGCGTATCAAAACAGCTTCTGGCCTCTGACTAAAGTTTCTGTAATTTTCCACCACTCCTCACTTCTCTCATTTGATCACAAGATCACTTTTTTTTTTTTTCTCTTTCGCGTTTTGTGTCACGTCGGCAGTCTTGCCTCATCGCCTCAGGTGATCAGAATCACCCGTCAATCACCTCGAATGACTCTGATGGGATGCAAACATGCCGTGTGAATGTTTTTGCATCATTTTAGTGCATTGCAGCAAATCATGTCAGTTTGAATTGAAGATAGAAAAATAATTACAGCTCCAAAAATAGCTGTAATTTTAGTGTGCAGATTTATTTTTTATCTTTTTATCTTTGAGTCCAATTTGGGTTTTGGATTAACCTTTTTTGAGAATTTTTTGATGCATTACCAAAATTGCCCACATTTTCTATGCAATCATTAGGAATACAAATACAATCTAAATCTCAGAAACGATTGACCAAATTGTATCAAATTTCAGCAAAATTTTATTTCAATTATTATTATTTTTTTTTAAATCTGGCTAAAAACTGTTGTACATTTAGAAAGTATATGGCATTTTATTTATTATTATATACAGCTTATTATTATACAGCGCACAGTTTCATTATTTCATTACAAAATCTATACTTAACATACTAACATTTGCTTTGTATACCTAAAAATGTACTAATAACCTCCATAATACAACAGATAGTAAACATGAGGCCGTATAATGACCTTGTACGTACTGTACAAGGTCATTATACGGCCTCATGTTTACTATCTGTAGTTCCTGTAGAGTTTTAGGCCATATATTCTAAAAACTTATCAAAATCTTAATTTTAACAATAGTTTTCTGGAAATTCACATGCATTTTTATGTAAACTGTCAGTTAATGGGACAGTTTATGAATAGCATTACAGAAAATTCAATTAAATTTCTTCTTTTTTTTCTTTTTTTACAAATGATTCAATGTGTCAATTTACATTAGATTGATTAATACACAAATTTATGTAAGAATGTTTTTTTTTTTTTTTTACACAAAATCTATAAATCAACAATTTAAATAAGATTGCTTTTATGGAAAATTCCATGCAACTAAAAAAAAAAAAAAAAAAAAGTTTACTGTAAAAACAACCGTTTTCTTGTTGAATATAAAAGATTTTCACCCTGGTAATTCATATTTTTTTCTTTTTTTTTTGTACCTTTTACACATTTATTTTTAAGTAAACAGTAAAAATACTTGTATTGTCCCATTAAATCTTACCATAAACCAGGTAACTTATCTAATTAGCATACCTAACCTGTAGCATTTTTACATTCTCGTTTCTGAACATTTTTACAGTGAAAATCAGCAGAGTTCTTGTACAGCAAGGCTAGTATCGTGCAGAAAGCGGATCTCCACAGAGCGACAGTGTCTGAAACATGTGAATGCTTGTCTGTTTTGCTAAACTGCTCAGTAGTTTTCCACTGGTCTACAAGGGAAGTTGAAAAGAGGAAGTCGAACGCTTGTCATCAAACATGTTTACATGAAAGTCATTTAGCAGTTTCGCTAAACCTTTCTGACGAGGGCTTTCACACGTTCACTCAAGAATCTCACAACGTTTCAGCAGCTTTTTTTGCAACACAATTCCTCACGTTTGCAGCCAAAGAAAAGACAGGCAAAGAAAAACAATGACAACAAAAAAACATTTCCTATTCCAAAAAAATGTTCATTTCCTCTCCAATTGCTTTGTAGAAAGATGAAAGTGTTATGTGATAGCAGTATGTGAAAAACAGTAACGCCCACTGTTTCCTTACATGAGTTGCTGCAACAGTAAAACCATCAGTGTTTTCAAGACTTGATGATAATTATTTTGGATCTTTCGAAAGTTCATTCTGATCACAATATGGCTACCAAAGTTTAACCCATATTTAGAAACCTCAACATTAAAACATGGTCTTGTTAACAACCGTAGCAAGTGTGAACTTTAACCACTAACCAGCAGCTGAACTGTCATTTGACACCATTCATGTCCTTAAATGGTAACATTTAATTTGCAACTCTTAAGCACTGAGAATTACCGCATAATTCGTACATAACATAATGCATCATTTTAATGCAACGATTTTGCAAATGCATAATTACAGAGGTTTTTATTAACAATTCAACGCAACGATTTATGCAAAATGGTTGTGTGAAGGATTCAACGCCACAGTTTACCCAAGCATGATTTTTACAAAAAACGTAATGCATCATTTTACGTTACAAATGGTTCAATGCAACAATTTACATCTTTAACAATTTACATAATATTGATTATTAAAAAAAATCAACACAACTAGTTATGCCTAAATGGTTTTATAAAGGATTCAATCTGGCATTTTTTTTCTACATACATCATGCTACCGTACAAAAAGAAATTCATGCATTTTGCAGACAACATTATCTAACATGTTCCCCAAACCCATGACCTCAACATACTCTACTAGCTATAGGACCATCTCCTACATTAGGCAAATCGAGAACAAATCGCATTAAGCATAAATTTAATCTGACTGCAGTGAACATACTGTCAGCAGAAAAACAGGATATAGGCGGACATGTTATTATTATATGGTTTGACTAACAGATTAATGTTTTATTGAGCAATTTATGGATGTCATTGGCAAAGTCGCAAGAGAGGAAGTAAACCTGAACTGACATGACTCTTTAAATAAGGAAGTTGGAGAAGAACTCCAAAAAAAAAAAAGTGCTCTTTTTACAGCACACTATAAGGTCAGTCTGTTCTGTTTTTTTGGCCTGGTCACACCAAGAATGATAACAATAAAGATAACGAGAATTATATAAGCATCCACACCAGTGGACGATATTGTTCTGTCTATTATTGCAGTTTTGTCATATGGCACTTTAAATGCTCGAGGATGGATTCTGATTGGCTGTCGATGTTTTTATCCTTCATCAGCCTTCAAATATCAATATCCTTCAAATTGTTTTTCCGTGCCGTTATCGTTAACAATGCATTTGTGGTGTTGACTTACCCATTCTTTCATGAATTTTAGACCTATTTTCATAATTATCGTCCTTGTTTTGAATGGGTCTTAAGCCGTTAATTCAACAAGGAACACTATTTGACTTCATCCTTGACCCGAGGTCAACCGCATCACACAAATCCTTTATTTCCCACAGATACGCTTGACTTGAGTGTCCATAACGCAGGCTTATGACAGGTTTCTTTTTGTACAGTGTGTTGCATAAAAGTCCTACAATAACCTTAAATGACGACATATAGTTTACATTGATCATGACCACAAAGACTTTGTCTGTTATTTTGACAATGATTCACCAAAGCTCCAACAGACACTTGTTTAAAGAACAGCTCAAGCTAAATTAAATATGGATGCTTTTTTTTTTTTTTTCGCTTTTTGACATTTTCATTGACAAAAAGCAATTTGAACAGCTGCCTTCTCAAAATTATCATAAATATGAATTTCCCATTTAAAAAGTGGACATGAATGCCCTTTCAAGTCGTATTTACCACTGGGAAGCTTCATAATTTCTATTCGCAAGTTGGGAAGGCCTCAAACTTTAAACGGTTGCTGCTGTGACTGCTATTCTTTATTCATTTATCCACAACAGATACATCGCCTTACCTTGCCATTAAAGTACTCCATATATACAAATATGAATAATCATTTGAAGCATATTGCATGTTTTATACACACCAAAAATAGCTTGCATTTGACCTAAATTCCATCTAGATATGGAGAATGGGACGCTAAATGTCAGTTTGGCTTTAATACGATTTTTCCAAATAAGCTAGAATAAACTTCCATGATTCCTGTTCTTTCTGACAACAATGCACTTGATTGCGACGAGCTCGAAATCACGACTTCAGAAGTGGGAAGTAGGAAATTTCCGATAGCACGTGAAGAGAAGCATTAATCTCCCTTTTAAGCGCATTTCTACAGTAGGTACAACTATACCAAAAAAATCCGCGATTAACGACAAATCGTCTTTACGACATCTTTCAAATTTCTCCTCCGTGGGCACAATCGTAAATTTATCGAGTTCGAATTTTGATCTCTATATTTCCTCCCGCACAAAAAAAAATAGCCACCTGGCGAGCCCCATAATTTCATGTTACGCCCTATCTAGGGCAAAGGCTGCAACATGAAAGACTCTGAAATGCAGTGAATTGGGAACAATGATGAATTTATTGTCTTAATTTGGGACTCTTGATTCAGGAGCTAACCGGGACAAAATAACAAAAACTCCCAAACCAAAAACAGAGATCAAACAGTTTACAATAAACAAAAGTGGCGTCAGACTCCTAACTTTCCCAAATACTCAATATTTACAGTATATTTACAAAGCCAGGCAAACTAAATTGAAAGGGCGGTCCAAAATCAGCGTTAGAAAACCGTCAAAGGGGTCAAAAAATACGCCAACAAAGTTCCTCAGATACAAACCATATTCAGTTCCAACAAACAAGCAATACTCATTCAAACTCTACACTACACAATCAAAAACTCTCTGCTCAGAACACAAGATGTCCCTAGAGGAAGTGATGATGCACTTTTTTAAAGTACCCTGCACCAATCAGGACCTAGCATCAATCACCCTGCAGGAACCAATTAGACGACGTTCCTAGACAGGCTCTCACAAAACAACAGAGATATAACAAAGCACAAACCATAACATCAGTGAAACATCTCATTTTGTGTTCTACAGAAGACAAATTAAGCCAGATTTGGAAGACATGAAGGTGAGTGAACGATGACAGAATGTTTATTTTGGGGTGAACTAACCCTGTAGCTTTTGTCATGGATACAACAGAAGACTGTTTAGGGAATATACAATATCATAGAGGTACCAAAGTAGTGTTGCACACCTGCAGCGGCTCGAGTTTCTATTTAATACAATGGAGCGCAGCATTCAATGTTCCCTGTCCCACATGCAAACGATCACGGAGTCCTTGACCTTGCGCCCTGCGCCAGGTCTGAAAAGGCACTCGGGCTTTGGATGTAGCTAATCCTCTTTGCTGCTCACATGCAAACATTGTCAGACTGTCTCCTCTATGCTCTGGCTCGTCTCTTTTCAGAAGTACCCGACCAATGTCAATGCAAGCCGTGTTCCCAGAACATCCAAGTGTCCTGCTTATCAGAAACTCAGGACCTTTAATGCTCATTTTTTGACATGTTTGCATTAATGTATGGGGAAATGCATAAAAACATGCTAACATGTTTTTGGTTACACTGAGGTGGCTTTAAAAATGGCAAAATACTGCAAGTATAAAAATATAATTTGTGCGTATTTAAGCTATAAAATGCTAGCTATGAAATTAGCCTTAGCAAGAAAAAAAATTGACCATTACATACCAACTGATTAGCTTTTTTTATTACATGAAAGTCACTTCAAACCTGTCAAAATACTGCAGTGTGAAAATATAGAATTATATGCATTTAGGCTACATAACATGCTAGCTATGAAATTAGCCATAGGCTATGTTTACACGGAAACGATCTGAAGAGAAAACGCAAAAGTGGCGTTGCGTTATCACTTTTTATTCTGCGTTTAGACGAGTGTTATGGGGGGGAAATCTAGAAATTAGAGTGTGAGAAATTCGATGTAGTATGCACTCCAGGCGGCTAGGTGGCAATGTGAAGCACTGCCACACAACAACACCAAGTCCGCGCGCCTGCGTACTAGAGCTGTAATCGGGCCTTAAAAGTTCGGCCCGAAAAGGCCCGAGCCCGACAAGTACATTTTGATTGACAGCTTTTTAAAAGCCCGAACCCGTTTACAGCCCGACTGTCCAAAAGGCCGTCTATCAGCAGTGATAAAAGTGTCGGAGAATAGCGCGGACACGCGCTTCACACCGCGAGCCGGCACACACACCACTCGGCGGAAAAGGGAGAGAAAGAAAAAAAGAGACTGCGCCGCACGCACACAGCACCTTTGTCTTTTGTAAAAAAAGGAGTAATTTATAAATTTTTTAACATCATTTATTCATGACTAACGGAGGCTAGAGGCCACTTGGAAGTTGGAACAAAGAAATAAAATAAGTCCTCAAGAGACCAGCCTCCATTTCACCTCTTCAAGATCCATTTTCACGCTATCTAAACACATCACCTGACCGCTCATTTACCACGCAACCCGAAGCGCGAGCCCGAGCCCGGCCCGAGCCCGTGTAAAATAATAGAAATTAAGACCGAACCCGACCAAACCCGTTGGGTCCCGTCGGGTTCGGGCAAAGATCTTCAGCTCTACTGCGTACAACCTTCACTGTCTAGCCTTGAAAACTCGAAGGAAAAACTTCTTAGTTTAAAGCATATCATTGTCGTGTAAACATACTCTTAGAAAGACAAAGGAGATACTATTACATACCAACTTATTAGCTTTTTGTTACATCATATGTCTCTTTAAAACTTTCAAAATAATTCAAAATACATAATATGCTAGCTGTGAAAATAACCTTAGCAAAACAAAGGAGTCAACCATTACCAACTTATTAGCTTTCTGTTACATAAAGGTCAATTTAAAACGGCTAAAATACTGCAAAAAGAGTATAAATGTAATGTGTGTGCCGTTAAGCTACATAACATGCTAGCTGTAAAATTAGCCTTAGCAAGACAAGGGAGTCGACTATTACACACCAACTTTATAGCTTTACATGAAGGTCACTTTAAAACTGCAAAAAAGTGTGAAAATATTAGATTATGTATATTTAAGCTACATAGCATGCTAGCTATGAAATTAGCCTTAGCAAGACAAGGGAGTCAACCATTACAACTTATTAGCTTTTTGCTACATGATGGTCTCTTTAAAGCTTTCAAATACAGCAAAAGTTGTGAAGACATAATTTAATGTGTGTATTTAGGCTACATAATATGCTAGCTCTGAAATTAGCCTTAGCAAAAACGAGGCAGTCGGCCATTTTGTAAAAAAATAAAAATAATAATAATTCCACCACCATCATGTCCACTACAAAATGCTTAAAATGACATGGTGGTCAGAAATGACCATGACTTTTCAGAAAAATGACAAAATTGACAGAATTCTCTTGTATACTCGCTATTGGACACTGTTAGTAGACATATGTCATGGCCTATCACCAGCATGTCATGGCCAGCATGTCATGGCCTATCACCAGCATGTCATGGCCTAGTGGTTAGGGAGTTGCACTGGTAACCCAAAGGTTGATGGTTCGATTCCAGAGCCGGTGGGAAATGACTGAGGTGCCCTTGAGCAAGGCACCTAACCCCTAATCGCTCCCCGGGCGCCACACAAAGGCTGCCCGCTGCTCTGGGTGTGTGTATCCACGTTTGCAGTGTGTGTGTTAACTACTCACTACTCTGCTCCTAATGTGTGTGCATTAACTTGGATGGGTTAAATGCAGAGGTCAAATTCCAAGTATGGGTTACCATACTTGGCCGTCACGTGTCACTTTCACTTTCTTTCACTTTCATATAAGGCTAAATAAACTGAGAGTTAAAGTGTAGCTAAAATCATTTTGCTAAGTTTCGTTATGCTCTAATCAAGTTAAACATTTTAAACAAACAGCTTAGCTGATAATGACTCAACCAACATGTGTGTATAAAATGTCTCCAGTTACCTAAGGCAATCCTCTATACACAAATACGTGCAAGGAAAAAGGACAGAAATGGCAGCCAACCAAATCCTTAAGGATATTCCCTGCTTCCAAGGTCAGTTAATAGCACAGCAGAGATGGGAGAACATAAAGAAGACCTAATTTAATGATGTAGCACCTAAACACCTTCAGTTGGAGTTAGCATGCTTACTAATGTCACATGTCTTGAGAAATAGACTTGTTTGCTATTTCCTTGCTCTTTTTTTTGGCCCTTGTCTGTCTGAAAATGCTCGGTTTAATCCTATATAGCCGAGTCTTCCTTGTAAGTTCTAAGTATATACCTCGGATACCGTTCAGACTAAAGAGGACTAAAGAAAGCAGAAGTAAAATTTCCCAGTAAGGGACTTTCTTTAAAAACAATACCTGATTAGCGCTATTATTAGCTCTCTGCTGGAAAGTGTGAGCATGTAGCAGAGGTGTGAAACGCTAGTTGTGGTTGTGTAGAGTTAATAACATTTTGTGTCTGAAATCACCCCTAAAGTCTTTATAGTGCACTATTTGAAGGGACAGCCATTTTAAGTCAACCAGTGTCTACTCAGATGGCATCCACAGCATTTGCGGCGCACTCAGTGTCTCAATTCGCTCGCTTGTTTTCACTCGCTCGGTGGTCTATATTAGTGGAGTAAATAGTGAAAGGCATCTTGCAACTTACTAAATGCTACAGCTGAAAGCTGAAGTTACACTATATACTGTCTTCTGTTATTTCAAAATAGTGAGGTGACACAGTAGACTGTATTGTGCAATGTTAAACATTTCAAATAGAAGTAAGCTACGTTTTCACATGAACTCATCACTAGGGATGGGTCACAGTGGATAACTAGTCGATTAGTCATCCAACAAATTATAATTACAAAATAAATGATTTAAAACATATATATTTCAATATAATTGTTATGATGAGAACAACAATAAATACATTTTATATATATATAATATTTATTTGTTGATATTTTAGCGGTTGTGCTTTAATTATTATGCTGTCACTGGGCTTTAGCTGTTAGTTTAAAAGCTAAAACTCTCTCAGATAAGTTACGTCTTTAAATTTATTTCGCTTAAATAAAATTAAAATACCAGCACAAAATGCTCATCAAAATATTATCTAATCATTGCCAAAAATCCCCCCCAAAAAATATTAAGACATCATTTTTGTCAATATCGCACATCCCCACACTCACATTGAACACTATTAGGGATGCACGATATATCGGCCACAATATCGGTATCTGCCGATATATGTTCATTTTTAATGTTAGCGTTATCGGCCCGATTAAAAACATTTGGCCGATATATTAAAGCCGATAAATAATGGATTATTTCCTTCATCTGAGACGCTTCGGATTAACACTGTTCACCATGATGGTTTTGAATTGCTTGAAATATGATTGGAATCACTTCAAAAAAGGAAAATCCAAATGAGTTCAACATGCAGCGCAAGTATGTCATATAGGCTTACATAAAATTATAATGAAAACATCATAATAATTGTGTGCTTGGGACGTGGCTTTTAATGGTGAGACTTTTGTTTTTGTAATCAGGCTCTCAAAAATTATATACAAATGTGGATTTAGATTTATCGGGCAATATGTCGAATATAAAGAATTATCGGTATCGGCCAAAATGTTCATATCAGTGCATCCCTAAACACTATCAAGCGTCAGAAGTGTAAGATGCAAAACAAAAACCTCCAGAAATGTTACTTTATTACGTAGTTTTACTATATCAAATTGAAATTTAATTTAATATTGACATAATTGTGACTCAAACAATCAAATAGTGAGATTCCAAATGATTCCCACCCATATTTTACACATAACGTTGCATGTGTGCGGCATCAAGTTCAGTCCAGTCGAGCACACTGCATTGTGGGATATACTATTCACACACTGTGCACTGTTTTATACTGCATATTTTGGCAAATGTAATAAGCTATTAAATATGTGCATAGTATACACACTACATTTCGTAAAAAAGTAAATATGTTAGTATTAAGTTAAACAATAGACTTTTGTCAATGGTGTATTTGACAAAACCACAATACATTGTGGGAATAGACATGTTTACAGTTAATCTCCAAGTTTGGTGGGAACAGCACGAGATAAATTCAGACACATGCTAATTAAACACATGGCAATTAATGACTGTTTTCCAATCCTCAACGATTAATGTTTTGATTTTCGAATCACGTGTCGACCTAATAATAGGTTTGACATGGCATGAGAAAGCACCTGATTTTTATTCCCGCTGCTGCTTCTAGAAGAACAAAAAGTTCAGAGTTCGTCTGAGAGAGTGCTATGTTTGGCTGATAAATCCACTTAAGGATTTCCTCTCCTCCAGTAGCGTACACAGACAATCACGTTATTATGTCTCTCTAGTGATCTCATAGAGAGCAAAACTTGATCCCTCTTAAAGGAACAGTTCACCCAAGAATGAAAGTTCATCACCCTTATGTCATTCTAAACCTGCTGTTTTTTTCTTTTCTTTCTGTTGAGCACAAAAAGAGATTATTTTTTTTTCCACACAACCACCATGTTTGTCAATGCTATATTCTGCCATTTTTTTTATTAACAACAAACTATTAACTAATTCAGTACAAGGCTTACTTACCGTAAAAGTATTTGACTACATTCCCAAATCTCAATTAAAAGACAACCGATCTTACACTTTTAGCAACAGTCAAAAATCCACACCAACCTAAATGTAGAAAAATGGTTGTGGCAGTGTAATGGTTAAGAATAAGAGCCGTTCCAGTAAAGGCTGAAGGTTCTGTCCTGGAAGGGAACTAACACGTCATTGACCTCACAGTCCTGTTGTATCACAGTGGTGCTTTTGATCAAAGCTTGTCACTTTAAGAAGGACCCATGGAGTCTCTGTAATTAGTGAACTGTATTATTACGGTCTGCTAAATTACATCTCAGAGTCCCCATTAAACTAATAAGGAAGTTTGTTTCCGCCACAGAATGAGAAATAAAAAGGGAAATTCCGACTTTTTATCTCACAAACATCTTTTCTCAGAATTGAGAGATACAAATTCACTTTAAGTTATAAAGCCCAAGGAAAAAAATACTGACTTTTTTTTTCTTTTTCTCAGAATTACATGTTTAGGCCTATATCTCGCAATTCTGACTTTATAACACGCAATTGGGAGATTGCGCCACAGTTGCGTGTTATGAAGTCAGAATTATGAGATATAAACTCGCACTTCTGAGAAAAAAGTTGTCTTTTTTTCCTTAGAATTGGACTTTATAACATAGTGAGTTACGAATTGTCAGAAGAGATGTCAGAATTTTGAGATATAAACTCGCAATTGCATGTTATAAAGTCAGTATTTTGCGTGAAAAAAAAGTCAGAATTGCGAGTTTATTTCTCGCTATTCTGACTTTATAATGCAATTCTGATAAATAACGTCAGAATTGCGAGATGTAAAAAGTCGCAATTATGAAATTGTGTAAAAAAATATAATTTTAAAATGTTTGATTCTGTGCCGGGAACAAGCTTCCACAAACGAATAACTTTTTCAATAAGAAAATGGTTTTAGCATTACCACATGTTTCACACAGAGAAATGAACAACATGTAAGACACAGTTCAGAACAATGTAGCTTTAGATAGCTGGAGATTCCAAGAGAAAAATGTATAACTGATAGCAATAGGCTATTACTAAGCATAGATTATACTTAAGTTCAGAATACAATGGTTGTAAGAAAGTATTAGACCTGCACTGCAATTAACATCCCTTCGACTAAATATTAGCTTGCCGTTAGCATGCTGTTAGCATTAGCATTTATCTCTCTGGAGAAAGGTGCTTTCTGCCCATAATGTGACAACCAGCAGAGATGGGCAGTATTTTAATTACATGTATTTGAAATACGTATTTAATTACTATTAAGTATTTTGTAATTTGTATTTTCCTTAACAAAAATAAATGAAATGTAATTTGTAATTAAATACTTCGAGAGACTGTAATTTGTATTTAAAATACTAAAATACTTTTTAAAATATATAATTTTATTTCGCATATATTAACTTTCATCACCAGGCTTAAAGGGATAGTTCACCCAAAAATGAAAAATTTCCCATGATTTACTCACCCTGAAGCCATCCTAGGTTTATATGACTTTCTTCTTTCAGACGAATACAAATCGGAGTTATATTAAAAAATGTCCTCCTGGCTCTTCCTAGCTTTATAATGACAGTGAATGGCTGTTTAAGTTTTGAAGTCCATCAAAGCACATCTATCCATCATAAAAGTGCTCCACACGGCTCCGGGGGGTTAATAAAGCCCTTCTGAAGCAAAGCGATGCATTCATGTAAGAAAAAAATCCATATTTAAAGCTTTAACGACTAAAATAACTAGCTTCCGGCAGACGGCCGTACACATCGATTTACGGCGAAAGAGTAACACTTGACCCGACGCATGACGTAATGACGAACGCGGAAGCGCAGAGGATAGAGCAAAACAAAACACCAGTCACGAATTAGAAGTCTAAAATTAGAATTTTTAAAGAGAAGTGTGGGAGGAGCTTGAGTTTGTTGGCCAGTCCTGTTTGTTTGAACCGCGAAAGGCGTCAAAGCTTACGCTACTCCTACATCCTACGTCATACATGGTCAAGTGTTACTCTTGTGGCGTAAGTTGATTTGCGTAGGCCGTCTGCCAGAAGCTATTTATTTTAGTCGATAAAGTTTTAAAAATGGATATTTTTCTTACACGAACACTTGAGAAAACACTTCTCTTCAGAAGGCCTTTATTAACCCCCCAGAGCCTGTGGAGCACTTTTATGATGAATAGATGCACTTTGATGATGGATAGACGCACTTTGATGATGGATAGACGCACTTTGATGATGGATAGACGCACTTTGATGATGGATAGACGCACTTTGATGATGGATAGATGCACTTTGATGATAGATAGATGCACTTTTATGATGGATAGATGCACTTTGATGGATTTAAAAAAATATACCCATTGACTATCATTATAAAGCTTGGAAGCTTTATATAAAACATTTTTTAATATAACTCTGATTGTATTCTTCTGAAAGAAGAAGAAGGTCATATACACCATGACGTCAGGGTGAGTAAATCATGGGCTAATTGTCAATTTTGGGTGAACTATCCCTAGGACCATAGACATAAAATACAAATAGGACTACCAAATTGCCTATCACAGTTTTTGGCAAGTAAATCACGTGATGTGACTCATCCTATTGACCCTATCACATATCTGGGTTTCTCAGAAGTGGAAGGCATCATAGTTGGGTAAACTTCTATAGCAGTGAATGAAAGACTACATTAACTATATATTTTGTGTTCCAATTTGCTCAAATAGCAAAAGAAAAATGCCACAACAGCGTTTTCACAACTTTCAAAAAGAGTAAAAAAATAGATAATGGAAGTCGGAAGAGAGAAAGTTGTCAACTTTGTCACAGCTGCGGTATTAGAAACACCCTCACAGCAGTGTTAACTAGTTTTTGTGTAATATAATACAAATATGGTGTTATAGGCATAATTATCTTTTATTATGACAATATGTGGCAACATGTACGTTAAAAGCGCATCTTCTGCACTAAACAATGATGTTGTGATATTCTATACTCTTACATGTATCTAACGCCACAGTTACTCTCACACTACAGAAGACTGTAAATTTTGTATGTATTTTTGTATTTTCAAATTACAAGTTACTTGTATTTTAATTAAATACTTTTTTCACAGCAGTATTTTGTATTTTATTTAAATACATTTGATGAGTAAGTATTTGTAATTTGTAATTAAATACTTTTTGATGTATTTGTGCCCATCTCTGACAACCAGACATGACAACCTTGAGCCTTTGGTGCGTTGACAAAGAGAGGCTGTGTCGTTGACGTTAGCAAAATGGCGGATGTTAACAAAATGGCGGAATCACAGCTACTTTTAAATGTTTTTTAAAAATGTAGAGCAACAATTTAAACATTTACTTCAACAATACATTGCAGAGAGACTTTGTGTTTTTAAACAATTCAGTGAGGTCTTCTTTTCTTTCTTTTTTTCTGAGGGTTCTGTTTTTTAGCACACCATTATCTTGTTTCTAATGAGTTCTGGGTGGTTGCTTACAAGGCCAAATCTCTACACTCTTAAAAATAAAGGTTCCAAAATGGACTTTTTTTTTTACTTCAATGCCATAAAGGAACCATTTTGGGTGAACAGTTCTAGAATAATCTCTTTTTCTTAGCCTGAAGAGCATTTTAATTATCAAAGGAACCCTTTTCAACTATACATATCCTTTCATGCTATGGAGGTTCTTCATGGAACCATCAATGTCAGTAAAGAACCTCCATTTTTAAGTTTGTATGCTATTTTGGTCTCTACATGGCTTGGGTCAGTTCTGCAATAGAAGTCTTAATGTGAAAATCAATTAGCAGAAGTAAGTGTGTAGGTGTTGACTGAAGGATTCTGTTAGGACATGTACCCATCACTGCCTATAGTGTAATGATGCACAGAAGGCGCCAATCTATGATGGTTACCATAGTGGCCCAACTCCCTGTGGCTCACTCCAATTGGCAGTCTAGCATTTCACCAAGAGCCAGGTAAACTAGTGGAATAACAAACACATGCTTCAGCGTATGATGTTTAAACTCTTGAAATGAGCACATGTTTGTCTTTTGAGGAAACCATAACTGTTTGTTTCTCTAAAATCACAGTAGAATGGCCAAATGAAACCAGAAATGTATAAACACCTATGCATCACTATGGTATGTTTAGGGTTTAAATGCCCTGTGGAAAGGTACGTTTGAGATTTCTACAATAGGATTATACTGTTCCTTCATAAACCCAGAAAGCCGAAAATGTAGGTTACATATTAAATCAAAGCCTTTATAAAGTCAATTCCCGGAGTGGGGTTACAAAAGACAAAGTTTGCATTGACAATTGAATTGTAACCAATATGAAAATGCTCTACTGTTGTTTACAAACTCAAATGGGTGTAATAAATAAAGACATGCTGTTCTCCTGGCCAGATTAAACTGTAGCTATCTATAGAAGGTACAGTACTGTACTAGTACTGGTAATTGAGTAAATTATTGTACGGCATTTATGACCATTCCAAACAATGTGGCTTTAGACCTTTGGAGTTTCCAAGAGAATGTTACCAACTTTTTGCATTTGTAGAGTGGGCCAAAATACTCAGAAATTCTCAGAAAAATAATTAGTGCTTTAATTAGTGATCTAAAACTTTTGGACCCCACTGTGTAATCATTGCATTAATTCAAAGAATTGGTACTTAACATACAATTCGCCCCAGCAATCTCTATAAAATTATATTTAAAATCCTTATCCAGTAATAATGAAAAACAACATGGACATTCATTACCCAACATGTGTGAGAACCTTTACAGTCACACATGCATGAAGGCTTTAAACTTTCAATAGGAGAAAACCGTCTATAATACTCTACACAAGCACTGACAACATCTTGCCAATGAAATCTGAGCAGAAAATAAGTAGTAAAATGCACATTAAGTATAGAAATATCCTCATCTCATCCCATGACTTTTCCAAGTATATGTAAGTTTCCTGATAGTTTTCAATTTCCATATGGATGTCTTTGGAGTGGAAGTGATGATGGAAGGGAGTGATAAAGAATCAAAACATGGTGACCGAAATGTTCACATGACAGTCATGTTTAGGGCCTGATGTACGTGCAGTATGTGATCCAATGGGTGGCTGTAAGAGGAGAGGGCTTGACACGGGACGGGAGGGTCTGCCGTCATTTAGGGTAACAGCTGGCATTTTTGCATGCGAGCAGCAGTAAATAAAGTTAGCATATGCCATTGCCATCTTCAGACGAGTGGAATCCTATCCATACAGCATCGTGGAAAACCAACCCCAAAACTACTAGGGTCAGTTGCCCATTAGTTTTAGAATGATTGATGGAATGACAGAACAGTAGATGGAACAAAATAACAGAAGAACGATAGATGGAATGACAGAACAGTAGAACAATAGAAGGAACAACAGAACAGTAGAACGATAGAACAGTAGAACTTATAGATTGAACAATAAATAGAATGACAGAATGGTAGAACAATAGATAGAACAATAGGTCAGTAGAATGATAGATGGAATGACAGGACAGTAGAACGATAGAAGGAACAACAGAACAGTAGAACGATAGAAGGAACGACAGAACAGTAGAACGATAGAACAGTAGAACTTATAGATTGAACAATAAATGTAATGACAGAACAGCAGAACAATAGATAGAACAATAGAACAGTAGAATGATAGATGGAATGACAGGACAGTAGAACGATAGAAGGAACAACAGAACAGTAGAACGATAGAAGGAACGACAGAACAGTAGAACGATAGAACAGTAGAACTTATAGATTGAACAATAAATGTAATGACAGAACAGCAGAACAATAGATAGAACAATAGAACAGTAGAATGATAGATGGAATGACAGAACAGTAGAACGATATAAGGAACGACTGAACAGTAGAACGATAGAAGGAACAACAAAACAGTAGAACGATAGAACAGTAGAACTTATAGATTGAACAATAAATGTAATGACAGAATGGTAGAACAATAGATAGAACAGTAGAATGATAGATGGAATGACAGAACAGTAGAACAATAGAAGGAACGATTGAACAGTAGAACAATAGAAGGAACGACAGAACAGTAGAACGATAGAACAGTAGAATGCTAGAAGGAACGACTAAACAGTAGAACGATAGAAGGAACGACAGAACAGTAGAACTTATAGATTGAACAATAAATGTAATGACAGAACAGTAGAACAATAGATAGAACAATAGAACAGTAGAATGATAGATGGAACGACTGAACAGTAGAACGATAGATGGAATGACAGAACAGTAGAACGATAGAAGGAACAACAGAACAGTAGAACGATAGATGGAATGACAGAACAGTAGAACAATAGAAGGAACAACAGAACAGTAGAACGATAGAACAGTAGAACTTATAGATTGAACAATAAATGTAATGACAGAACAGCAGAACAATAGATAGAACAATAGAACAGTAGAACAATAGAAGGAACGACTGAACAGTAGAACGATAGAAGGAACAACAGAACAGTAGAACAATAGAACAGTAGAACTTATTGATTGAACAATAAATAGAACGACAGAATGGTAGAACAATAGATAGAACAGTAGAATGATAGATAGAATGACAGAACAGTAGAACGATAGAAGGAACAACAGAACAGTAGAACGATTGAACAGTAGAACTTATAGATTGAACAATAAATAGAATGACTGAACAGTAGAACAATAGATAGAACAGAACAGTAGAATGATAGATGGAATGACAGAACAGTAGAACGATAGAAGGAACGACTGAACAGTAGAACGATAGAAGGAACGACTGAACAGTAGAACGATAGAAGGAATGACAGAACAGTAGAACGATAGAACAGTAGAACTTATAGATTGAACAATAAATGTAATGACAGAACAGTAGAACAATAGAACAATATAACAGTAGAATGATAGATGGAATGACAGAACAGTAGAATGATAGATGGAACAGAACAGTAGAACGATAGAAGGAACAACAGAACAGTAGAACGATAGAAGGAACAACAGAACAGTAGAATGATAGAACACTAGAACATTAGAACAGTAGAATGATAGAACGGCAGAAAAGTAGAATGATAGATAGATCCATCTATATATGCAGCCTTCTATCTACAGTATATTATCTATCCATCCATTTGTCTATATCTATCCAATCAATCAATCTATACATCCATCTATCTATGCATCTATCCATCAGTCTATCCATCTCTGTATCCATCTATACGTCTATCTACACGTCTAACCATATATCCATTAATCTATATTATCTATCAATCATTTATTATTATGTAAGGTATATTTATTATATTTATATAAAGTGTATGGCATTGCTGCAATATTCAGTCAAAAGAAGCTCCTATGTTTTTTCTTTCTTTCTCAGAACGAATGTGTAACCGTGCACTAATCCTCTCTGCTATCAAATCCAATTTCATGTAATATTTCATTTATTTATTTATTTTCAGACTCCAGTGGCTTAAACTAGATTATGATTCAGCAGAATGAGAGAAAATCCAGGATTGTGGTCCAGTGGCCTGAGAGCAGAAAGCACAGTTTAACAGAGGAGCCAGTGAACAGAATGACGGCAGGACACACGTGCCCCTGCATAACCAGTTACATAATGCAGTGACCCACTGCAGCTCGCGGCATACCTCCAGCAGATGATGTACGCCTCAACATGCATGAGCACATCTGCAGGATATATGCCTGCCAATGCATCTCAGGACATTTCATGGGATTTCTCTGCTATGAAAAGACTCACTGAGCAGCTCAAACAGGGTCAAGTACCAAAACATTGATTATTTCCATGTAAGGGGTAATGGTTTTTACGCTGTTGCTGTCCGATGTTCCTCCTGGTGTCTCTGGCTTGCAAATCAGTCTCTGAATCAGCAACTCTCCATGCAAATGTATGCAAATTGTGCAGTAGTGTGTGCTCTTGGTAGGGGCTGTGGTGTTATGTATTCATTTGGCTGGACAGATTGATTCTGTTTTTGATTTATACTTCTAGATGGTGCACAAGAAGTATAACCCCAGCTACAGCACTTGCAGGCCTTGTTGTTTTACCTAAAAAGGTGTGAACACTGTGTCTCTGTGGTCCTATCAAAACATTGCTGTTTGTTTTAACATCATGACTAGCCCGGTGATACATCGACCAATGCTGTGAGTGTGGGGCGGGGCTATCCGTTTGTTTGACCAATGGAAAACTGGGGGAGTGTCATTTTTGTAATTCAATTTGGTGACATCACTAACACATTAAATTCACACATCTGTTGCGTTTCCTCAAGCGACTACGACAGAGTGAAATCGGTTAAATGAACGATTCAATGACTCACTCATTAAGACAGTCAAATACAATACCTTTAACATTTTACAAGTCCTGCAGTAATTATGTATTTTTGTTGGCCAGCCTGTAAGTGTGCATCACTCTGTTTCCCGGGACAAAAACCCAATTAGGAATTTTCCATTGGCTTTTGAAATATTGCAGAAACTAAGCTCTGCGACCTACAAAAGTTAATTCTTATACTGGGTTCAGACTGAAAGATATCAGCTTGATTTTTGACATGATCCATTTGACGTAGGATGTCGTGGTGATTCGTAAACGACGATAGGCGTCAGAACGCAAGAATCGATCGTTTCATCTCGTATAGTGTGTCATAGTGGACGACAACCGACTCCATGTCTGTGACGTTTTACAATGTCACGACACAAAATCTACTGAAGGTCCTCAACGGCGTGTTCAGTCACATCTGTTGCGTTGACCAATAGGAGCACAGAAGCTCTTCGCTTTCAAACATGGAGAAACAAAAGAAAGGCGAAGGTATCCCAGACAGCAACATGGTATCAACCCATATCAGGGCCACATCTGGTACAGGATTCAACGCGTACCAGATGTGGGCCGGATCTGTGCCGACTCAATGTTGCTGTTTGGGATTGGTGCGACTACGTGGAATTATGCAAAGGTTCATGGAGCGACAGTATGGCAACAAGACTCCTTATGATGTTTTCTTCGAGGGACTACGACAGAGTAAAATCGGTTAAATGAACGATTCAATGACTCTCTCATTAAGAAAGTCAAATACTTTGTTCCTGAAACGATCAGCTGTTTGAACAAATCGGCTGAATTAATGATTCACTTAATTACAAACAAAGCTTTTTATTTATATTATGCCGTGGAATAAAATGTGAACACCACAGACTTTATTTCAGGCTTTTAACCAGAAGAAATACATTCAAAAAACCCATTGACTTCAGGACAATGGTACCAGAAGTGCTAAAATGCAACTCGTTTTTTGAGTTTTGGCCTACAAAAATAGGTAATCCCTGCTGCACTCTATGATGCAAAGGCAACTATAAGTAGCCATTTTTATATATTTGACCTAAACAACAAATTACTTTATTATTGTAATACCATTAGGGAGTAAAGTTCTCCTAGAGACTGTTCAATGTGAATGTAAAACTAATCAAATTAGGTAAAAGGCCATAACTTAATCAGTTTAATGAATCATAATGCCTCTTGTGCCTCATCAGAGTATAATTGACATAATTGACTTTAAAGAACCTCTTATTCTGGAACATTCTGGACCCAATCAAACAAGAGACTGGGCACTTGTCCCGGCTGTCTGTCTTTGTCCAATAAGACAATTATGCGGTATCTGCTCAAATTAGTCCTAAACAGATCACTGGAAGGTTTAATAAAGTGTCCCGCTTCTCCTTACAAGTAATTTCTCCCTTGGAGTTAATAAGCACAGAAATGTTCCCAGTTAGGATTTTGGGTAAATGTAAGACCATGTATAGCCCTAAAACATGGACATTTTGACCTTTTTACCTCTAAAACAGAGATATTGTTTCAACAGTTAAAGTAATAAAATGTCACTATGTAAAGAGGTCTTTAACTTCAAGAATTTTATTGTACTTTTACGCATAGCAGTAAAGTCCTTTTAGATAACAGCACCTAACAAATGTGTAGTTGTCGCCGTGTGACTTTCCACAGGTTCAGTTTACACCGCTCTTCTGAAACGGTTCGCTATTTTTAGCGCGCTATTTTTAGCGCAACAACGCTATAAAAGATCTTTATAGATTTGAGGAACACAATTAAGACTTCTTCTGACAGAAAAAGTGGAAAGGGAAAATGTTTAGAGCCTGTTTTCATTTGCTGCTAATCGCAAAGCCTATCTATCAAAAGCTAAAGGCCCGTTCTTTCAATACCAAAATTCCTCTCGGAATGTCCATTATTAGATGCGCTGCTGCCTTGAGTCAACATTTATACAATCAAATAGTTGTTTTTTGGAAGGGCAGCGCTTGTGGTTTTTCGCACAATACATTCCCCGCATTATTGTGGATGAACTGGAGAAGGCTAACACTTCTGCTGACAGATGCTGGCTCCGTAGCCTCGTACCGTTGGCAAGCGGCCTCACATTCAGAACCTGTTGATGGCTGAATGGAATTTCCAGGTTGTTGCTTTTCCTTTGAAGCTAAATTTAAATGTTCTTCTTGGTAAAACTACCTTGTGGACTGGCCATATTTTAAGGCCAATAAATGCGAGGGCCCAAAATAGCCCTGTTTGTTCCTTTATTTCTCCTCAGCGTGAAATTCAACTTTGCATGCATGCCTACCATAAAATGGAATTATTAGACTTGGCGCAGCTTTTGTTCCCTGTGGGAGGGTATTGGAGAAATAAAACTAGCTCTTGTTCTTCTCTGCTCTATAGACCAGAAGATATGGAGGCCTGTTTTTGGAAGAACAACCGTGGCCTTCTTACATTTCTGTCAAGTGAAGGTCTTCTTGCGACCTTAACAATCCTTATTAAATGACTCCTCGTAGTTTCTTCTGCATCACCTGACGCCAAAATCTCCACAAAAAAAAGTAATCAATGCAGTTTGCTTATTAATGCTTTAACATACTTTAGTGCTTTATACAATACAGATTATTTTAAAGCAGCTTCACAGTAACAACTTTATTATGCATTAATATGAGGGTCTCTATTTAGAACCCTAGAGTTCTTTACTCAGTTTTAAAGAACCCTTAGTGCCAAAAATGTCCTATATAAGGAGAAATGTCTTAAATAATTGCATAATACTTTCATCTTTAACAGATTTTTATTTTTTTCTAGCGATAAAGTTTCGATTCATAATATTTTATTCAAATACTGTAAATAATGAATTCCAAACATTCAGCAATACGCAGCTCAACAGAAGGCAATTGTGTTGTTATTCAGTTCAATGTTGATTCAGCGTAATTTTCCAAAATTTGTCAATTATGAACTGTGTTGGGGTTTAGCTTTTCTAGTACCTAACTATGTTTCCACCAAGTAGCGGTGTAACGCGACCAAAAGCTACACTCCGGCTGCATCCGAAAGCTTATCCAACTGACTTTTTGCCTCTCTGCCTTAGCCAATGACTTTGAATTACACTTTTGCATAATTTATGCAAACCAAAGTCTTCAAGCACCTACAGCTGAATAATAGCCTTTTTAAATTGATTATTTATCCTGCTTTATTGCACTCTATATCAAGTGTCTATTTCTGATTTAATTAAAATGATGACCTGACTGCCATAAGCCGCTTTCCGACCGGAGGAACCTTTTCACAGTTCCTAGAACTATTGGCTAAAGTACCCGGATGTCGGCGTGTTCGCACTGCAGGAACTAGGAACGATTTTAGTTCTAGGAACTCCATTTGGAGGAACTAATTTAGGTCCTACTTCAGAGTAGGGTCTAAACCAGCACTGTAGGAACTACCCGTGACGTTAGTGTACACTGATTTGCCGAACGCACGCGGAGCACCAGCACCCGCCATTTTTAAAACAGCTAGAATGTAAACACACAGATTATATTTATATATATTTACTCCATAAACTAACTATACAAACATGGAAAACAGTGAAAGATGGGTCTCTAAACCTTTATGCTGAAGAGAAAATCCAACGCAACTTTGAGGGGACCAAGTCAAACAGATTATGTTTATCTGCCCAGCTAGCAACACTGGACATCAACCACACGGCATAGGCTAATAACCTTTTTTCATATACTGTCTACTTTCTATAACAGTTGTATCTAATAACATATTAAACAGTACTGTTAGACAGATCGCTAACTAATAAACACAGAGAATGCGAGCATTGTTTGCTCTGGCGTTCTCAGCGCCGTCAAAATAAAGGTCCGTCGATCGCGCCGTCAAAATAAAAGTCACCATGCTTGCGTCACTCCCTTACCCCTCCTACCAGTTCCTATGGCCACTTGGCCAGTGCGAACGCAAACAGCAAAACTGAGTTTAGGGGAGAGTAGTTCTTAGAACTGTTTAGAAGTGGACAGTTCCTAGAACTAAGTTCCTGTAACTACTTGGTCAGAAAGCGGCTATAGTTTAACTGTTCCCGCCACAGTTTTGTATTGAACCTAAAAGTTCACTAACGTTGTGTTTTGTGCCATTGCTTTGGGGAAGCATCTGTCAATCGAACTGAAAACAAAATGGCGATATAGCTTATTGTGCTGCGGCTCCATTCACAATAAATGCTGCAAGCTCATTCTTCATTTACAATTATTCAGTTATTTGTAATATACTGTCATTGTACCAAAAAAAATATTTTGAGAGTAGCTTATAGTGCAGCTCTTCTTGACTGTATCTTAACTACTTTAACTTATGAGTAGCTTGAAGCTTGTCAAACTACAGTTTCAGGGTACGTTTACACGACAACGATATGCTTAAAATGGAGAAGTTTTTCCTTTGAGTGTTCCGCGTACAGGCGACACCATTGTCAAAATGATCCCCATTCACACGGATCCGCGAAAACGTATAAAAACGCTGTATTCTGCTCCAGGCCATTAGATGGCGATGAAACACTATAGATTGAACACGTAAATACGCATGTGCATGACGTCATCGTCTTCAGAGATTCGCCTACACTGAACCCGTTTTAAAAAACGTTCACTTTGAAACCTGTTTTCAAAACTTGCGTATTCAGGCCCCCAAAACGCCGTTGTTGTGTAGACGAACGGCCAAAACGCATAAAAAGTTTAGCATTTTTAGTTGAAAACGGTGTCGTGTAAACTGCCCCTCAGAGTAGCTTCCCCAACACTGATTATGAAACAAATTCCTTTCAGCTGTAAAGCAGCTGAATCCAATTCATTTAATAATGTCATGGTGGCACAAATGTCATGATATCACTTTTATTGGTCAAATCAAAGTCATGTGGTGCAACCAACATGCAGAAACATGCAAAACAACAACAACAACAACAACAACAACAACAAAAGCAGGAAATTACATCATGGTGACCCTGCTTACCAATGACTGCACGAAAATCATACAGGTTTGTAACAACATGAAGGTGAGTAAATGATGGTATAATGTTAATTCCCAAGCGAACAAACCCTTTAGTCTGTGGTTTGGTAGTTGGTTTAAGAGTTTGCATGATCCAAATAAGAGTTGGGACGATATGCAAACAATTCAAATAAACCATTACCTACTTCATTGCACAATGCAAAGCTTGTCCTAGTGTAGTACTTTGTGCCAAGTCTCAGGATTCCAACCATCACCAGTCAGTATAATGGCTCATTTGGTTTCAAAGAGATTCCACTTTTACCTCAAGATATGTTATAGTCAAGGAACTACTGACCCACATCTGTAATCTGTTATGCACTGATAAATGCTATTAGAAAGCTTCTGTAATGTATTGACACAGTTCAAGGTGCCTTATTGTCCCCCTTCCAATGTTTGACTTGAGGCCCTATTGCCAAAATGTCATTTTGTTTTTTCAGTTTAGGATAAAAAAAAAAAAACATTGATGATTAGCTTCATTAGCAAAAGTAGAATCTGCAAAAAAACATTTTTCAACCATCGCTATCATGTGACCTATTTTGTGCGCACTTCCCTCAGATAAGGGCCCTTGCTGAGTTATCTAAGTGTGTTCTTATCTGCTAGTGCGCTACGTTGCCTTTTACAGTGCTAACCTGTAAAGCTCATTGTGCGACCTCTTCACAAGCCCCCTGGTGAGCTCATAGGGGTCACATATCTGTGGTCGGAGAGCTGTGACCTCGAGTCACGTCCACGACCCTTATAAGGGGAGATTATGTGGCGGCTAATGTTACCATGATGTTGGTTTCTGCAGGGTAGTGGTTTCTTCAGGCCGTCAAAATACAAATGAGTTCTCAGAAGAGATTTAAAGGACAGAAATGAAAGAATTTACAGAAGTATTTTATGGCCAATCTTACACTTATTTCAGAGGGGATCTGATACAAAGCACTGTGTGATTTAAACTCTACCACAAAACTTGTGGAAAATCCCTCTGCTAGTTCACATTACCAACTTACTCCACAGCCGCAGATATACATTACGCTGAAAGTATTCATACTGTGTGTGTGTGTGTGTGTGTGTGTGTGTGTGTACAGTATAATGTATTACGTATTTTCAATACTTAGCAAATTTTAAATATTTAAAATATATATATACAGTGCCCTCCACAATTAATGGCACCCCTGGTGAATATGATCAAAACTGGCTGTAAAAAATAAATCTGCATCGTTTATCCTTTTGATCTTTCATTCAAAAAATGTGCAAAATACTAACCTTTCATTGAAGTAAAAGAATTGAATGTGGGGGGAAATCACATTATGAAATAAATGTTTTTCTCCAAAACACGCTGACCACAATTATTGGCACCCTTTTATTAAATACTTTTTGCAATCTCCTTTTGACAAGATACCAGCTCTGAGTCTTCTCCTATAATGCCTGATGAGTATGGAGAACACCTGACGAGAGATCAGAGACCATTCCTCCATACAGAATCTCTCCAGATCCTTCAGATTCCCAGATCCATGTTGGTGCTTCTTCTCTTCAGTTCAGCCCACTCATCAGGTCAGGGGACTGGGACGCTCATGGAAGAAGCTTCATTTTGTGCTCCGCAACACATTTTTGTGTTGTTTTTGATGTTTGTTTTGGATCGCTGTCCTGATGGAAGATCCAACCACGGCCCATTATAAGATTTCTAGCAGAAGGCGTCAGGCTTTGATTTTTTTATCTGTTGATATTTGATAGAATCCACGATGCCATGTATCTGAACAAGAAGTCCAGGACCTCCAGCAGAAAAATATGTCCACAACATTAAAGATCCAACAGTATATTAAATTGTACACATGTGGTACGTTTTATCCTTGTGTTCACCAAACCCATCTAGTGTGTTTGCTGCCAAAAAGCTCTGTTTTAGTCTCATCTGACCACAGAACCCTGTGCCGTTTGAAGTTCCAGTCGTGTCTGACAATTAAATTTGCTGGAGTTTGTTTCTGGAGGAGCGAGGAGGATTTTTCTTGAAACCCTCCCAAACAACATGTGGGGATGTAAGGTTTTGTTTTTTGGCTTTCTGACCCCCAAGACTCAACTAATCTCTGCAATTCTCCATCTGTGATCCTTGGAGAGTCTTTGGCCACTCAAACTTTCATCCTTGCCGTGCATTAAGACAGTATAGACACACGTCCTCTTCCTGGCAGATTTGTAACATCTTTAGTTGATTATAACTTCTTAATTATTGCCCTGATGGTCAAAATGGGGATTTTCAATTCTTTAGCTATTGTCTTACAGCGCCATTTTCTATTTTGTGAAGTTCAACAATCTTTTGCTACGCATCAGAACTACATTCTGTGGTTTTACTCATTGTGATGGATGATTAAGGGGATTTGGCCTTTGTGTTTCCTCATATTTAAACTCCTGTGAAACAAGAAGTCATGGCTGGACAGTTTCATGTTCCTAGTCACCCTGGTGTGCTAAAAAAGGTAAATATTAATGGGAATATACTTCAGAGATATTTTACTCGTAAAAAATTCTAGGGGTGCCAATAATTGTGGCCAACATGTTTTGGAGAAAAACATTTATTTCATAATGTGATTCCCCCCTCACTTTCTATTCTTTTACTTCAATGAAAGGTTAGAATTTTGCAATTTTTTTGAATGAAAGATCAAAAGGATAAACGATGCAGATTTATTTTTTACAGCCATTTTTGATCATATTTACCAGGGGGGCCATTCATTGTGGAGGGCACTGTATATATATATATATATAGTTAAAACTATTTAAGAAATATTTTAAATATTCAACACAACCATACTAAATTACAAATTTAACAACAAACATAATAATAATAATAGTACAAATGTCCCTATCGAAATATATTATTATTTAAATACATGACAATTTAGTAAAAATATTTAATAATGTATTAAATTGTAAATAATTAAATTATAAATGTAAAAAATAATGTAACAATAACAACATAATAATATAATAATATTTATAGTAGTAAAAACGTTCTTATGACATGATAATGTCTAAAAAGTAAAAATATTTAATTAATTGATAATTAAAAAATAATGTAACAACAACAATCATAATAGTAATAATAATAATCATATAAAATATAGTAACAACAGTAATTTACATTTTTAAAACAAATAAAATTGTTCCTATTTTAATACATAATTTAAACACATTTAAGCATTTATTAAATTATATGACATTTTTATAATGTAACAACCACAACATCATATTAATAATAATGGTAATAACATTACTTATAAAATAATCATTATTTTAATACACGATAATCTTTAAAAAGTAAAAAAAAAAAAAAAAAAAAATGAATTAAATTATAAATAATGAAAGAGCAACAAAAACAACAACATAATAATAATATTTTTTTTTAAAGAACATGTACAATACCTTAAAATTGTTAATTTTAAGTACAACAAATATTTAAAACAATGCCTCAAATGATTTCCTGGTTATTTCATGGCTACAAGCCTTTTTTTTTTTTTTTACTTTTTTAAAATGATATTAAATTGCCCATGATTAATGGCACCTGCATGAATTCAGCTCTCTTGCATAATCAGTCGTGTGCTCATAAGCCAAGACACTCTCATTTATCTGCACATTTATTTTGAGCACAGGCTCTTTACCAGCACACTTGTTTAGACAATCACTTCTCCTCACTGACACAACAAAACACGAGCATCTGTTTGTCTTCAGGGGGAAGCGAGACAGCGTGAGGTGTCACATGACACTTCTGCTCTCACCAGGAAACTGTTCTGTCCATGTTTTATACTTCAGTGGAATTGGAATGATTTGATTTCTTTCTTTTTTTTCTTCTTTTTCTCCTAAGGATTTTTTGGAAAACCTCTGAGATAAAGTCGATGCTTTTTAATGAGAACTCAAAAGCAATGTCTGGGCAATAAAATGTTCCTCTGAAGATAATGCTACTTGAACAGATTAAGCCTGGATATATATCACGTTTCTGAAAGGCTGCCCACCCTCATATTGTTCTTTCTTATCAGCTGCTGGGAGTCACCATATCCCCCCTCTGGCTCACACTTAAACTTTCCATTCCAATTCAAAACTCAGTCTTCCATCCTCTGGCTGAAATGTCAAAGATGTCCAAAAAAAAAAAAAAAAAAAACACTCCCTCGAATAGGAATGAAGACAAAAAAACAAGAATGAAAAAAAAAAAAAAAACACAGAGCACAAGGGAGAAAGAGTGTGATTAAAATGCCCTCTGAGTCCTGTCAAAACAAAAACATTTTGCCTGCAACTTGATGGTGATGTTACACAAGTGCCCCTATTGTGCTATTTTAAAGGTTTCTAATTTTGTTTTGGTGGTCTTCTACAATAGACTTACATTTTCTCAACATTGCAACATCACCTAATTTTGAAAACGGTTTGTTCAAAGATTCAGTCTCTCTAAACTCTCCCAGTCTGTTGTGATTGGTCTACTCTGCTCTGATTGGTCAGATGGCTCAGTCTGTTGTGATTGGTCTACTCTGCTCTGATTGGTCAGATGGCTCAGTCTGTTGTGATTGGTCTACTCTGCTCTGATTGGTCAGATGACCCAGTCTGTTGTGATTGGTCTACTCTGCTCTGATTGGTCAGATGGCTCAGTCTGTTGTGATTGGTCTACTCTGCTCTGATTGGTCAGATGGCTCAGTCTGTTGTGATTGGTCTACTCTGCTCTGATTGGTCAGATGGCCCAGTCTGTTGTGATCAGGGGGGCAGGGTTTCATAAAATATTCAAGCTTCCCCGGGGGCCGCCATTGATTAGCGGACCCCCACCTGCTGTTAGCATCCCATTGACTCCCATTCATTTTGGCGTCACTTTGACAGCGAATAACTTTACATCTGAGGCGTTTAAAGAATCCATTTGTCCATTATTTATTTTTAAAGAAACACGAAAATGTATAAAAGGCTCCATTACCTTGTATCTTACGTTATGGCCCCGTAGATGCAGTTTTTGTAAAAATAGGCTAACGATTGCGTCATAACCACGCGACTCTCTGTCGCACAGTAGAGAGATTACCGTATGGACAGGAGGAGAAGCTCTCAGTCAATCGGGGGACGTGGAGGCAAAATGACAAAATGATTAATCAGAATACTTAGCAAAAGTTTCTCCTGCTCCTAGCTCATGGACAGCTCCTACTCACACTCTCCGTCTCTGCAAGTTTCGGAAGGGAATGATTCAGATTTCTCTTGGCACAGCTACTAGAAGACAGACGGGTTACTCACGTCACATCTACGTCGTCAAGCTCAGTTTGAGTCTGCGCAGTACGCTCAGCCATCAGGAAGTGAGAGCTTCTAATTGACTTCACTTGTCTCCGTTGAATCCAACGCTGTGTCCAGTTTATATACTGTATGGTTGTGATTGGTCTACTCTGCTCTGATTGGTCAGATGGTCCAGTCTGTTGTGATTGGTCTACTCTGCCCTGATTGGTCAGATGGTCCAGTCTGTTGTGACTGGTCTACTCTGCTCTGATTGGTCAGATGGTCCAGTCTGTTGTGATTGGTCTACTCTGCCCTGATTGGTCAGATGGTCCAGTCTGTTGTGATTGGTCTAATATGCTCTGATTGGTCAGATGGTCCAGTCTGTTGTGATTGGTCTATGCTCTGACTGGTTAGACGGGTTCATCAATCAGGGTTTTTCTTGGGTCAAAAATGGATTTTGCAACGAAACAGTTTGTAATATCATCTTATTTATTTATGAAATAAAACAATCACTGGCAGGACTAGACCAATTTTATATATATATTTTGAAAATAATTATATGTAAAAAGTCACAGAGTGACTGATTTGAAACGTTCAGACATTAATATAACACCTCAATCCAGCAGGGGGAGCAGGTAATCGAACCAAGTGTGAAAACACCAAAACACTCATGGGAGCGTTTTAAAATAGCCGTCTATCATCGGGTACCAGTACAGCAGAACGGCAAGTCTCATCACATCAAATGATCAGATAAATCTTTGGCTGGACAAAGATTCATTTTGGTGGCCGCCAAAATATTTTCACTGCCCGAAAAAAACCCTCATGTGTGAACGGCATACATTTTTAAACCTTTTTTCATCTGTTATTTTTGTAAACCAAAAGAATATCCTAGTTTTGTTGTTGTTTTTTAATTCAGAACAGAACGAGATCTTATTATATGAATGTGTAACATGCAATAACAATACATTTCTTATAGCTGACAATCAGGAACATTATGTAATTTTTAAGAATATAAAATGCAAGTAATTAATAAACTGAACAAATGACCCGTATCTTTATTTCCAGCTGAGATTAAGAGCAAATGTGCTTTCATATGTAGCGAGCGTGCCTGTGGCATTTCCTCCTGTTCATTAAGGGCCTTTGACGGTGTTTTGCTGTTCTTGTTCAGTCTCTTGGACATAATGACTGCAATAGCTTACCGCCGGTCATCTGAATGTGTGCAAGATTGTGGCTAATAGGATATGTTTTTTCCCAGCTTCTCCTAGGACAGTTTAGGTATGGGTACTTCAAAAACATGCTGTTTGGGCCTGTCTGCTCTGAATCCTTGGGAATGAAGAAAACCCTCATTACTCCCCAGAGGTTTTGATGGGTCATTTGATCCGTCTCCTCCGCTTTGTACAGAACAGAAAGACATGGTTATTATTTAAGCAGAGTACAATAACAATGATTACAATTCCAGGCACCATATATTTAACTACTTTTACTTGTAATTCAAAGTGATGGGCTTTAAAAACAAGCCATGAAGTGAATAGTGAAAGCGCCCAAGCCGACACAGTTACGCATTAGGGGTCTTGGATACCAAGGTTTCCTTTTCAGGTTTCCTAGAAAAACTCTTGTGGAGTCTGCAGCAAGAGACGCGCTAATTGTCTTATCAGCGGGAGGCAAGCTATTGGTTTTGGCAGGGACAGTTTTGGTTTTGTATTGTGCAAGACAGGCAGGGCCTAAAGTCAAAGAGTTTAGCCAGTCGGTACAGCCAAAACAGGAAGGAATGTTTGACTCAGATTCCAGAATGCAAACACTGTCAGTGCTTGAAACCATAAAGTATTCCAGCACCGCTAGCACTAATACGGTCATCACCGTTTTCAGTAAATGTCAAAACACTGCTAATTTGATTAGATTGATACTAAAAAGAATACCCAAAATGTCATGATTTACCGTCAAGTTATTCCCAATTTACATGACTCTCTTTTTTTCCGTGGAACACAAAATGAGATGTTTAGCAGAAAGTTCATGCTGCTCTTTTCCATATATTGCTGCTGTCTGGCGGAAACCTTGTATCTCTGCTTGTTTGCAATGCAAGGATAAATAAAGAACTGGTTCTTCGAATAAATACGGTGTTTTCTTTACTTCCCTCTGGATGGAGATAACATCACAACATTTATTTCCATCAAGAGGTGCAACAGTTTTTGGTCAAGATCTTGTATTGACAATGCAAGAGTCCAGCACTCTGTAAAGTCTCCTCCAGCACATCCCAAAGACTTTCAATGAATTTAAGGTCTGGATTCAAAGGTGCCAATTCACGTGTGAAAATGATTCTTCATGCCCCTCCCAACCATTCTTTAACAATTTGAGCCATAATCTTCCTACATGGTTGTTTAAGAAATGAAAAGCTATACACTCCATCAATTGGGGGTTAGAAGAACTGTTGCCAAACATATAACATGCTAGAAAGATAATCATCTATACAATAATGATCCAATCATAGACTCTTAAGCATTTGCCTATTTTAATCCAAAATAGGCTTCTATTTATATATATATATTTGGCTCGGCTGTGTAAAAATGCTTATGTTTTATGTATTTGAGGAGCGGAGAAGAGTGTCTTAGTCTAGTCAACACATCATGACAAGATTATTATAATGATTTAAAATGTACATTTAAGTAAAACTTTTAATTTAACCTACAAAGTGCACTTTTTAACATTTTAAAAGCAAGTCAAATTTAAGTACACTTATACGACCATTTATTATCTGCAAGTACTTCAAAATATACTCTGAAGATTTGAAGTGCACTACAAGTGCACATTAAATATAACCAAGTGTACTTCTTATCAAGGGTAAGATGCCCGAAGGTCAAGCAAATTAAACATTCTTAAGGGGATGTTTGTAAATAAAGCTTGTTGTCTTGTATGCTGACTTACTGCAACAGCCATCTTGTATGAACCTGGTTTCGAGTGACCTTGCTCAAGGGCACATAGGTGACGGCAGGATTGCTATCTATGTAACTCTATAGTTCCTAGGTCTCCCTTGCTTGGAATTGGACCTGCAACCTTTGTGTTAGTAGGCCACAGCCCTTCCCCTCCCCCCCACCTTAGTATCTCAGCTTGTCATTCATAAGGTTCAAAGAGTCTTATAATGGATCATATCTTCTAAGCTGACATTTATGTGTCAGTGGACCAATATAGGGAGGAGGTGGTCAAAGTCTGTACTAACTCAATATTAGGTCATTAATGGAAAGCAAGACAGCTGGAATTCAGAAAGACATGCTAGTATCAGAAAATTGTGCTACAAAGCCAGAAACAGTCATCAAAATGATAGCTGGCGGTCATAACTTCCTGCTTCAGTCAATGTTATTACTTTTACATTTAAGTTTTTTGGTTTGCATTATTAATTTGAGGTTGCATTCCATTCTTCTTAGACACACAATGCGTGCTGACTCTTGAATAAGCCTGTTTTAAAGGTGAATTAGAAAATTGGCTGTGACAGGAGTGGTGAATCATGTCTAGCGTCCTGTAATCTCCCTGAGAGGATCTTTTCATTAGGTAAGACAAGGTCGCTCCGGCGACACCCGGCAGAAGCGCAGTCAAACACGTGCAACGTGCCTTATCAGCTGTGGAAATTTACCCTCAGCATGCCTGTTGCCCAACAAACAAAGCGAAAAAAGCTAGCCTCATTTGTAACGGGTGTCAAAACAAACCGGAGCATGCTGGGTAAATCATGGGCATCTCACGAGTTCACATCTGTGCTTATCTCATTCTTGCTTCATGACAATAAGGAAATGTGTGCTGATGATAACACCAGTATTTGTCTATTTGGAATGCGAACAGAGTGAATTTATTTAAAGTGTAACATGATGTATTTTTGATATCATCAAACTAAATGTGTAGTTGCATTTTCATATTTGGGAGACATTTTTATGCAAGGCAACTTACAAGGAGCTCAAGGTATACATTTTGGCAGTATGTGGGAATTAAATCAGGGACGTTGGCGTTGCTACTGTAGTTCAATGATCTACTATCTAGATAAAGTAGTCAAATCAACCTGTCACTAAGCGACCCCTGGAGATCCGGTTTGGATAGTGTGAGGGTTTGTTTGTGAGGAAAAAAAAAAGGATGGCTCTACCTACAACTGCACTGTCATGTTAGAGCACCGACAGTGGTGAACGAAGTACACAAATCAAGTACTTGAGTAAAAGAACAGGTACCTTAATAAAATATTACTCCAGTAAAAGTTAAGTAATCCTTTCCAATTGTACTTGAGTAAAAGTACAAAAGTACTTGACTTTTAATGTACTTAAGTAATAAAAGTAAGAAGTACTGAACAATAAATGTTTATTTTGAAAGTCTTTAAGTACTTTTATACTAATATACTTTTACATTAATTTTATATAATATATTTTATATAGTCCTACTGCTCAGAATACCTAGGGGAGGAGGAATTGCTGGGTCTAACATCATTAAGAATTATTATGAATTAATCAGTCAGTAAAGAAGGTTAGTGGATGGAGATGTATTATACATAATGTGTTGACAAACAATAAAAACAGATGTCAAATAGGGCTAAATGCATAACAAGTTAAAATCAATGCTATGCAAACATACTAGTTTTGTATCATTGAAAAATGCAAGTGCAATAATTCATGTTATTTTAATGTTATGTTATGTTGTGTGTTTTTTCTTTTTACATTAAATCTACACCATTGAGATGGTGATGTGGACATGCCTGCATTCAAGCATTAGGCCCCTTGTCCACCAAAGCATTTTTAGCCAGCTGAAAACGCCTAGCTATGGGGGCTTGAGAGCGTTTTGGCAGCGCAGCGTTATTTATTTATTTTTTTCAGTTGAGATGCTTTGCTTGCTATAATACGGAATATTCACGGAAGTGTTACTAGTAACTAATTTCACAGATAATTTGTTTCTGTATTGTTTCTATTTAAAAACGCTGATACAATGTATTGTTTCTATAAACAAATGTTGATGCAATGTAAAGTATTTGCACTGGCTCTTGTTTTAAATGAAAAAAAAAAATCTGTTATTATGCTTGTTCATGTTGTACAAGCAGAATCTGGCGGTTGGTTGGAGTTGTATTTGTCCCGCCCCTCCTCCACTGTGATTGGACAGCTGGGTAAAAAGTGACAGTGATGAGTGCTACGTTCCCATTCGGTCGGTCCACTCGCTACAATACAAGACTATGGGATATCGCGCTCTTCCGCCATCTGCTGAAGACACCTCTATTCATGCCTGAAAGGCCACTGACGCATGATGACGTGGGCATATAAATGCAGTCGCATGCGTAATTCTTCACTCTGCTACTAGAACACCATCACGCCACAGTTTCGCAAGATAGAAAGCCGACGGTGTTGATTCTTGTCGAAAGGCACAAAAAGAGAAAGTTTTTAAGCACAAGTTTGGCTTTGCTAACGAAGGCTAATAAGCTTTTCTTGCACAAAAATGTCCAAACACAGCAAGGGTTCCCACCCCTGTCCAATGTATTTATTATCTGAAAAAGATACTCACGATACACACTGCCCAGTGTGTTTGGGGATCGTCCACACCAAGCTGGCTGGGGCATGTATGCACTGCCGACAGCTCCGTTATACGACACTCGAGTGGCGCGTAGCGTTTGTTGAGCGTGTGCTCGGTGGGGCAGTGGCCAGACACGGTCCACTTCTGTCCAAGGGGACTGATACGGATGCGGCTCAAGCCATTTTCGAGGAGGCCACAGGGACTTGGGTCGATAGAGTGGAAGCCAGGAGGGTGTGGGTAATTTCGACAATGTTCCTCTGACTACTTCTGGGTTTAATCAGGATTTTGAGTGTTGTGAGAATGACTCTGTCTTGCTTGATGCGGGCCAGGAATTTTCTGACAACATTTTCAAGTTGAGAAGATCACGGCTTCCCCCTCGCCCTTGAGGCGGCGGGTGGAAGTGAAGTGATGAAGGACCCTTTCACTGAGCTGTATCGGAGAGCGGCAGGAAAGCTGTCGGTGGAGTGGCCTGTCGTCTCCTGTGCAAACAGTGGAAAGAACAAGCCTGCCACTTTACCCAGATTGTGTGGCAGAGTTACAGCTTCGTGGCCGAAACCCATATCTCCTCCTCCTCCCGTGCCGGGGACAGAAAAGTTCACAGAGTTTGAAGGACGGGGAAAGTAGGGTTAATGTCGACTCCCCCAATGGAGCATTCGGCAACGGGAGTTATGACATAGAACTTTAAACACTATGTCCGTGCTGCAGACTTATCAGTCCATTTGCTTGGGGGAACTGAGCGAGGTCGTGTCAGGGGGAAGGGCATATTACGAACTCATGGGGGAGGTATGATCCATGGCCGACTACATTCTGCGTGCAACGTGTTGCACATTAATGTCTTTGGGTCATACGATGGCCAGTACAGTGGTGGCTCAGCTCCATCTGTGGTTGACTCTGGCAAACTTGCCTGAACAAGATCGGTATACTTTCCTCAGTGCACTGATCTCCCCGACCGGTCTATTTGGAGAGGGTCTTCATGCGTTTCAGGCGCGATTTGAGAACTCCAAGAAACAGGCAGAATATCTGAGGGGTTCAATGCCTAGAAATTTCAGCAGACAAGCACAGTTGGCTGTAGAACCTGGGTTTAGGTCGTCTTCTCGACCGCCACTAGCCAAGAGGCCAGCTGCAGCAAACGAGCCAAGGCCCAGTGCTTGGGAGTCTGGACGAGCGCACACACAGCCTAAACAGCAGGCAGGGTCTGGAAAGAAGGGTCCCCACCCCATGTGAAAGGAAAATATTTCTCTGCAGGAAAGGAGCAGTCGGATCCCTAGCTCGCAGATGAGGGAGGAACGTCAGTCCAGAGGCAGCCGCTTTCTTCTCTCAGTGCAAAATAAATCTTGCTAGTTAGCGGGTTTAGCTTTAAGTTTGTTATCAATAAAGAAACTTTGTGTTCAGGATACAATGCCTCATGTGTTGATTTGTCAAAACAGATTCTACACCCTTGACAGGAACTGTGGTCTCTATAGGCCTACCTCCCTGAGAGGGAGAATCTAATGGCAGCGGGGCTCCCAATCAATATAGTGACCACGATACAGAGCGTTAGGATGCCGTCGACAAGGGGGCTTTATGCGTTGAAGTGCCGCAAATTTGAAGAGTGGTGCGGGAGAAGATCTTTATCACCATATCAATGTTTGATTGCGGGAATATTAACTTTTCTGCAGGAGTTATTGGAGGAAGGTAGCTTCCATTCCTTGCTAAAGTTTACTTGGGAGGCCATTTCGGCCTGTCATGAGGGCATTACCTGAGATGGCGAACGGGACACATGCACACAACCGCTGGCCATTCGGTTCCTTACTGGGAAACGGCAGCTAAAGCCTGTAACAAAATCGATGGTGCCGTCATGAGACCTGATTGTAGTTTTGGAAGCTACTGTATGTGTGAACCTCCATTTGAGCCCTTAGAAACCTTGGATCTAAGGATGCTGTCTTACAAAACAGGCCTGTTGCTGGCGCTGGCGAAGCAAAGGGTGTTGGTGATCTCTATGCACTGTCAATGCATCCTCGTGCATCCAGTTTGTGCTGGATGGGGCAAGACTAGTGTTTTGTCCAAACACCAAAAGTCATGTCAGGGGCGTTTCGAGCTGCCCACCCTGTCAAACCTCTCAATTAAAAAAAAGGAAGACAGAAAACCCCATGCATTGTGCCCTGTGCGAATTTTACACAGGTACATCGAGCAGACACAGGCTGTGCGTTTGACTGACCAACTTTTTGTATGGTTTGCCAACGCAGTTCGTGGGAAACCGCTGTCTAAACAGGGTCTTTCACATTGGATCATGGAGGAGATTTCTATTGCATACAAAAGTAAAGGGTTAGCTCTGCCGGCAGGGGTGTGTGCGCATTCCTTAAGAGGGATGGCAACGTCATGGGCGTTGTTTAGAGGGGTCAAGTCAAGTCACCTTTATTTATATAGCGCTTTTTACAATACAGATTGTATCAAAGCAGCTTCACAGTGATAACATGAAAATAATACTACAAAGTTTGTTTCTAGAAGAAAATTGCGTCATCGTCCACCCTAAGTAAGGCAGATCAATAATATTGTTGAATATTAAATGTCCCCAACTAAACAAGCCATAGGGGTGTCTGTAGAGGATATTTGTGCGGTGGACAGTTGGGCATCGCCGCACACGTTTGTTCGGTTTTACCAACTAGATGTCACTGTGTCAACAGTGCTTACCACAGGGGCTTTCGCTCGTGAATGGGTATAAAATGGGTATGTGGAGTTGCTGGTCCCTTACGTTTAGTTCAGCAACTTTGCAGGGTGTGAATATATGTCCCATAGTCTTGTGTTGTACTGAGTGGACCGCCTGAATGTGAACGTTGAGTTATGCATATAACTACTACTATCTACTGTTCCCAGAAGGAGGGAAACGAGGTACAACACCTCTGAGCCCTGCGCAGTTGGAGGCTCGGTGAAGGTGGCCTTGCCCACGTCGTCATGCATCAGTGGCCTTCCAGGCGTGAATAAAGGTGTCTTCAGCAGATGGTGCAAGAGCGTGATATCCCATAGTCTTGTGTTGTACCTCGTTTCTGGGAACAGTAGTAATGCATTATTCAACGATTTGCAAACCAATTTAACAGGTTCATTGAAAAGAATCAGCTCGTTCACGAATCGGACACTGCTATTGCGTCTCGGAGCACCTGAAGATTTCTAAGGTATTATTATAGGTATATGGAATATAGTGAAGTAAAAGTTTCTCAAAATGAAACTACTCCAGTAAAGAACAGATACTTGAAAAAATTTACTTAAGGGATAGTTCACCCAAAAATGAAAATTCTATCATTGGTTACTCACCCTCAAGTTGTTCCAAACCTGTATGAGTTTCTTTGTTCTGCTGAACACAAAGGAAGATATTTGGAAGAATGTCAGTAACCAAACAGATCTCGGTCCCCATTGACTACCATAGTATATTTTTTTCCTACTATGGAAGTTAATGGGGACCGAGATCTGTTTGGTTACAAACTTTCTTCCAAATATCTTCCTTTGTGTTCAGCAGAACAAAGAAACTCATACAGGTTTGAAACAACTTGAGGGTGAGTAAATGATGACAGAATTTTCATTTTTGGGTGAACTATCCCTTTAAGTAACACCACTTAGCACCACGAGTGATGGTGTGATTGATGGTGTGAGTGATAGATTGACGAGTGACGAGTGATACTGTAGAGTGTGAACACGCAAAAAATAAAAAGTGACAGAAAGAACAAACTGTAAAAGAAAGATAAAAAATTATAATTTTACATGTAACATGAAATTAAGCATACACCATTGAAGGGTGAGTCTCACAAAACTGTATTTTCTGCAAGCTTTTTTCAAGATAAATTTCAGTGTTTTTCCAAAATAGGTCACTTAGAGACGCCAAAAGGACACCAAAAAAAACCAAATGATATAAGTGTAAAGTTAATCTAGCCTAAAGTTAGCCTAGTATGAAGATAATGTTAAAATCAACTACAACAATAAGTTATGTAGTCTTAATGAAGTTAATAAAGAATCAAGATAATAAAATTATGCTATTGTGTAAAGTTGTCTTAAGTTAGCATCTAATGTAAACTATCAACCACAACAAACCTTTGTTAGAGCAAAGATAGGATAGTCTAAAGTTAGTCTTATGTTAAAGACTTAGAAATTCTCTTAGGAATAGGAAATGTCACTGGGAATATTAAAATAGACTTACAATTAAAAGTGGAGTGTATCTTTTTCTACCACTAGGGACACCAAGCATAACTGCATAACATAAATATTGGTTCAACCAATGGCATGAGTTTGGGGATGGGGATATATGTTTCTCTGCGCAATTGCAGATGAGACTTTGAAACTTATTTGAAAATACAGTCATCATTTTTGCAAATCTGTTTGGTGCTTCACCTTTAAGTCACCTTTAAAAATTTCCATTTTCAGCAATGTCTTCACACAGGGTGTGTTACATGGTGACACTTGCTCAACAGCAGAGCTTGGTGGAGAGACGGGGCACATGGCTAGCAAAAAAAGAATCCAGAACCATGTATCTAAACCAGTGGTTCCCTCCCCTGTTGCTATAGGCTTTCCAACAGCACATTTGGGATGTATTCCTAATCAAACACACTTGATTTAAGTCATTCTCTCATTAGTACAATAAGACTTAAAAATTAGGTGTGTCAGATAAGGGAGACACCCAAAAAGTGTACTGTTGAGGGACTTCCAGGAACAGGGTTGGGAAACACGTACAGGCCTCAGGTAAGTTCTGTGAACATCTACTGAGGCTCTTACGTAAATGTTTCCTTTGTAAACTTGTTGTCGCAGGCCAGTATCATCATCTAAATAACCAAAGCAAGAAAAAAAAACACTAGGTGTAAAACCACAAACAATCAAACTCACAAAACATCTCATCTTTCATGGATGGCTGCAACGTTTACAAAAGACATATAACCCTACACAGTAACCGAAAACTCCCTCAGCAACAGCTTCGAGATTAATTCCACTCGTTCGTTTGCTGCGTTCAGCCCATTTTTCACTTTTAGGAGAATGACAACAATGAACAACAAAGAGGACTGGATTGGTGTACAGTCTACAAAGCAAAGGGGAATTTGAGGAGCGTTGAAATAGCAATACTTTTCTAGATTTACTCCTCTTGGGTTTGAAATGAAGTCAACAGCGTAATTTGTGAGTTTATGTAAACAGGTGTAATATTTCATTAGCTTCACAATAGATTGCTGATACAGAAGTTATCAGCAGGACATGAAAAGCACATTATAACAAACTACTCTGCAAAAAAAGGGTCTGTTCTCCAGAAATACTACTAATATGATACAGAATTGTATGACATTTTATAGACTAAACTTTTGTGTAATAAAATTTTTTTCTTTTAAAATATTACTTTTTATTATAATAAGAGACAATTTGCAGTAAATGTTGCATCATTTTATAGAATAAAAAAAAAATATATATAATATATATATATAGCTTTTATTAACATTTAAATATGATTTAATTCAACCCTGTTGTGCTGTATCTATAAAAAAGAATGGTTCTGAAATCAATTAATATTACACATTTTTTTACACAATGGTTCAAACAAGTAAGTATTTAATGAGGTTGACACTTACATTGGCCTTGTCAAGCAAATGATGTTGTGAGTGTGATGAAATTTGCTAGTTTGTGTCACTGTCATTATTAGATGCTGTAATGTAACAGAGTTGATACATAGCATGTTTTGAAAGTGAAATGTTACGGGTTATTTGTTATTTTCTTTTTCATAATTTTAAGAAATAAACTTGGGGCTGTTTATACTACACTGTTTTAAACGTTTGTACGCGTTTTGGTCATTCGTTTACATGACAACTGCGTTTTGTGTGCCTGAAAAAGCAATCTTTTAAAAACGGGTTTCAAAGTGCATTTTTGCAGGTTTTCCCACTTACAAAGTATGTAGAAGTCTGTAATTTTTATCATAGGCACTCTTCAACTGTAAGAGACGGAATCTAAAACAAAAATCCAGAAAATCACATTGTATGATTTTTAAATAATTAATTTGCATTTTATTGCATGACATAAGTATTTGATCACCTACCAACCAGTAAGAATTCCGGCTCTCACAGTCCTGTTAGTTTTTCTTTAAGAAGCCCTCCTGCTCTCCACTTATTACCTGTATTAACTGCACCTGTTTGAACTCGTTACCTGTATAAAAGACACCTGTCCACACACTCAATCAAACAGACTCCAACCTCTCCACAATGGCCAAGACCGGAGAGCTGTGTAAGGACATCAGGGATAAAATTGTAGACCTGCACAAGGCTGGGATGGGCTACAGGACAATAGGCAAGCAGCTTGGTGAGAAGACAACAACGGTGTGGGGCACCATGCAAGATCTCACCTCGTGGGGCATCAATGATCATGAGGAAGGTGAGGGATCAGCCCAGAACTACACGGCAGGACCTGGTCAATGACCTGAAGAGAGCTGGGACCACAGTCTCAAAGAAAACCATTAGTAACACACTACGCCGTCATGGATTAAAATCCTGCAGCGCACGCAAGGTCCCCCTGCTCAAGTCAGCGCATGTCCAGGCCCGTCTGAAGTTTGCCAATGACCATCTGGATGATCCCGAGGAGGAATGGGAGAAGGTCATGTTGTCTGATGAGACAAAAATAGAGCTTTTTCATCTAAACTCCACTCGCCGTGTTTGGAGGAAGAAGAAGGATGAGTACAACCCCAAGAACACCATCCCAACTGTGAAGCATGGAGGTGGAAACATCATTCTTTGGGGATGATTTTCTGCAAAGGGGACAGGGCGACTGCACCGTATTGAGGGGAGGATGGATGGGGCCATGTATCGCGAGATCTTGTCCAATAACCTCCTTCCCTCAGTAAGAGCATTGAAGATGGGTCGTTGCTGGGTCTTCCAGCATGACAACGACCCGAAACACACAGCCAGGGCAACTAAGGAGGCTCCGTAAGAAGCATCTCAAGGTCCTGGAGTGGCCTAGCCAGTCTCCAGACCTGAACCCAATAGAAAATCTTTGGAGGGAGCTGAAAGTCCGTATTGCCCAGCGACAGCCCCGAAACCTGAAGGATCTGGAGAAGGTCTGTATGGAGGAGTGGGCCAAAATCCCTGCTGCAGTGTGTGCAAACCTGGTCAAGAACTACAGGAAACGTATGATCTCTGTAATTGCAAACAAAGGTTTCTGTACCAAATATTAAGTTCTGCTTTTCTGATGTATCAAATACTTATGTCATGCAATAAAATGCAAATTAATTACTTAAAAATCATACAATGTGATTTTCTGGAGTTTTGTTTTAGATTCCGTCACTCACAGTTGAAGAGTACCTATGATAAAAATTACAGACTTCTACATGCTTCTACATGCAAAATCAGCAGTGTATCAAATAATTGTTCTCCCCACTGTAATTATGCATAATTTACTGTTCTCACTACTGAATGTAGCCTACATGTAACGTGTAACAAGGACTCCATTTAATTATAAGTATAAATACCAGATATACTGTACTATAGTTACAGTAGTCTTAACAATAGTTAAGATAAATATTTATATACATTACAAGACTATGACTACATATTTAGTATTTGGGGTAATAGTTTAAAAATCTGCCATTGAAAAAACTACATTTGTTGATCACTAATCTTTGTGGTTTTCTGAATATTAAATGGTGGTCCCTAAAGGTCTAGAGCAGTTACAAACCTGCACAGATGAACAAATACACACACACACACACACACAATGTTTTTGTGGAAGAAGGAACTAACATGTTATACAGTCAACCTAGTCCTGCCAAACCGGATGTGAATTCGCTTACAGGACAATATAAATCTGGTGTATCTCAGCAACAGTACTGCCTAAACCACTCCAAAAACTGAGATGTGATCATTTATAACGGACAAATTGGTCAAAAGTTCATCGACTGACATATACCATGCTCTCATAATAACAGCTTCAATGTTAAATAAAACCAAAATCACAGTTCTCCTCAAACACTATCAGGATATCACGAGTAGATGTTTGCCTCTCAGAAAGCTGTTATTTTGGAAACAGATTTTTATAACAATCTCATGATCAAGACAGATGATTGCTTATCAAGAATCAAAGAAACCAAGTAGTGAATATTTTGTAAATCTGATTGTTAGGTCAGATCTAGGTTCTAAAACCAGTCCATTCTTCCAAAATTCTAAATATTTTATAAAGGTTGAGGCATAGCCTAGTTAGTGCACATTACAAGGTACACATAAAGCCAATGCAAGATTTCAGATTTATTGTTGGTTGACTATCCCTTTAAATTGCACACTGGCAAATGAACCCATGTGCACTGTGCAGTCAGAATATATTTATTGCATATGTCTCTGACTCAGTGCTTTTCCTCCAAGCTATTAACTGATGTTTAGGACTCTGACTTAAGTTCCCATTTTTTCATGGTTAGATCAAGGTTAGCCGTTTATTCATGCAGCTTATTCATTTAGATGTTGATGTTGCAGTATTGTGCATTATATGTAAAACAAGTGGTTTCCATGCAAGTGTGTAAGTTTTTTATAGCTTTGGCACAAGCAATCATATTTGACACATTACGTTGGCCTGGTTATCTGATTGATCTCATGCTGTATTATACAATGAGGTGACTCATGCTGTGTTGAGTTGGGCAATCATAAGCTCTTTTTTTTTCTTTTTTTTTTTTGTATATAAAAAAGGGTGAGTCAGTGCTACAGATAAGATGGAAAAAAACAAGTCGCTGAACTTGGTAAATTTCCACTCACAAGCCTATTTCAGCAAAACTTTTGTGAGGGTAAGAAAGTACTGATATAATATTGAAGATACTACTTTTGATATGAACGCAAACATGTCCTAAAAAACTTGACATTAATTAATATTACCTCGATACCAAATACATAGGCAGCCAATTAAAAACGAATAAAATAAGATGAAACACATTGTGGTCAACGTTTTGTTCATTTCACAAACTACATCATAACTAAAAGAACGGTTTAGACAACTTGAAAAAATATATAAACATTCTCATTCCATACAGAATTTTAACGGATAAATATCTATAGTCCAGGAAAAGTCCTTTGTTTTTTGTTTTACAAGAAAGTGTATATCTAGTAAATGAGAATTTAGACAACATTTAGGAGTAGACTAGCATAGACAATATCAAAATTAAAGCACAGACATCTATGTTTTAATCTAAAAATAATAACTAAATCTACACTTTTGATTTTAAAAATATCTCCAGCTTATCAGAAGAGAATACGAGAATAGCTTTTAACTACTACAGTGTTCATTTACACTAGTCATAAAATATTTGTAGCAGTTCAAGTCTTTGTCTGCTACATTTATGGGAGAAATAAAAACATGTTTCTATCAAACTGTAACTTTATGCAGACTCTTTGAAACGAGGACACTGAAATTGATAAGCGTGAGACCCATTTGTCAGCATGACTCAGGTTTTGAATGCCATGATAAATATATTACTCAAGGTCAGTAATAAAGATCTGTCCAGTCAGTGTTTGCATTCCTGAACCCAGGAGCCTATGATATAATACTGCAACACTAGACCAAACCTGGACTTAAAGTGCATTAATAAGTCAACAAAAGAACAGTACATTTGATAGCTTCTGTTGGCAACCAATTTGTAATTCTACCTTACTTTGCAGTTAATGTAATTATTTGTTGAAATGTCCACCTCTTAGCTAACAGCAGAAGTTTGACAAGCAAGCACCAATGTAAATATGTACTTCTTATTTATAAAATAATTAGACATAATGCAAAGTCACAGATCAGCCAGTGAATATTAATTTGGCTTGTTCAGCTCTGATTTGTAAGGGCGGTAGAGGTCTAGAAATGAAGGATTTGAGCTGGTCACACAAAGGTTGTCCGTCACCATTGTGCTCTTGAGCAAGTCACTGAGCCCTCGGGGGACTGTCTCTATGATTACTGCGATGCATGCTGGATAAAGAGCATCTGCTAAATGCCAAATAACCAACACAAACTCCATGAGAATGAGTTTTGAGTTTCCAATTTTGGAGCATATTCTATGATTACGATCCTGAGGGGATAGACACTATTTCCATCCTTCTAAACCCAGTGACTCCAGCACACGAAAACAGCTCAAGTTCAAGCACAGTGAATGGATCAGCATTAGTATGTCCTGCACCAAAAGCAGGACAGGGAACATGTGCACAAGAGCCGACGGAAAAATAACAATGTCATGCGCTGAACCACAACAATTATTTCTTTGCTTTAGTACAGCGGTTAAGACACAGAGCCACGAATGATAATACCAACACTGGGAAAATCAGTGTACCCTTGGAGGGGTTAAAAAAAGAAGACCCTGTTTTAAACATTTTTGGCTTTTTGCTCCTCTGTTAAGTGGAGATATGGAAGGCCACGTACTTCCCAAAAATTCCATGCCTATTTGCTGTCAGTTTAGCCCATGGTCTATCAGTTCCAAATAAAAAATATAAATATATGGAAAAAAAGAAGTGTGAACATTCTTCAAATTGCCCACATACAAATGTGATAATACAATCAGAACACCCTGGTTACTACCCTGAACAGCCTCATAAAAAATAAATAAATAACAAACACTAGAGCTGTCACTAACAATTATTTTGGTCAATCAGCAGATTATTTTGATGATTAATCAGATTTTTTTTGTGGTAATAAAAATAGACCTAAGCAAAGAAATAGCCTTTAAAATGACTTAAAATACAAATAACAATGAGGCAATAATATTTGGTTCAAATAAAGGAGGCTATCAAAAGCAAGTAATCGTATGGTTTTACGGAACAACACTGTTAAAATACATAATATAATATACATAATGTACATAAGATGTTTTATAATAACAAATGCCTGCAGAAGAACAACGGCCTAGTGTTGTTACACTTTACAACAGATCAAATCCTTGTTTAATTCTGGCCAAACAACATGTAATTCAAATGTCAACTTAATCTTTAATATTTTTCCACTTCTTTACGAGTGATACAACCAATGTAATTTCTTGAACAAGAATATGTGGACATCAAAACATGGAAACTCAGAGCGAGGGTTTAAACACACGTAACCTACAGGCGAACGTTTGCGCATCTGAAGTGTCTCAGCTGAAGGAAATAATCCATTATTTATCGGCTTTAATATACAGGCCAAATTTTCTTCTTGGGCCGATAACTATAACATTAAAGGTGAACTAAGTAACTTTTTTTACCTTAACTGAATAGCTTCGGAGTCATTGGAATGGTTATATTACTTATTTCGGGTTGAATGGTGGTCGTTTCGCACCCCCCTGGTGCCCGTGAGCGGAAAATTCGCACTTGCAACTTTGAGACGGCGGGCCGCCGGCCGCCGCGGCAGGAAGTATCGCGTGATATCAGGTCTCACGATGTAAACAATTGCTTTACGGCCAAAAGAAATCTGCTAAAATGCTGTCATTATTGCGCTCCCTCACGCTGTCCGAACCCGAAGGAAGAAGACGTTTTAAAGCATGTCCCATCTGCTTTGATGTCGTTGATCTACTAGCCTCTGGTGTCTGAGAATCACCAAAGAGTTTTTACACCAGTGTTGTCAAATATCTATTCCGAAGCTGTGGGGGGAGCTCTAGAGAGAAACCTGCGAGCAAAAAGCGAGAATACAGCGAAGAAATCCCGAAGCTACTGAGTGCTGCTTTAAAGGAGAACTCGGCAACTCTAGCGAACTCTAGTCACTTCTTCGCTGATTTTCCCTTTTGTTGTCGCATGTTTTCCCCACGAGCTCCCCCTACAGCTGTGGGGGGGCGTATATTTCACAACACGGTCGTAAAAAACTCACTTGCGGCGGCCTCCTCCCCCTCTCTACCGCTGCTCATGTGCGTTTGTTTTGATCGGAGGAAGCCAACTGTATCGTGTGGAGCTATGTCTACCGAGGTGGGTAATCTGGTAATACATCATACATGCGTGTGTGTTTATGTCAAATTGCCGTAAAGCAATTTGTGTTTTGTGCTCGTTCTCGTTCTCGCCTCTCAGGAGACTTCCAATTTCTATCTTGCCGGGACGGTAGTCCCCAAGTTGCAAGGTTGGTTTTCCGCCTGGGAACGCTGGGGGGAGCGGGGAAAGTCACCAATATCACCAGAACAGGTTGTTTAACCATCCAAATGATTTCTAGACAGTTTTATTAAGTTAAAAAAGTTACCAAGTTCTCCTTTAAAAATGTACATATATGGGCCGTTACCGATATGGTGGCCAATATATCGTGCATCCCTAATATATTTATTTAATTGAATTTCAGCCTTTGTGAATTTACAATAGCACTATGCTATAGTATGGGTTTTAAAATATCGTGCAGCTTTATAAACTGGTCTAATAATGCGGTTCATGGATTCTGGTCTGTGTATCACCACTTCCGGTATTTTGCAACACCCCAGATATGCACGACCCTACTAACCTCCTAGCGAGTCTTGCAAGCACACAATGTAAAAGCAATGTGAAACCTCTTCCAAGTCTTCTTTTTTGTGTTTTTGTATTATTAATTAAAATATGTTAAGCAAGTTTGATGGACTGAGTCATGATGGAATTCAGTCTAAGTTTAAATAAGTTTAACTCCTGCAGTAAGCAGATTGGTGATCACCAGGCTACATAATTCAACAGGCTAAATCTCAACGTATAAACATTTGAGACATAACTAATGGCAAAGCAAATAGAATTTGTTCCCACGTGTGTTTTTGGTAAGACATTCATCAAGCTCAAAAAAAAAAAAAAAAAAAAAAAAATTTTCAAACAAACTTAGGACTCGCCACAACAGGGTTCCCAGGCATATCAAATTTCAGCTTTTCCAAAAAAGACTTAATGGGTTGTGTTTATGGATAGTTTATGCAAATTTGTACACAGTACACCTGCAGGAATGCATTTGGCAAGAGTTCAGAATTAAATATTTGAATTTAAATCAGATAATGCAACAGGCGTATTTCAAATAAAACAATAATAATATTACATTTATCTTAAAATTATTTTAGATATTCCTCAAAACAGCAAATACAGATTTAAACCCTTTCATGTAGACACTTTATTAATGAAGTCTCATTTAAAGGGACACTTCACCCATTTGCATTAAGCTTTGTATTGTTAGAAACCCAGTCATATATTATAATAAATGTGGATTTTTCATCCATTTTTCCCTGAGATGGGAGAAATAAGGATTTAAGTGTTTTACTTCCTGCTTATTATGACGTAAAAATCATCATTTTGCGTCATAATAAGCAGGAAGTCACATTTCATTGAAAAGTGTAGAGACTACAGACACTCGTTCCTCATCTTTCCCAGGGGGCGGGAACCGCTCACGCTACAGGCCTATTACAGATCAGTGGGTGGGACTTGACTTTCTGAAAACTAAAAGCAATATCCTCCATCTTGTTTGGAAGCTAAGCTAACAGGCGCTGTGGAGACAGATGTAAAGTTATGACAATAGCGGAGGAGAGTGCTCAATATGATATAGAGGAAGAGGATTTCAGAAGTCTGATGCTTGAATCAGGTGTTTGTGGCTACCTTTACAAGCCGCATTATAGCGAAGAGCTGCCGAGGCAGAAGACCTGCCTGCCGCGGACGAGGAGCCCGGACTGGCTCGGGTTAGGGCGGACTGGTGGCGCCGGTGATCTCACTATGCAACTACGAACCGCTACGAACACAGAGATAGAGTCCGACTGTGGCAAAGAATTTCAACAATGACAACTTCTCCTGGATGAAATCTCTGAATCAGACGAGGACACGGACGTTTGTGTTGTGAATCAGACGAGGACACGGACGTTTGTGTTGTGAACTATCCTAGTTTCGCACCGCATCTGACTGAACATCCAGGTAACGTTACAATGCAATAATTCACCACTTCGAAAGAAATACAAATGAAGATTAATTCACTAATGAGTTCGCCAACTAACTAGACATTTTGTGTGAAATTAATTTCAAGCTCTGGTGGTAGCTAGCCTTGTAGACGGAAGAGTTATTTCTCTTAGGCAGATATGCGCTTTCTGGATTAGTGGGAGTGGCTTGCGCAGCTGTGCAATGTGGTGCATTGTGGGAGTTGGTGTCTTTCATACAAATGCGTCCTGAAGTTACTTTCTTTCTTTCCTCGGCCAAGAAGGCACCAAATTCAAAATTAATTTTACATTTCGACTACATATATGACCCACTTTCAATAAAGATCAATGTTCCCATGGGTGAAGTGTCCCTTTAACTTCAGGTTGATGAAAATCTATCACTATCTGGGGTGGTCTTATTTCCCATAATTTTCCAAGTTTTCCACCAAGAAGATCAGAAAATGACCTTTAAATATTCCCTTCAATAACAGATCCGCAGACTCAATATGTGCTGTAGCCATCCAGAAACACCTCAGTTCTGCTGTCAGACTCTTATTTTGACGCAATGGAACCGGGAGAGGCGAATCAAACTTTGCAAAGAATGGAAGGCATGCTTCCCACAGGGTACCGGTGCCAAGTTAAGTGCTTTTTTCCACATGATCCAGCACTGGAGGACAGCCAAAGGAGTGATTCAAGAGGTCCTTAGTGACTATCAATGTCTGGTGGGAGAGATACCATAACCTCTCCGCTGTTCCCCGAGGCGTGCGGTCCACAATCCACAGCTGATCCATTGTGTTTCAGTTGGAAATGCACTGCGAGGAGCAATTCATGTACGAAAGGTCAAGATATTTTGACTGCTCTCACATGCTGGATGTTTCCATTGAGTTTATTTGGTTTGGTTGGGATTCCTGAATGACTACCTTGTCCCCTTATCCCAACTCGTCAAGCGGACACCTTCAATGAAAACACAATCAATATTCATTTAGCACAGCAGTGAAAGACATTGAGAAGATCTCAAAACCACACTTTGTTTCCGAGAAATGAAACACGACTGTGGAGATCAAGTTAACCTTGTTTGTCAGTATGTCACAAACAGGCCGTAACTAACTTCACCCACCTCTATTTCTTCCACTTCAGTCTTCCAGGAAATCCTGGAGATGCCCGTGGTGAGGCTAACATGTGAGGACAGACTGTCTGCGGTTCATAAACAAATCATTGTGTACTGACTGAGAAATATGGGCGTTGTCAAATAGAACATTCTATTCTAAAAGGATTAAGAAAGAGGAGATGTTCGGTCTGAATGATCCAAAAAAAAAAAAAAAAAAACTGGAAACAAATTAGCATTTTTTTTAGCATTAGCAGTTAGCATTAGGTTTTTTTGAATGGGTTTTGGTTAACTGCCTAAAATAAAAGTCAGTGGACAACAGAAGCTCAATATATTTTTTGCACCTTATTCTACAACATGAAATACAACAGTAATGGTTTTTTAAAGGTGGTTGTTAACAAGTGGGTAAATGAGACTACGGAGGTTGTCGGGGACATTAAACATCATCACACCGAACAAATACACTTATGTAGCTGCTCGCTAGTCCACCTTCACAGCATTGTTGCGTTTAGAATTGTTTGCAAGAGCGAGATTATAACTCAAATTTTCAGGGTTTTCTAAAAAAAAAAAAAAAAAAAAGACTGAAAGAGTTGTTGGAAGATTTATAGTGGTGACGTTTAAGTCATGTGACCGCGGTGTAGTTTGCTTATCTACGTTGAGTTTTTTGTATTTAGGTTTCAAAATTCATAACATTTGAGTTAATTTGTGAAGATTATCATGATGATCCAAGTGTGTAAGAATCATAACCTTTTGTTGGTCACTTAATTTCTGCAATGGCGAAATCCTATTTTTTTTTTAATGATAAATAATCTTATTTATATACAAAAATGTATAAATGTGTGATGTTTTAGTTTTTATAAAATCAACAATTTTGTAGAATTCGATTTTTGGTCCATTTTGAATATGGACTTCTAACTATCTTGCCAACTATCCAATTCTTCCAAAACTTTGCAAGTTAACTTTTTTTTTTTTTTAGAGCAAAGCTTTCACTCTCCATCACATCATTTAGATTCAACCTGACACAATTCACATCCCACAGACTGGAACTTTTACACCTGTCACACCACACTTTCCCAAGATGTCCTAGATTCCTCACTCATGAGACAGTAAGCTATAAAGAACATGGCGACTAGGACAGGATTTCAACAAGGTGGGAAATGCAAACAATGAGAGCCAGTTGTGCAGCTTCATATGTGGGACAAAGGAGCATTGATTGGCTTTGTTGGCCGCAAATCCTCACTTGACACAGTGCTGAAAGTGGAGCGAGTGGATTGCGTCGCTTCATGAGAAGCTCTAAACCATGAGTCATTCATAACTGTGTTAAGCATGGAATTAATATAAGTCCCCCCACAGGTCAGGCTCACGGACAATTCTTCTGCAGATTATCATACACTTGCATCACCTGTCGAGGAATAATCGAAGTCTTAAAAAAAAAAGAAAAAAAAGGTTACAACTAAACATAATAGTCATCAGTAAAGAAATACTTTTCCCATTTTAACCCCTTCCTCATCACCCCCAATTTTGGAAAGTGCTGCATACATGACATACCCAAATTAAAAAGGTTGCTGCTCATAAGTCATTCTGAATAGACACATAACCAACATATATTTAGAAAGCCAACCCTTGAGAGTTTACAGTTCAAGACTCAAAATTAACCAGACTGTTATTAACATTGAGATATACAAGCTCAAACATAAAAACAAAAACAAAAAATATTAAGAATCCGGGATCACCAGTGATCCCTGACGGGTAAGGGGCCTAAAATAACAGACACCATAAACAATGAATTCAACATTACTTCAAGTTTGGAATCAATTCATATAAACCCGTTTATAATTTGAATAGATAACTGTATAAATGTGGTAGTATTACAAACAATTTACGAATTTTAACGAACCTATTATGAGATTTCTCAGTAAAAACATAATGCGCAACATACATTTAACAACGTTCTATTCAAAATGTTTTAGAATTGAACGTTGAAAAAAAAAAAAAAATATTGCGAATAATGGCCTTGGCTAGCAGATATACACCACACAACATTATTCAGTCATTATTTTTATGCAAAGCAAGAAAAAAATTAACACAAGTTTTCAATTTCTTATTATTATTTTGAAATATCACAGGGTATTATAACAGTATTGAACAGAAAGTTCAGGGATAATTAGAATTAAATTAGAATAAAGTAGAATTTAATTGTTTTTAGTTTAACCCACTGAAATGCAAAGTGGACAACCATTTAAAAATAGTGTTGTTTTAAAATGTCTTTACATCACACAAGAAATTACACAACAAACTTCACAATCTGTGATTTTTCAGTATTTAAAGGTGAAGTGTTTAAATGATGTGCCAGTACCAAACAGAGCAACTGCATCACATTTCAACATTAGCTCAATGGCGTGAGTTTGGGGAAAGTCTACCTGTTTTTCAAACAATAGAAGACAGGGGAGTGTTTGAAGCTTTATTTGTGTTTGGTGCAGTTAGTGGTGCAGAAATTATACACTTCGCCTTCATTTTCAAGACTCGGGTTTCCTGAGATTTGGTCTTTCACGTACAGTAAACATCCATTTCAAGCCCCAGTTGCCGCTGAGCTCTGCATGCTGCGCTAGTCGTGCGACACGACTGTGACTTAAAGCAAAAGGAGACACTTGGGAAAGTCCCCAGATGTTGCCTTAAAACCACAGACCACATTCATTTAACATGCAAAGCCCCAGTTCAAAACAACCCAGCGCAGCAGTTAACATAGCACACTTGGGTAAATCACGAAAACTCTGAACCACGCTAACCGTCTGCGGCTTGTTGTTTTCTATATGCGCAATGCAAACTGTACCACTTGGAAACAAACGCAAGCATCGGCAGACACAAATGCCTTTTATTTGGCTTGGACAGGGTTGTTTTCAGGATACTGGTATAAATCCCAGATCCTAGAGGGAAGCTCGCCAGTAGGTGACAGATTTATTCAAATATTAACTCTCAAGCTGGCAAACAGTCTCTAGGAGCGAGTTTGCACAGTCTCTGTTAGATGAAGGCAAATAAAGCACATTCACACCAGTGTCACTGTAGATTTATCATTTACTGGTAAAAGTGCCTATGATGGCCTCTTACTGAATACTAATATAAGACATTTAAAATGATATCTTCTGCATAAGAATAAACAAAGTCTGAAACTACTATACAGAAGTTGGAAAATTTTTGGTAGATTCATGACAGTAAAGTGTGTGTGTGTGTGTGTGTGTGTGTGTGTGTGTGTGACGCTACAACTTTCCAAAAAGGAAAACATATTAATTTCAATGTGATCAGACCGTTAGACACACCTTTTTCACTTTTCCCAAAGTGGGTGTTTTGATCTTGTATATAATAAGAGAACATTATAAAAAAAAAAAAAAAAAAAAAAAGATTTTATTAATTAAGTGATATTAAGCAATCAATCATGCAACGTGTTCATCCCACTTGTTCCTGTTGTGCTAATGCATTGCTTGCAGCCTGTGTTGCAATTTTGCAATTGGTTTTGTACTCATTACAACATGTAATTCTGAGTTTTGATGTCAAACACTTAACAGACACAGTCTGTATTATTATTTCAGAGAACTGTAGCCTAAAAGGACACACTTGTGGGATGACTGTTCTGTGCTGAGCAAACATTGAGTGCTTGTGTTGAACAAGAACTTATTTTTAACACCGCATCACAGGTCTTAGAAGAGGAACATTCTGTTATTGCTCACAATCAGGTGCATTACAGTAAATATGATTCATTGTATTAAGTTTAAACAAGTGACAAAAAAAAAAGACAACTGGTGTCAATGATGAAAAAAATTAGTCATATATTCTGAAAGAGAAAAATAACTTTACTTAATTTGACATTACTTTCATGATAAGTAAAACACCATTAAATCTCATTATTATTATGAATAAATATTATGATATATTATTTATATCATGGTATTTACCGCCTTTAATTTATGCTGATTAAAATAATAAAACTATATATATAAATACTTTGGGTCTCATTTGTTAACATTAGTTGTTCCATTAGCGAACATTAACTAACAATGAGAAATAGATTTGTTTTTAATAAAAATGTTATTTCGAAATGCATTAGCTAAAGCGTATAAATAAAGGTTTAAACTGAGCACAATAGTTTCTTTATACCTTTGTTTTTGAACTTTATGTGAAGAATCTTGTAGGAAGATCATTCACCCATTTGGCACAGAAATATTTATAACCCTGACTTATATTCTCTTGTAAGAGAAAACCCATTCTCATTCTTTCCCAGATCTATTTAGGCTCCATGTAAACAAAATGTACAGCTTCCCCCCCCCCCCCACTGTGTATGCAACATGTTCTCAGTGGCATTTCTCACAATCACTAAAACAGGTTACTAAGGACACAACCTGAGCCACGCAAATTTTCCTCCTTTAGAAACCCATCTGGCCCAAACCCAAAACTAATAAATCTGAGATTAAGAAAAGAGCAAACAATATAGTTGCTGTGACCACCAATAGAGGACAACAAGCTTTCCTGTATTGAATTAGGGCCTTGAGAGAGAAAATGCTGTCCACGGAGAGAAACTATGAGAAGGCCCTCTTAAGGGGACAGGAAGTATACTTTCAATGCATGTCAACAACAAGCGGAAGAGAACTCCTAATGGGCCCAGAACTGCCACTGGTGTGCATGAGGAAAAACATGTCTCGGAAGAGTATGGCATGCAAACTCTGTTGCAGGCATCTTTCAAGCCAGTGAGGGGAATGGCATAAACTTCTTAGCAAGTACGGGAAATGATACTTGCGGGACACGCAGACCTTCTCCTAAACCTTTCCACTAGATGGGTTCCATATGGTCTGCAGATAGTAATGGGATTATTATGGCAACCTCATTGCATTTTTGTGTTTAGAGCATTGTGTCGTCCCAAAATCTGGGAAAAACTGTTAATGTGCCATGGCACCAGGCGGGTAACACGTTTGTTGGTGCCAGTCTGTGGTTCGACTTAAATGACGGACTGTGGCCAGGCCCTGTTATTGTGTTTATGGTTACTGTAAAGGGTTCGGCTTAGGCACTACCAGAAAAACAAGATGAGTGATTGCTAGAATCATCACCTTGAAAAACAAATTGTAATTTTGCACTATAAAAGCATTCATAAGCACTATTCTGAAACTTGAAAATTAAAAAAATGGGACAATTTATAGTCACATGGACTTTATGGACGTCTGCAAGTGAAGGCCACAAAATTCCAAGTCCACACCAACTTTTGCTATTTGGGACAGGGTCCATGTCACATTGGTTAACTACTGGGGTGCCTCAGGGTTCAGCGCTTGGCCCATTTTTACAATATACAAAACTGCCATTCCCACCATGAGTTTCTATCACAAATTCAAATGTCGTGGATATGAAATTATGAAAAATGAGTAGCCTATAAACTTCCATTATTGTTGGTTATTGTTCTGCAGACATCTTCCAGTCATTGGCCGGTTGTTATCTAACTGTCATTTGGTGAGGTATGCCCGGGGTAAATGATCACAAAGTCATTTGACCCATTTTTCACAAGCAGACCCCATTAAAGCTAATCCTCTCCGTGATAAAACGTGCCAACTTAAATGATAATCAATCTGTATAAGCTTGGTTAGGGGCTGGGTACTACTTGTAGAGATGAGGTAAGATGGGGCTTGACAGATAAATGGCACAACAGAGCTCTGTTACAAATCCTAGTGAGCTCAGCTGCCAACCTAGACATCATTTTTAAAAATGCTTCAAACACAAAGGCCCTGTCCCAAATGGCACTCTAAACACTCGCGGTCTTCCTACGAGTCTTCCTACGAGTGCTTGGCACACTCACTTGGTGTCACATACAGTTGTGGCCTAGACCACAAATGTGGGTTATTGGGACAGGCCCCTTCTTTTAGGCCAAGTATTCCAAAACAATCAATACATTTCAGTTAGTATGCTTCCTTTCAGAAGATCGCAGCCTATGTAGAAAGCAAGGTAGCTTGAAAAGCTTGAAAAAAAAAAAGGTGCGGTGGTTTAGAGTAGATCAGAATGAAGTTTTTAGTTAGGATAATACAATGAGGGTAATATTAAGGGACAAATCAAGATGAAGAGCACCCGACTCTGACAGCTTGCTATAAATACCTTCTTCAACACAAACATCAGTGAAAGCTATTTAAAGATCATAGTTATTTTTTTAAAGGAGACTGTAATATCGCCTGGACACATTTGAGTATATAAACGATTTATTTTATAAGCAAAATAACCATGCTGTTAATGAGCAACAAGAGGACAAAAATATCCAAGGAATGAGGTTCGCCTTGGGAACAAATTAATACTAATACGGTACTTCAGGATGCCTAATACGAACAGAAACCTAATAACACTTTTACTAGCTTCTCCCGCCAGAATAATACTCAAGTTTTGTGGTCTGGCAGCTTTATTGTTGCATGAGCAATTGAGCCGATGTTTTAATAGAGTTGTTGTTGATAGCAGGAGCGACTGGAATGTTTGCGTTTTAGCATTTCTTTACCCCAGTACAAGGGCAAATGGTGGTTATCCAAAGCAGTATTTTACAAGATTTGGAATTACAATGTGCAAGAACAAAACCCAAACTAGATGGTGCTTAAACATGTGCAACTTGCCGCCACAACGCAAATGTAGTAGCCGGGATGTTGCTATGCGGTTGCTAAGGTGTTCGTGGCGGTCCGTGAGGGAATTCATTTTGAGCAGGCTGATATGTAAATTAATATTGATCCAAACAATGAAAGATTGTGCTCATTGTATCCAATTTTACACAAATGATGCATATCCTTAAGAAGTCTTTAATGACGCGTTATAGCTCCGAACACCAACACTCAAAAGTCAATAAGGTAAATATATTAAAAAAAAAAAAATGGACAGCGCGACAAACAATTATAATTATCTTATGTTATGTTATATATTATTAACGGCCCGTTTGTGGAGAAAACGCGACTGTAAATAAACATTGAAATTTCTTCTTTTTGACGCGGACTAGTGACAGATCGCTATCTGCCTCGGTTCAATGGACAACACAGAGCATGATTTCTTCCTCATGACATTACATTACCTCAGGAAAGTAAGTCAATGTCCATATTTAGTTTGTTTGAGGAAAAAAGAACTCTAGAGTATTTTGATTAAATCTTAGATTAGAAATGCACTATATTTCACTTTTTGAATGCACATTTGTTCAGATATGTTTTGATTTAAGTTATTCTCACCAATAAAAGTATTAAATTCTCAACACCCCACACCTTTGAACAGCAGTGCAGCCAAGTTTTGAATAAATCTGCCAATAAAAGTCTAAAAAAGTAAAAAATACTGGGTGAAAATCAAACTGATGGAGCATGTTACACATACACATAGGGTTAATGAAGTAAGCATGAATAAACAACACCTGAATGGGTAATTCAGATCAGAAGTCTAACACTCAACAAAGGCCCATTTGTTATGAAGGCCTACAGGTGCAACAGTTTGTACACCAGTAACACGGTACAATGTTTACCCATTGTTCACAGATACAATATGGGTCCACAGCCAGATGCGAAAAACATCCTACAGGGAACACTTCATATTAAGCGAACAATGCTTTCGCTCGATTAGCTCGGAACAAAAGGTGCCGTCCACAGCCATTCACATTCTAATGATTTGGACAAACGCACCATAAATACATTCAGGGAATCTGCTGTCAACACTCTCAGAGAAAAAAGGTACAAAAGCTGTCACCGTGTAGGAACCCTTTCAATAGGTTCATTTTTGTACCTTATTTACCCCTAAACGGCGAATATTAATACTAAAATGTAGATATTTGTAACTTTTAATAGAGGCCCGCCCCAGTGACAGCTTTTGCACCTTTTTTTCTGAGAGTAAATAGACCGTGCAGTATTGTGATTTTCTAGCCGTGTCGTGTTTCGTCGTTTTATTCGGGATCTCTGACGCACGCCTCGTTCAAGGTCACCGAGGCCATTTATTTTTCCCTTGGCTGCAAGTGCGCAGCTTCTGCAGTCCGTCACTGTGTTTTTTAAAGGGAAGCGCAGCTGTCCATTGAGTCAGGCGAGAATTCACAGGTGCCGGTATGTCAAGCTCTCTAGACGCGGGCCTGTTTCTTCCATTGTGTCGTCACTAAACAGACAATCGCTGTATAAACTGTCATGACAGATCAGTATAGTGTGAAAAGTGTCTGATGTATTTGTTACGGGCTTTAGAGCTCATTTCAACGTGCCACCTGCGACCGAAATAGGAAATTATATGACTTTCACATTATCCGTGGTCAGAGTTAGTCAGTTTCCAGAGTCTAACGTATAATCAAAACAACATACCGTGGAGAAAAACAGCACAAAAGAGGCTTCTGTTAATTGTGGTCATTTTATATGTTGGCAGGACACTTCAAAGTCACCCATTTAAAGGCGTTGAAAACAAAAATTTACCGTAATATTCTCTGAGCAATGTAAATTGCTCTGTTTACGCCGAACGTGGCCTCCAAACGACACTGTTGAACCTAAAACTCTCAACATGTCTAGGAAAGTCATCAAATAAGGAATCCCTGGCAAGCGTCCGCAGTCTCTCCAGACCCTTGGCAGTCGTGTGTAATAAAGTTGTGGAAAGGGAGCTGTTTTCAAATTGTAAATTCCTTTCGGGTATTAGCTCAAATATGCCCATTTGAGGGTCAACAAAAATGCTGCTGGTGAATTTTTGAGCACATTTGGTATGATAGGAATCGATTCATTTTTTCCACACAAAAATAAGAAAGAATTTATTATTGCTTTCAAGGACGTGCAAAAAAAAAAGATTAAAAGCCCCATCCCCAGACCAAGGTAGATCCTCTAACATTTCATACAGTTGATTGGTGACCAACATGAAGCAGGGAAACGACTCACTTCAGCTAGAATGACCCTAAAATTCAAGACATCAGGGCAAAAAATTGCCCCTGTATGAGTTTTTGTCTCGTATTAATATGATGTGATATAGTTAAGCAATATCACATAACGAGTGCAATATCACATGAGTGATGTTTGTGTCCGGATTAGCACGGGTGCAAATGTGATATTGATTCAATACATAAGAAGGTAATATTGTGTTACATTTTAGACACAATGTTGTCTGTCTCAACTTTGCCAACGAATGTATTCCCTGTAAAGCCAGAGCAGAACTGAACTGCGACTGAATGATTCTGCACTTTGAATGAATCGGGTGAGTCAATGATTCAATGACTCATTCTTAAAGAGAGCCGTTTACTTCATTACGGAATGAATCAGCCGGTTGAACAAATCGAATGAATGAATGATTTAATGACTTACTCATTATGACATTTACCGCCACCTACTGGCAGTTTTAGTTTGTTATTTAGATCACTTCATAAAAAATAAATAAATAAAAGAAACCCCTCATCATTACCGATTTAAAACCTCGTGGCACTGGTTATGCAATTGTAATTGCAGTTTAAATGCATTCATGCCACCTCTGAGCAGCAATAAACGGTCTGTAAATATTTCTAAATACCAATTCAGATGCAGCTTTTAAAATAAAATACAAGTATGGCCGTTGTAGCGTAAAAGTTCATTGTTGAATCAAATAAAATATTTCTTTCTAAAGCTGCTTTTTGTAATGTCTATATTTGATACTTTACTCATTTAACACAATAAAGACTTTAAATGATCTTGTGGGGGTAATTTCTCAGCCAAAATGTATTAATTAATTGGCACAAACTGTAATTAATTAGATTCAAAATTTTAACACTGGACAGTCCTAATTAATATATATCCGCCTTCACCACTTATTCACCTCTAGGTTGTACAAAACTAATTTATTATTACTATGACTTAATTATTTTTTTATTATATATTTGGTTTTTATTTGTTTGTATAGCCTAGATTTTTGTTCCGGTGTTGTTTTTATTAGTTTTAGATTTTTGTTGTTGTTTTTATTCATTTTTATTTCAGTTAGAATAATTTTAGTATTTAAACTGATCACAACGAACTCAATTAAAACAGGCTTAACATTTTATATATATATATATATATGTGTGTGTGTGTGTGTGTGTGTGGTTTTTGTTGTTGTTTTTGTTAATGTTTTTATTATTCCAATTAACGTAAATGTTTTTTTAGTTTTTTTTTTTTTTTTCCATGGTGTTGCTTAGTGCATTCTTATAAAAGTTAGGATGTGCATATGCTTTCTTCAGGCTTTAAATCACACGTCATGTATTTCTAAAGTTCTTTTGTGAGTGAAATAAGATCTCTAGCAACAGTTCTTCTGTTGGCCTGTTTCTCGTTTAATACCACCTCATCTCACTCAACTCAAGCTGTTTTTCATCAGGATCAGGATCTTGTCTGAACACTGGCCAAGATGATAAATCTGATTGTAGGCCTGTGTGTTTTTCTGTTGAAGCTAAAGAGAGCAGCAAAAGAATCATTAGAACAACAGCGTTGTTTATCAGTTTGCCTGACAACTGTTTTCAATAATAGCACAATTCTAACTTTATGTCTGCTATTTAAGAAGAAATAAAAGCAAGGAAACTCATAACGATTGTATGTCGAGGAATCTATTTAAATGAGTTTTTATGGCTTTTTTTGTGAGACCACAGACGCTACTGATGTTTGACACTGCCGAGATGTAAATCTCTGACTTTATGAGGAAATAATTTGTTTACTACATTTCTTTGGATGCGATATACTGATACAAACACTGTCTGGACGCTTGAGCGGTTTCACGCTGACATTTTATGGACATCATTCATATTTAACAGATTGTGAATGAAAAACACGTGGAAGCGCAGCAATCAGAAATGTGTGATAAACTACACGAGCAATGCATATGCATATTAATAAACAAACAAGTGCATCAATAAGTTATGACAACAGATGTTTTTACTTTGCTTTAACTCGTCAAAATAAGTTAAGCGATTTTCGACTTTTTTAAGTTATACAAGATTCAGCTCATTTTTTTAAATCAGTTTAATGTATTTTAAGTTGGAATTACTTAAAAACTCCAAGTGGATTGTACTTAATTTAAGGCAGCAACCTTTTTTTTTTTTTTTTCTACAAAATCACACTGAACAATGAGAATTACAAACAAAAAGATTAGGCTCTGCCCTTAGATTATGGGGTAAACATAGGTTTAACTGTTTAATCAGCTTAAAATAATCTTAAACAAAAGCTGAAATCAATAAGACTACTTTTAGAAGGTTTTACACCATATTACTATATCAAAAAAGAGCTGAACATATGATTGGTTGCTTTGCCTCGAACACAAAAGAAGATATTTTGAAGAATGTTGGGGTCCCAAAAAAATTGGACCCCATTGACCCCAAAATTTTTCTTTTTTTTTAAGCTTGCAGAGTTATCACAAGTGTAACTTACCATATAAGGTAATACTGTAGGTAACAGGACTGAATCGAAAACACAAATTAGAATACAGCTAGAAAAATAATTTTTCATTTCACACTTAACAGCATTAAATACATCAAATAATACGACTATGTTCAGAATCATTTATATAATCAATAATACGATATAGACACACTAAACACAAATGAATAACCACCAATATCCATTTACCAGTAATAAAACACTTAATTTCACTCTGTTCGTGCAGAGATGAGTAATGATGTAAATTGACACACCTGTGCAAATACGTTTCTGAGATCATTATATTAGCCTAGGACAGAAATGGACTTTGCACTGACTCGCCAACATCTTTATTTGCACATTAGTATAACGTCTTACAGTCAGAGTGTCTATGTTTAGCACTGCTATTCCCAGCTTAGGAGGATTTGCTGGACACTCCAGCCCGTCTAAGATTAGAGCCGCAGGTCTTTGATGTCATGTCCCTCACGTCCGTGAGCCATTCTCAACAGCCCAAGACATGCTTTTCACATTGGTTATAGGAAAAACTGATCCTGAAGGGTGTAAACTAAGTGTGGAATCAAAGCCCAGTAGTTCTCAGCCAAAGAGAAAGCTATGCATTAAAGGAATATTCCAGGTTGGGTACATTTTTCATTTTCTTTGGGTTACAGCGAGGCTCTTACAATAGCAGTGAATGGGGCCATTTTGTAAACATTAAAATACTCATGCTGCATCTGAAATCAAATACTTCCCTATTGTATAGCATGCGAAAAAATGTACGCAAGGAGAGTAGTATAGGTGCGTTTACGCCATGTCGTGATTACCGTAAGGATTCTGAACTGTAAAAAGCCTTGTAGAACTTGCAATTACGTGTAAACCCGTAATTTTCTGAGAGCGATGACTTGTACCATGTGACTGCTGAACCACCTGACCACTGCAGATTTAAGCTGTGTTCGACTTACCGCGAAATCGATTTAAAAGTGTACAGAGCTTTATTTACGGTAATTACGACATGGCGTGGACATATGCCTGAATACACTGCATCTGAAATCACATACTTCCATATTATATAGTAGGGTGAAAAACAGTATGTGACAGGAGTAGTATGTCTGAATTTACTGTATTCTTAAAAGAGTGACGAAAAGTAACTGGGTGACCTATGAACTGGGCATATGATTGACAGTTTGCTATCCCAAGAGGCCACAGGAGAGGATTTATGAATGGCAGTGAAGCAACTGGGTAGGTCACATGATAATGACAACATGACGAATGTAGTACATCCGGATTATATTCATACTAGACACATTCATACTGTAGAACATACTTTTTTTAGTGCTCGCAAAATAATTACTTATTTAAAATAAGTATCTACTCAAGAGAGTATGCGATTTCAGACTTTCATAGTTAAAAAAAAAAAAAGTAAAAATGCAAAAGGTTTGCGAGCGTTTCTCAGGGGATTAAGAGCCGGGGGTGAAAACTTTTTGAATTTGAAAATCAAGGTAAATTGTACTTAATTTGTCTTCCGGGAAACATGCAAGTGTCTTCTGTTGCTTCCGAAGAGAAGTACTAATTGATTTTTTTATATATATTTGAACAAAATAAGAAAAATGTGGACATCTGCATCCTTTTCAAAAGTTTTCACCCCCTAAATATTAACGCATCATGTTTCCTTCTAGAGAATCAGTGAATGTTTGAACCTTTTTTAATATTTGTCTTTGAGCCACTCAGGTGTCCTCAGTGTGAAAAAGATGGATCTCAAAATCATACAGTCACAGCTGGAAAGGGTTCAAATATGCAAAAAATGCTGGAAAACTAAAGAATTATCGGGACCTGGATCATTTTTCTGAAGAAGATCGTGCAGTTTAACTGATCAGGACAATCAAGGGACTCGAGAACAACCATCACATAAAACAGTCGTAGATCATCCAGGTAACGACACAGAATTAAGAATCAAGGGCATGTAAACTTTTGCACAGGGTCGTTTTTTATAAATTCAGCTATTTTTTTGTCTTGTGGACTATTATGTAAACATATTTTATGTAAAATATCTTTTTCAGGACAGTACTGAATAATAAAATAACACACATCCTCTTATACTGCAAAAAGAATTAACATTTAGCAGATTCTGCAAGTTATATGTAAACTTTTGAGCACGACTGTATGTCAATGTATATATTATATAAGGAGTACATGTTCAGTAATATACACAAAGCCTCCGTCATTTTTATATGGGATGTATTTTGTCATGTATGAGCATTCACCTGGAGGCCATTCTTGTTGAATTGTTTCAGGTTGAGCAAACTGAACGAGCAGGGAACGATCACATGGAGATGCTCCAGCGTTTCTCTTATGCAATCGGTGCAAAGCCCAGGAACATGCTTGCAATATGAAACAACACACAAGCGAAGAAGCAGAAAACATTCATGCAAACCGCCAGCCTTTCTTTCTCACGGGAATCTGAGTTTAGTTACAGGATAAAATGAGTTACTGGCAGGTGAAGGAATTACAGTATGGGACTAAAATATTCACCGCAGATTCCTTTAAAAAAATATATCCTCAAAAATGATCCTGTGTTTCCAGTGTATATTCCAGCACAATAAATTTAAGACGCATTTGGTAGAAGTTAGAAAAAATATTTAAACCATCTCGAGGCCATGGTTATATTTCTATCCAAATATTTGGATTTAATATTTTATCTAGCAACACAGTGTTCCTCCACAGGAATCTCAAATAAGCTTGTTGGTAGTGTCATATTTTTGTCTGATAATATATTCAAACACCATTCAATTAACATTGTATTAATAATATGTAGGCTAATATTTCACCTTTTCGTCATCTCATTAAATCACTAACCCGTTCATTTTTGCATATGACCACCAGTCTGATGTTACAATAACACTATTTTTTGAGTTACAGCCAGGTTTTGTGCGTTTGTCAGTCGCTCAGAGCAGTGTTCCCTCTGGTCCGGTCCCAAAACTAGCTATATTTGGTTATCACCCCGCTCCAGGGGGCTATTTTAGGCTGTGGGAAAAGTTAGGCCATCTTCATTGGGAACTCTGTGTCACTGTCTCCGCTAATGGGAAAGACCCATTTCATGGGAACGGGTTATTTTGGTGTTCTTCTCCAAACAACTGATCTATTTATAAGTAACGGTAGAATAGCGTTGTTTTGACCCATGAGACCGTTTAACATCTAATTGAATGTGAATTTGATGGTAATTGTTGGGCAAGTTCAGAGTACTCTCGACATAATCACACGAGATTGAACACTTCTATGATAACAGGCATCAGGCTGTGAAGGAGAACAACAGCGCCTCCTGCTGGAACATAACATGTTTGGGTTGAATGTGACATTGGCTCCCTCTGCTGGTCACACCTGAGTATAGCACCATTTAAAATGAACAAAAGAAAACAGTTAATTTCTAAGTAAAATAAAATATATGTAATATTATAATACTATTAATTTACTTAATGTAATATTACGGTTTACAGATAGACTCACCTACACCATCAAATTATACATGCCACAAACAATTAAGTACAGGGTAAGTATAGGGAATCCAATAGTTTTGTGAGAGAATGTAAAAGTTTTATGAGCAATTTACTCGTGGAACTGCAATACTTCCGTGAGAGAACGCACAACCATTGATAACATTTTTCCTACAATCTCTTTTTTTTTTTCATAACACCATGGGCCGGTTTCACAAAGACAGACTTTGATTATGGCTTAGATATAGTAGATAGTCAAGACTTCAGATAGACATCTAAATCAGACCGTTGCACAAAGCACTTAAGACTCTGACTATCTTAAGTAGGACTACACTGCAATGCATTCTGGGTAAAATAAGACACTTCTCAAAACACAAAAAACATGGCGGATCGAGTAAGCGCATGCAACCGCTCAGTGCAGTCTAGTGGAAAATATGTGTTTGTTGGAGGAGTATAACAGTTACAAGGACGTTTTACTTGGGAAATTTAGCGGAGAATGTAGTAACAAGAAGAAATATTTAAATTATGAGCCATTTTCCCTTTTCTTTTGGCTGTTTGTAATGCAACTGATTGTTACTGCTGGTTGCCAAGGTAACGGAGTCTTAGACCTAAGTTAGCCTGGGGTGTCAAATTTGTTGGGTCTAAATTAAGTCAGTCTTTATTTTTGTGAAACAGTCTAACTTGCATTAGACTAGTCTATGAGCAAATTTTTAGACTTGTCTAACACTATAGACCGGTCTAAAATAGCTTTGTGAAACCGGACCCATGTCTTGTTGAAATATAATAAATATAAACACAAATAAAAAATTAAAAGTTCTCATAACAGGGCTCCTCCACCTTATGACCAATGATCTATAAATGATGTGCTTATTGTGCATAATATTAGGCCAACACACAGCAGATGTTTGGTAGAAAGTTTTCAGCATGACAAATCATAACATGAACTTTATTACATTAGAGAAAACAGCAGTCATCTGAAAAAAATCGAACTTCAAGAACTTTAATGACAGTCAAAACAAAACATATATGGCGCAAATGAATTGCCAATACGGGTTTCCAAACATAAAACGAAAGGTCGACTTGAAAAATAAACAGATTTACAACTCTGCGGTTCCGAACGAAAACGTCATCCACTTAAAAGTCCACTTGAAGAATTTAGAGTCCAAAACTTAATTCTGTCGGGAAGTTATTTATCCGACCCTGAGCGGCGGCGCCACTAACACGACTCCATCGCCTCGGACAAACAGCATGGGGATGTTCCGCTTCGTTGACTGCAAAACAAACGGGTTATGCACGTCAACACAATGATAGATGGCTTCAATTAAATCAAAGAAAAAAGAAAATTCATTATTTTGGGGGGAACAAGGGCTGAAAACTTGTTGCCTCGCCGCCTTATCAGGCTATGACTTTGTAAGCAGCGTTTGGACATGAAGGTTCGAAACCTCACGAAACTTCTGAGGCAGCGAAACAGTTTATTAATGATCCACAGCAAAACAGAGCGAGCTTTGGTGAGAACTAAGTGAATATTTAATTACTACAATAGTCATTTTTTGCTAGAAATTACATCAGAAGTGTAAAACCGTTGATCAAAAACGTACATTTACACACAAACTGACGACCAGCCGCAACTTTCAGACGACATATTTATATTTTTAGCTGTCACATAATGGAAAGCACAGGATTGTGGGATATCAAAGGCAGTGAAGGATACATCTATGCTGCCTTCAAAACTCGATCAGATGAAGGGATCTCAGGAGACGGGGAGTGAAACTAACATTGGATTCGGATGTGCCTTGATGCCTTCCTACCTTTGAATGCTTCCTCTGAAGGCGGCATTGTTAAGCTTTCATACGCAGCCAGTGTGATGAAGAGAGGATTTTATTTTTCAATATTTTTCAATATTAAAGATTTATTAGTAGTGTCCCAATCCTACATCAAGATTGGCATTAACATTTTACTGATTTTTGCTGCCGTTACATTGATTTATATTTGCTGTACTTTCTATTTATCACCAATGTAAGGTTTATTATAATTTACTTATGCATTCTGATGCAACGGACTGAAGCAAAACCCTTTAGGATTCTTCACTGACATTCAATATTATAATTAAACAGAACATAAACATGGAGGAAAGCAGCAGCCGTTACCTTATAAATCTCCTCATACGTCTCCTCGTCGATCTCCACAGTCGTCACCGTCTCTTCCACATCGCCGAGGATCATGTTTAAGTGCTGGTCATAGGCCTAATGTAAAATATTATACATGTTTGATATCACATAATCATGCACAATTAAACAATTGCTGATTTTGGTGATGCAAAACATTGGCATTGATGTTTCAAATCATTTTTGTACAGCATGGTGTATAATAGGGATGCCACAATTCTCAATATAATATTGAACCGTTCGGTATGACATCCACGGTTCAATACGCGCTTGTGAATTGCGGTTTTACGTTTAAATAATTTATGTGCATTTTATTTCTCTCCGAATTGACTGTTTGTGTGTGCCTGTAAGTCTACGCGCTGAGATGAGGAAACTCCTCCCCCCCCGAGTAAATATTCAATCACTATGCTCTAAAGTTAGGGGGCGCTTAACCATCATTCCACACTTTAACATGGCGAGCGGCGGTGAAGTGAGGCTACAGTACGAGGAAGCGCCGGCGTCTGTCAAATCCGTGGTGTGGGGACATTTCGGTTTTGCCGTTGAGTATAATGCAGAGGAAGAAAAAAATGGTAAACGAAAAAATGACTGTGTGCAAGCGTTGTTTTACACGTGTAGCCTACTCAAACGGAAACACTTCCAACATGACTGCACATCACCCAGCAATATCACTGTCTGAAGGCTATTTCCGCTATTATTCTCCATCTTCATAGACGATGTTGTAGAACAGTGCGATAATAGCATTTTTCTATATGCGGATGATTCCACCATTTACGCCCCGGTAACGACACTTAATGGTCCCAATGTGGCAGCATCCCTAAATAAAGACCTGGAGAATATTCGCAGGTGGGCTGATACCTGGAAGGTCACGTTCAAGCCTAGCAAATGCAAGGCTACGGTTCTGTCGAGAAAGAGGCCTCCATCCTGCCCGGACCTTTTTTTGGGGGGCAACCAGAATTGACCTTTTTGAGCAGTTGAATATTCTGGGACTATGTATCGCTAAGAAGTTGTTATGGACTAATCACCTGTCAAACATCTGCAAGCGTGCTGGACAGCGTCTTGGAGCTCTGCGTAGGTTGGCCAACAAGCTTGATGTCAAAGGTAGGGCCAATGTCTACAAGGCACAAGTCAGGAGTACCATGGAGTACTCATGCCTTGCCTGGATGAACGCATCACAGACCACCCTTGGGCAGCTTGACAACATTCAGAAAAAGGCACTGAAAATCATTGGGGAGGATGAGGACACTGCCCTAAGGAAATATGCAATCAGCCAGCTCAGCCATCGTAGAACTGTTGCAGCAAAAACTGTCCAGAGGATCTCAAAGCTCTGCTACCCCCACCTGATCTCCTTTGCCGAACCACTCGGAGAGCACGACCAAGTCACGCCCTAAAACTCCCCAAGTCCAACACCAAATGCTTGGGGAGGAGTTTTCTTCATTCGGCTGTAACAACTTGGAACTGCCTCCCCTGTACTGTAGTAGGTGAAATCACCTCAAAGAATGTTCAGGCCTTCAAGAAGAGACTAAACAAACACCTCCTTAGCAAAAAAACTGTAACCTCCTGACGCTTAATGCCACTTATCCTATATATCTAGTCCTGAGCAGCTGCAGATCATGATAGGCTCTCGGAACATTAACTGTTAATGCCTGTATCTGCTTAAGCTTAAAAAAAAAAAAAAAAAAAAAAAAAAAGGCAGAATAGCAGAGCAGGTAATAAAGTCCTCCAAAAAACAACAGTCCCTCGCTGAATCCTTCCAGTATACACACAGCATATGTTGCATATTTGTACATGGGCTACCAGCAGCTGTGAGATGTCAGTGTTCATTTTATATTATACAATACACTAGGAACTAGTGGACTTTTCTTAGCTTTTAAAGTAAAATAAAGGAGTATTGCAATAAATCGTTTTTATTTTTTTCTCCTTAACCTCTTACTGTTCCTATTGCCTAAGCATAGAATAACAAAAAAAAAAAACACACTCTCATGTGTCAAGCCATCAGAACCGAACCGAACCGAAAAGAAAACCGTGGTTAAAAAACCGATGTATGTATTGAACCGTGGGCTAACTGTATTGTTGCATCCCTAGTGTATTTATAAATACTGTACACACACACAGACACAATGCATTATATAATACGATATCATATATGTAGTTTGTTGTCTATAGCGTGTTGAGCATGAACTTTGAGCCAGTGTTGTTTAATAACGCCACTGGAAAGTTAAAACAGTTTCGTTTATCATTGTGTTGTTGTGCATTGTAGAAATACACCGATATTAAAAGGAAGGAAAACTGCACATAAGTACAGAATGAATGAATGAATGCTGCATGTGTATGTGTGTGTGTGTGTGTGTGTGTGTGTGTGTGTGTGTCTGTGTGTGTGTATGTGTATGTTCTCACGTGCAGTCTGCCGCGCAGCTCTCTGTCGTTCCTCATCTTCACGTAGATTCTCTCATCCAGACTCAGCCGGATCAGATCCAGAGGCTCTTCTACAGTGTTGGTGGTTTGTTGCTGCAAATTAAGTTTCATTAATATATATATAGGCTTTATTATTGTAATGGATGACCATATGAGCAACCGTCTGAGACCTGCTGAATGTAAACTGCCTCGACGTACTCGTGTGTTCAGAGACACACGAATGAAAACACCAGATATGTTTCAGCTCCGCTATTATCAAACAATAAAAAACATGCTTGTAAATGCAACAAAATATCATACCTGCTCAGCGTCGTCCGCCATCTTTCAAAGTTACCCAAACTGCTTTTCGTTTGTCTCTCAAAATCATTGGGCGGCAAATGTACGTGTTTCCTGTTAAACCGACGCGTTCCTCCAGAGGGCGCGTGAAGGCCCAGAGAACCGAATCCGCCTTTGAGACGCTTTCAAATCTTACAACAGTTTGAGTCTTATGTGAGAAGTGTGTACAAAACCTACTATAACCTTTTGAATGTATTCGTTCTAACTACTGGTAGCTGACATATAAATGAATATTTGTTCAACCAATCTCTCTAAAAACACTTTTTAAAAACACGTGCCCGGTAACCACAAACGTCTGTGATTGGTCCATTCTGGCTAGCGTTGAGAAAAGTATCTGGTAACACACAGTAACGCCGTTTACCGTTACATGCGCCCTGGTAATTTCACAGAGAAAAGATAAAATAGATGGATTATTCAGAATCTAAATATTAAGTGGATCTTCTACCTATGCACTATGGTTTAGTTTATGCCATTCTCACAAAAAGATATTGTGCTCTAGTAATGTCCACATGATGGATGTTTCAACCTTCATTGGTGGTATTATTCTTGAGGCTTGTAATTACTAATTAAGCAATCAAATGTTTTATAAACAAATCGACTAACTTACATTTAAGACAAAAATTAGCTGCTTGTATACTTCTATAGCCTATTATATAGGCTTGGTCAATTGAGGGGACATTCTAAAACGCTTAATGACAACAACAAAAAAACGTTGCTTAATGTACTATAAACAGTGATATTAAAAGACCAAATTCAGTAAACACCTTATTAATAAACCATACAATGTAGGTCTAAAGAAAAGCAGATGAGCCCATGAACGCAATGCGTTTAATGTGTTAATCCCAGAGGAAAACATTAAGCTACGCTAAGCGTTTTAGAATGTCCCAAATTGGGGTGCTTGACTAGGTGTGTGTGTGTGTGTGTGTGTGTAAACTGGTTAAAAATAGGCTAACGCTGCCTTCACTTGCTATCGGAAATTTCATACTTCCCACTTCTGAAGTGATGATTAAAATTTTGTCTAAAAATGTTCGCGCCCAATTGTTTTCACTAGGAAACTAGTAGGCTATTAACGATGATTCCAATAGCACATGAAAGCAGCATGAATGTGAATATATAACCTAGCCTACATGTAGCCTAAAGCCCTTTTCTCTCAATGCACAACACATTTTAAACAATTTAACACACAGGCCTACTCTTTTTCTTTTTTAAGAAATCAATGAGAACATGTACAAATGATTTAAATAGAAAAAACTTGGTTTACTTTTGAAGTAGGTGAGACTTTGTGGTTCTTTTCTTGTGAGGTGCAAGACCAGTGGAACATTTTACAAGAGCATTGCATAACACATTGCAGGCCTACTTCACATGAGGTAAACTACTTAAGAGGCGCTAAAGCCATGGGTGAGTGCAGTTAGTGACCAAACTGCAAAAAAAAGTTCTGAGGATGTTTACCAAGTGTTTTTTATTCATTCAAAAAGATGATAGTAACACAAAGATGATTGTCACATAGCACACAGGTTCCTAATCATAAATAATGCATTATGGTCCTTTTTGATTATAAAGTACAAATAAGTAAGTTAAAGACAGTTCACCCAATATCAGCATTTTTGTCATGTCGTTCCAAACATGTATGACTTTCTTTCTGCTCTGGAACACAAAATGAGATTTTAGCATATCTGCTATGTTTTTATACAATAGCTTATAAACTGTTCTCCTCCAGTAAATGTAACGTGTGTGGGCTATATTTATAGTCTTCTGAAGCCGTACAGTATCTTTCTGTGATGAACAGACTGAATTAGAAGTTCCCCTATTGCTCTCAAATCTAACGCTTGAGAATCGTCGATGTGTTTAAGATCATTCATGTGAGTTTGGAACGACATTTTGACATTTTAATTCAGAAGTAAACCATGAGTAGGCTATACATACAGTTTGTTTTGTAACAGCTTTATTGAACAAATACAACAGCATGTGTATGTTGTGTGTATGTACACATGTGCTAACACCCACACACACACAAACGGTATATTAACATATATTATGAAACGGAAATAGTCAAACTGGCTGCTCATTATTCCACTCATTACAAGACTACTTACCAAATAAATACATATTTAAGTGAAATGAGTTTATTATGTGAGTATGGATTCCAGAGTAGAAAGATATCAAACTAGCACCGGAATTCAGTCGGACATTATACAAATCTGAACACAAGACAATTAGCAAGTTATCACAAATAAGCATATCAAACAAAACATTTCTAATGCAAACTGTGCATTTTGAGGTTTAAATATGACAAAATGACAAGTAATTGATAATTATTACATATATTGTTAACTATATTACATCCAAGATGAGCAAGTATTAAACGTAACTTACAATTCACTTTAATATTCTTATTGTAAATGAAACAGTCCCTTGCACAACCCTTGGGGGTCAAAAATAGCGAGCTAAATATGCAGATTAAAGAGTTCTACATAATGCAATATCTGATACTTTTTCACATACAGTGAGAAAGGAAACTAAATGGTGTCAGATTGGATGATGTGTTCTTGATTCTGGCAGCTGTAGAAGCGCATATGTGCTGTTTATTTGTCTGGGCTGAAACCTTTTACATGGTGTGTGAGAAACTCCTGTAGCGTACTGAAAAATAAATATAAATAAAATACATTTAATCTCAATGCAAATGTGTTACAGTTTTCTGTAACACGTAATACAAACAATTCTGAACTGCCAGAATGAATAGTAGCTTTAACTATTAAAAATAAAGATTCTTTATTGGCATTGATGGTTCTATAAAGAATCTTTAACATTCACGGAATCAGTCCATTAAAGTTTCTTAAAAGTGGGAAAACCAAAATGGTTCTTCTATGGCATTGCTGTGAAAACCTTGTACAACTGGCACTTGTGAAAGGTGCATTAGAATCCATAAAGGGATACGCTTGAAAACATATAAAGATGTGGTAACACAGGAATAGTCCACACAGCAAATAAATCAAATGAAATGAAATTAACTGTTTTGCCCATACAGTAAAACCTGGGTCCAGTGTTGTTTTGGACCCCATTGACTTTCATTGTATACAAAAACAGTTATTCTCCAAAAATGTCTTCTTTTGTGTTTTACAGAATGAATGAATAAATACAGGTTTGGAATGGCATGAACTATACTTTTAAAAGGTGCATATTAGTATCTTAACTCATTTTGATCGCATTAATCATAGTTGTTTTACCTGCACTTGACTTGAGTCTTGTGGTTGATCAGGATTCATAACTTGAGGCGGTTGTAGGTTTGCATCTTGAGATTGTTTCAAGTTGTCTCTGGTTCTCTTGCTTCCAAGAACAAACACCTTTACTAGTCCTTAAAGTGAGAGTCAGATTAAACATTAAGCCTTCCCATCTTTACAGACAGAACAACACAATCCTCAAAGAGCTCACCTATGATCACGATGATCAGAACCGTATTCAACAGAGCAGATATGAGGCTAATAATCTGCCAATGTGTCTGATTCTTCTCAATGTACTTCATCGCTGTATGATTCTGGATCTCTGGAGTTGGAGTTGGTACTGTGTAATCATTGAAGGGGTTTAATATTAATATTTAAAATATATATGTTTTTGCCTAACAATTATTAAATGTTAAGCTTGATGGTCACTGAATGTTCAATGTTCACTCACCAGTGATGTGTAGTCTGGTGCCGTCGCTGTATTTTGGAGGAGTGTCTTTGGTCACACAGTAATAATCTCCTAAATCATCAATAGTGACATTATTTATGAACAGGCGATGTTTACTTTGCACTGAATATTTCTGCCTAAAAGCTTTACTGTAGTAAATGTTAGCTAACGTTGTGGAAGAGCGTAAAATGGCAACCGGAGAATCTGGAAGTTTCTGTAAAAACCAATAAACCTCATTTACATCAAAATCACAGTTTATAGTCACATTTTGACCCAAATCTGTTAGTTGATCTGTTAAAGTCTCTGCAGCTTCACACCATATGAGCAGATCTGTGGAATAAAAACACACACATACACCTTGTGTCATTAAAACATACGTAAATCATGACATTAGTTGATACACAGCAGATAGCCTACAACATATTAATAAAGTAAACTCACACAGATGAAGCTGCATGATCTTCATGATGGTAAAGCTCTTCAACATGATGCAGTGTAGATTTATGCTGTGTTTGAGAGGAAACTTTACCCCAGAGCTTTCAATGGGGAAATTTCAGCCACATCAAGAGGAAGTAGAAGTCATGCTTGCACTGACCACATTTTGTAGATTATTCCACTGTGCATTTACTAAACTTTACACTATTTGTATATATTTGCAATCAAATAAGCTATCCGTGTGCAAATAAACTATTTTATTGTTGTACGTTAGTTAAATCAGTCGTTCTCAACAGGTTTTTACTTCAGAACCCATGAGTTTACATTGGATATCTACAGTGGCAACCCAACACAGACAGTTTATTGTATACAAAAAAAAATAAAATCAAATTTTGAAATTTGTTAATTTGAATGCATAGATCCACAAATACTCAAAAATTGAGTAGCCTAATTTTATAATAAATAATAAAGTAAAACTGAATTTTTTGTTTGGTTTCTAAGTGTTTCATGAATGTTGGTGGTTTATTGCTCTCTGCATCCTCTAGCTCATTGTGGTCAACACAAACCTTGTTTATTCTCATTGCAGGTGAATATGTAGGTCTTTTTTTTTAAACTCACTTTGTATAAAGTTCATGGGTTTCAAACGATCAGTTGTTCACACCCGTGATTCTTTAAGAGAACTAAGAAGGAGACACTCAGAAGATTATTGTTGAAGTGAAATCACTTTGTACACAAGTGTAAAAAAAGTTATAGAAGTTTACATTTACTGTGAAGTAAATGTACTGCACTGAACAATTGTATTATTATTTTTTTTTACAAAATAATTTGGTATAAAATCAAATCCATATTTCTAACCAAGTTGTGTTCCAAATTAAACTAAAGTCGATATCACAAAAATGTAAGTTCTTGTGAGACTTTGTTTAGCCACCGGTTGACACCCACACTCACTGAAACATTTCTGATCTCTTATCACAAATTAATACCCTATACATTTCTGTCACAATATCACTTCTATCACAAAACAGTGGCAAATTATGGAACCTTGAGTCTCAGACTCCAACAATATGAGTTTTGTCAAGATTAGAAAATCGTGCAGTAAATATGTTAGTAAAATGTGAAACATGACACCGCACACTAGGGGGAGGAGGTTTTAAAAATACCATTTCCACGGTAACGCAGAAAAATTATTTTAATAGGATTAACTTTTAACATTTAAGCTTCCAAATGATACCTTCCAAATGATGCTATATGCGTTAAGGCTATAACTTAGTGTGGCAGGATAAAGGAGTTAGTTTATTGGTTTATTAGTGGGTGGGTAGAAGAAGACCAATGAGGTGGTAGCACCTTTTACCTATCCTATCCAGTGTGAGGACGTTACAGGAGATGCCGCTGTTGTTTTGCTTATTGGGTTTACTTATTGTCAATTTCTGTGGGTTCGTACAGCTGTGCTGAGCTTAAAGCTTAGCAGGTTGGTTTCTTTTGGGGTCAACCAATACGCGCTTCGTGTTACTGCTATGTGGCGTATTATGGTTGACTCGATTGTCTAAAGGCCTCATTATACTTCTGCGTCGGACCTACGCCGGAGCCTATACGCCGTAGGCAACGTGTTGGTTTTAATTTATACTTCTGTGTCGTTGTCCGCGTTGACGCGTACCTAGGGAACGTGTGAAACCCCGAGGGAGGGGTTCTGGCAGACCAATCACAGCGCTTGTGTCCACGTAGAATTGACGCGTTGTTACATTTTTGGAGAGGTGCACGTCAGGGTACGCCGTAGGGTACGCGCGCTACACACAGCCTACGACGTAGCTACCGCGGCAGTTCGACGCAGAAGCATAAAACAGGCTTAAGTGTGTATTCTTTGGAGTTTTCTTTGGTTTTGGGATTTCAGCTGTCTTTTTCCTTGATTTGTCGTGTTGGATTTCTTTTGCAATTACTGCTCATTGGTTATTTGTTATTAGTAGGTTTTTTTTAATGGTTTTTGGGTTATTTTTTTCAACATGAGGCCTACTACATATTAATTTATGGTTTTCTTTTGTGCACTTATGTTAATATTGTAACAGTTTTTGAGTTGGATTCTGTTGGTGACCATTCAGGCACTGCTCTCTGCTTGGCCATACCTGGTCAGGAGGCTGGGAGGCCCTCGACGTGCCATCTTTGTGTTTGTATATTTTATTTGGGTTGGTGGTTTTTGTTTTTTTAGTGATGTTCATGATGTTTGATTAAAATAAAGTATATTTTGTATCGTTACCCCTGTCTCACTGGTTTATATCTTTGCCCTCAGTGGGTAATACTTACCTGTGTGTCCTTCTTTGGAGTATTTCCCTGGCCCTCCACCAGGGTGGCGTAGTCAGTTATAAATTAAAGTGTGATTCTAAATTTCTTGCACATAATATTGCCACATTAGAATACAACTTAGATTTTATTAGAAATGTTGAAGACCCCTGGTTAACACTGTAAATAAGTTATTAATAATGGCCTCCAGAAAGTGACAAAGCTTTGATAAGAAAAACTTGCATTTGTAACCATTTGCTCTCGTTTAGAGGAACACACCGACTTTTTGGGACTTTAGCTTATTCACAGTATCCCCCCGAGTTAGATATGTCCATACATACACTTTTCATCTCCGTATGTGCCGTAACTCTGTCTGACGCACCCACTGCTAGCCTAGCTTAGCAGAAAGACTGGAGGTAAATGGTTCCAGCTAGCATACTGCTCCCAATAAGTGACAAAATAACACCAACATTTTCCTATTTACAAGTTGTGATTTGTATAGTCACAGCGTGTACAAATAACAAGGTCACATGAGACACAGCCATCTTCTAGCCGTATACTAGTAACTACTAACTAACAAGATACTCTGATAAACAAATTAGTAAGTAATAGTGCTCAGTTGAATGTGGTAGTTCACTATTAGCTAATCAGTAACTACTATTTGTCATACCTTACTGAGGACTACTAAGAACTACTATATACAGGTTCATAATATTAATAATGTATAATATAAGGTAATGGTAACCCATTAGTAATTAATCAAGTGTTACTACTGTAAGGGGACTTACAGTCAAAGACCCAGAACCAGATATGATGAATGAAGACCCGGAGTCAGAATTATAATACATTAAAGAAAAGTTTTACTGAAGAAAGTTAGCAGTTTCATCAGCAGAAGTCAGCTTCAAGACTCAATGGAGTTTGTAGGCCGCCTCGCTTACAATTACAAAGATCACAGCAGTTATACCCTTCACCAAGGTCTAAGCTATGTCCTTGCTTCAGGTTGAATGATTCTGATTGGCTAAGAAATAGATAAACATAGTAATTTTCCACACATATACAGATAGATGGAAGCATATCTCCATAGATTATGCAGCTGACACTCGGACTCTGAAGTCAGGCACGTCGTGACCTTCCAGGCCGCAGATTTGGGTTGCTGTACGCCAGCATGTCCCGAACAACAACTCAGTCAATCTCAATGCCAGTGGTCCATTAACCTGTAACCCAAGAAGACTAACACACACACCGACACACAGCTTTTCCAAGGTTGTGGAGTCCTCTCAAACATTCAAGATAACGTTCTTTCTTTCATAGAGAGGGCACTTTAATATAACACAGTAAAGAAAATACTTTATCTACGAAATGGTCACTCAAAATATTGATGCCAATGATCCTTATAAGTTTTAACACACGTTGAAGACCTTTCTCAAACAAAAAGAGTCCATATGTAATTTTTGGAAGCCGGGCTAAATAAGCAAGCACTGTTACTGCATTCAGATATCAAATACAGACATTAGAGAATACATGAAAAGAACATTTCAGTAATCAAACTGGTAACTTTTATAACAAAGTAAAATATCATAAGCTTTGGAGAAGTCATTCAACTCATGTGATATTTAGAAGGAAAAATATTGATTAATACCTTGATTATAATCACATATATAATCACATATATATACATTATAGTCACATGGGTACATTTTTTGATATTGAGATTTATACAGCATCTGAAAGCTGAATAAGCTTTCCATTGATGTATGGTTTGTTAGGATAGAACAATATTTGGCCGAGATACAACTATTTGAAAATCTGGAATCTGAGGGTGCAAAAAATTCGAAACATTGAGAAAATTACCCTTAAAGTTGTCCACTTATGTTCGTGATTGTGCTGCATTCACTCACAAAAATAAATATTTATATATTTACAGTAGGAAATTTACTAAATATCTTCATGGAACATAATCTTTACTTAATATCCTAATGATTTCTGGCATAAAAGAAAAATTGATAACTTGGGCCCATACAATGTATTGTTGGCTATTACCACAAATATACCAGTGCGACTTGTGACTGGTGACGTGATCCAGGGACACATTTAAGCAGCAGTGGTTTTCAAAAACGGGAGATTGACAGGCGGATCGGTGCAGCTTCTGCAGTAATGCGGTCCCTGTACCGGTCTGTCGTGGTAAAGAAGGAGCTGAGCCGCAAGGCGAAGCTCTCGATTTACCAGTCAATCTACGTTCCTACTCTCACCTATGGTCATGAGCTGTGGGTCATGACCGAAAGGACAAGATCCCGGATACAAGCGGCCGAAATGAGCTTTCTCCGCAGGGTGGCTGGGCGATCCCTTAGAGATAGGGTGAGAAGCTCGGTCACTCGGGAGGAGCTCAGAGTAGAGCCGCTGCTCCTCCACATCGAGAGGGGTCAGTTGAGGTGGCTCGGGCATCTTTTCCGGATGCCTCCTGGACGCCTTCCCGGGAAGGTGTTCCGGGCATGTCCCACCGGGAGGAGACCCCGGGGAAGACCTAGGACACGCTGGAGAGACTATAGCCGCGTTTCCACTGTCGGGCCAGGGCCGGGCCAGGGCTTTAAACGGGCCGTGCCGGGCTAATAGCCTCGGGCCAATAGCACAGGGCATGCGTTTCCACTGTCGGGCCAGAAGCTCCACAGCGCTTCACTAAAACACGCCCGTAACACGCCTCTCTGGGACAACGTCACACTAACCCATCATCTCACCAACAAATGGAAGTTTTATCAGAAAACTAATCAGATATCACTGGAAAAAGCGTTGAAAACAAACACGATAAAAGCGGCCGTTTGCTAGCTTTTTTTGTTTTTGTTTAGCAGCTACTTGAATATTTAAAACCCAAGCATCGATGTTTTACCACAGGTTTACAATAAAAAGTGATACATTGATCATAATGAATTAATTTATGTAAAAATTGCACATTAGTCACTCAGAAATAAATTACCGTTAGCAGCTAACGTTAGGTCTATTTCACAAAAGAAAGAGGACACACTTACTTTTTCAGTCGCGTCTGTTTCTTTATCTGGTAACTTAGTTACAGGACATATTTACATCACATTTAGAAAAAATGATAAATTCTACAAATATATGCCATACGACCTGGGGAGCTTTAGCACTCTCTCGACTCCCATACAGATATTTTCAGTCAGAGAAACAGAGGAAGCTCCCGAAAAAAAAGTTACTTTATTTTTTGATAGTCCGGTTTAAAGAGACGAGACGTAGGCTATGACAGATAAAATAAAAACATGACTGTGATAGCCTTTAAGATTGGTCTGATTTCTTCAAGCGTTCGCTATGTTGTTTTTTTTACTATGCGTATCTTCAAGCGTTTACTATGTTTACTATGGTAACGGCTAGCGCGCATAGTCTTTTGCATCACAAACAGAAGGCATTCAAACATGAACGCGATTTAAATTATTTTATTTTTAAGTCTTTAATGCTGACAGAATCATCCGGCGCTGCCGTCTCCCAATGGTAAACTCCTCCTCTGTTGGTAACCACTCCTCTAGCCCGAGCTGGCCCGCTTTGGCCCAAGGTATTCGACGGGCCAGAAATCCTGGCCGTTGGCCCCGAGTAAGCCCCGATCAAGCCCCGGAAGTGACAGTGGAAACGCGACTGGCCCTGGCACGCACTAGCACGGCCCGGCCCTGGCCCGACAGTGGAAACGCGGCTTATGTCTCCCGGCTGGCCTGGGAACGCCTCGGTGTCCCCCCGGAAGAGCTGGAGGAAGTGTCTGGGGAGAGGGAAGTCTGGGCATCCCTGCTTAGACTGCTGCCCCCGCGACCCGGCCCCGGATAGGCGGTAGAAGATGGATGGATGGATGGATGGTTTTCAAAAATCCATCTCCTACATAAGAAACTAATTTAAATTCAGATCAAGTCAAGTCATCTTCATTTATATAGCGCTTTTAACAATGTAGATTGTTTCAAAGCGGTTTTACATTGATAATAGGAAATTAAAGTAACAGAGACTGTTTTGGCTTTATAGCAGCTCTAGAATAAAGTTATTGTCCAGCTAAAGTTAGTTTTGATTAATTCACTTCCGTCGCAACGATCATTAGTTATTAACTTAGGGGCCGCTAGGACGACACCGTTTTAACAGAAAATTCTTAAGTTCTTAAAAACTTAAATTCTTAAAAACATGCACATGAGTATTACGAGTTCAATCTGCGCGTTTGAATATATGTGCGCAGGCATGTAGTCCTTGCCTACAAACCAACCCTCAACAAACTACTTGTCTGGCCTTGAAATTTAGAATACAGAATTTTTATCGCTTCCGCGTAGCCACACGATCCGGAATTATCCCAACAATGCTTTATCTGTAGAGAGGTAAAGGGAGGGGAGGGAGGCCTTCACAGGGGAGAGACTAGTTGACACTTCAGGACTGCGTTGTCGTCGCGTCCAGGCGCAGGTCCTTCATCAGATCTGGATACACCCTGGATCTGGCGGACTGCGGTAAAACCTCGGGATATACACAGAGACTAATATAAGCGTTATATGATGTAACGAATACATCAAGATTTATGGGAAGTGTTCCCGGTTCCAGCTGACCTAATCTATGCAGCCTAACATTGAATTATAGAAGTCTATAATGTGTTATGTGAATTCTAGGTCAAAGATGTGTTTTTAGTCTAGCTTTGAACTGACAGAGTGTGTCTGCTTCCCGGACAATGGTAGGAAGACTGTTCCAAAGATTTGGTGCTAAATAGGAAAAGGATCTACCGCCAGCGGTCGATTTTGATAATGTATTATCAACTGGCCGGAATTTTGAGATCGCAGTAGACGTGAAGGACTATAATGCGTTAAGAGCTCGCTCAAGTACTGGTGTCACAGTGTCTGGTTTGTGTTTCCCTGGGTAACCACTAGAGGTCCTCTTACCCCACAGTGTCATTCACTCACAACTACATTTCCCATCATCCTGTTCTGTCACTCATTGATCATTACACACAGCTGTTTCCCATCACCTTGTTAGTATCTGTGTATATATACCCTGTCTGTTTCGGTGTTTGTCATGGAGTCCTTGCTTAATGTTGGTTAGCGCTTCTGAGTTCGTTTCCTGGTTTGTTTCTTGTTTTTGGACTGTCTCTGTATGGATTTTGACCTTTTGCCTGGATGTTTATGATTACGGATTACCCCATTAAAGCTGCACTTGGATCTTACCTTTTTGTGTTTGCGTCCTGTGACAACTGGGGAGTTAAATAATTTAGTGCTTTGTAAGTAATCAGCAATAATTTAAAATTTATACAATGTTTAATAGGGAGCCAATACAGTGTTGACAGAACAGGGCTAATATGGTCATACTTCCTGGTTCTGGTAAGAACTGCATTTTGGACCAGCTGTAGTTTGTTTATTAAGCGTACAGGGAAACCACCCAGTAGAGCATTACAATAATCTAGCCTTGATGTCATGAACGCATGGACTTATTGTTCCGCATTTGTCAATGAGAGCATATGACGTAATTTAGATATATTTTTAAGATGGAAAAATGCGGTTTTACAGATACTAGACATGTGACTTTCACACCCAGGTTTCTAACCGACGACGAAGACTCGACAGAGCAGCCATCAAGTGTTAGACCATATTCTAGGTTATTACGTGAGGAATTTTTTTTGTCCAATAATTAGAATCTCTGTTTTTTTCTGAATTAAGTTGTAGGAAATTACTAGTCATCCAATTTTTTATATCAGCTATGCATTCCGTTAATTTAGTGAATTGGTAAGTTTTGTTAGGTTTTGAAGAAATATACAGCTGAGTATCGTCGGCATAACAGTGAAAGCTAATGCCATGCTTCCTAGTGAAAAGCTCTTAAGGGTAGCATGTACAGAGTTAACAGCAACAGTCCTAGTACTGAGCACTGATCAAAAGCAGCACTAAGATCGAGTAACACTAATAGAGAGATACAACCACGATCGGATGATAAGAGCAAATCATTTGTAACTCTAATGAGAGCTGTCTCAGTACTATGGAATGGTCTAAATCCTGATTAAAAATCCTTGCAGATATAATTTCTTTCTAAAAAGGAACATAGTTGTGAGGATACTGCCTTTTCTAGTATCTTTGACAGAAAAGGTAGATTCGAGATCAGCCTGTAATTGAATAATTCTGTACGATCAAGTTGCGTTTTTTAACAAGCGGTTTAATAATAGCCAGCTTAAAAGTACATATGTACAGTTTTGGTACATATCCTAATGACAAAGTTTAATTAATGATATTAAGAAGAGGATCTATGACATCTGGAAGCATCTCTTTCAATAGCTTAATCGGTATAGGTTCTAACATGTTGTCGTTTTAGATGATTTAACGAGTTTAGCGAATTCTTCCTCTCCTATAGCAATGAATGTATAGAATTTTTCCTTAGGGAGACTACAATGCACTGCCTGATGCGATACTGTAGTAGACGGTTGCTTGGTTATAATTTTCTCCCTGATATTATAAATCTTATAAGTGAAGAAGTTCATAAAGTCATTACTGCTGTGCTGCTTGGAAACATCTGGGCTTGAAGCTTTATTTTTCCCAGTTTCCCAGTTAGTTTAGCCACTGTTTCAAATAAATACCTAGGTTTTTTTTTCCTCTTCCAATAGGGTTGAAAAATAAGCAGATTTAGCAGCTTTTATGGCCTCTCTGTATGCAATCAAGCTCTCCTTCCATGAAATGTGAAATACCTCTAGTTTTGTTTTCTTCCAGTTGCGCTCCATTTTTCTGGCTGCTCTCTAAGGGCCTGAGTGTGCTCGTTGTACCACGGCGTTGGACTATTTTCTTTAATCTTATTTAAGCGCAACGGAAAAACTGTGTCTATAGAACTGGAAAAGAGAGAGTTAAAAGTTTTTGCTGCAATATCAAGTTCTTCTAAGCTATCTGGGATGCTGAGATGAGGAAACTGATTAGGAAGATTATTGATAAAGCAATCTTTAGTGGCAGAAGTGATGGGTCTAACATATTTATAACACAGAGTTGACTTTGCAGCCTTGGCTAAATTAAGTTTACACAAGACTAGATAATGATCTGAGATGTTATCGCTCAATTTCGGATTTCAACAGCATCAACATTTATTCCGTGTGATAATATTAGATCTAGAGTATGATTACAACAATGAGTAGGTCCTGACACATGTTGTCTAACTCCAATAGAGTTAAGAATGTCTTTAAATGCCAATCCCAATGCATCTTTTTCATTATCTACATGTATTAAAATCACCAATAATTAGGACTTTATCTGCAGCCAATACTAACTCTGATAGAAAGTCAGCAAATTCTTTGATAAAGTCTTTATGGTGCCCTGGTGGCCTGTATACAGTAGCCAGCACAAATCTCAAACGTGATTTATCATTTACACTATACACTCACCTAAAGGATTATTAGGAACACCTGTTCAATTTCTCATTAATGCAATTATCTAATCAACCAATCACATGGCAGTTGCTTCAATGCATTTAGGGGTGTGGTCCTGGTCAAGACAATCTCCTGAACTCCAAACTGAATGTCAGAATGGGAAAGAAAGGTGATTTAAGCAATTTTGAGCGTGGCATGGTTGTTGGTGCCAGATGGGCCGGTCTGAGTATTTCACAATCTGCTCAGTTACTGGGATTTTCACGCACAACCATTTCTAGGGTTTACAAAGAATGGTGTGAAAAGGGAAAAACATCCAGTATGCGGCAGTCCTGTGGGCGAAAATGCCTTGTTGATGCTAGAGGTCAGAGGAGAATGGGCCGACTGATTCAAGCTGATAGAAGAGCAACTTTGACTGAAATAACCACTCGTTACAACCGAGGTATGCAGCAAAGCATTTGTGAAGCCACAACACGCACAACCTTGAGGCGGATGGGCTACAACAGCAGAAGACCCCATCGGGTACCACTCATCTCCACTACAAATAGGAAAAAGAGGCTACAATTTGCACGAGCTCACCAAAATTGGACAGTTGAAGACTGGAAAAATGTTGCCTGGTCTGATGAGTCTCGATTTCTGTTGAGACATTCAGATGGTAGAGTCAGAATTTGGCGTAAACAGAATGAGAACATGGATCCATCATGCTTTGTTACCACTGTGCAGGCTGGTGGTGGTGGTGTAATGGTGTGGGGGATGTTTTCTTGGCACACTTTAGGCCCCTTAGTGCCAATTGGGCATTGTTTAAATGCCACGGCCTACCTGAGCATTGTTTCTGACCATGTCCATCCCTTTATGACCCCCATGTACCCATCCTCTGATGGCTACTTCCAGCAGGATAATGCACCATGTCACAAAGCTCGAATCATTTCAAATTGGTTTCTTGAACATGACAATGAGTTCACTGTACTAAAATGGCCCCCACAGTCACCAGATCTCAACCCAATAGAGCATCTTTGGGACATCATGTGGTGGAACGGGAGCTTCGTGCCCTGGATGTGCATCCCACGAATCTCCATCAACTGCAAGATGCTATCCTATCAATATGGGCCAACATTTCTAAAGAATCCTTTCAGCACCTTGTTGAATCAATGCCACGTAGAATTAAGGCAGTTCTGAAGGTGAAAGGGGGTCAAACACAGTATTAGTATGGTGTTCCTAATAATCCTTTAGGTGAGTGTACAGTATATTGCTACATTAAACACCAACACTTCAAAATAATTATATTTGAAACTAGACTTCTTAGTAATTTTGAAAATATTACTATAAATTACAGCAACACCTCCCCTTTGCCTTTCAGACGAGGTTCATGTTTATAACAGTAATCTTGCGGGGTGGACTCATTTAAAGTAATGTAATCGTTTGGTTTTAGCCAGGTTTCTGTCAAACACAACACATCTAGATTATAGTCTGTAATCATATCATTAACAATACGTGCTTTTGAAGTAAGGGATCGAATATTCAGCAACCCAAGCTTTATCATTTGCTCATTTGTATTATATCTGTTTTTTATTTGTTGAACATCAATTACATTTTTAACCTTAGATGGGTTTGGAAGTTTTTTGTATTTCCTAATTCGGGGAACAGACACAGTCTCTATATGATGATATCTAGGTGAAAGAGGCTCTATGTGATGGGATTTATCTGACTTTGGTGACATGAGACAGCTAGCAGATGGTCGGTTTAGCCAGTCTGTCTGCTTCCTGACCTCAGCCCCAATTCATGTTTGAGCTCTAAGACTATGTGCCATATTACTAGAGAGAAGAGCAGCACCATCCCAGGAGAGATGAATACCATCTCTTTTCAACAGGTCAGGTCTGCCCCAAAAACTTTTCCAATTGTCTATGAATTCTATATTATTTTGCGGACACCACTTAGGCAGCCAGCCATTGAGTGAGGACAATCTACTAACTGCGTAACACTCCGGCGAACAGGAAGGGGGCCAGAGCAAATTACAGTGCCTGACATCGTACTTGCGAGTTAACACACCTCTTTATAACGTTAATTTTAGTGATCTCCGACTGGCGGAGTCGAACATCATTAGTGTCGACATGAAAAATAATCACTCCTGCGAACAGGAAGGGGATAATCAGTATTTCATGTTTATTTGGTAAATAGCTGGGTGATATTCGGATATGAGCAGTTGGCCTACTTTTTTTTCGTCGGCTATATTTCCAGTGTTAAACATACATACACTCATGCATGGTATGGTATTCGATTCATATCAAGAGAAGTATAGCCAATACTTCAGAGTCATTCAGAGATCAGAGATATTTTGGCTGAAAGTCTTCTTCAGTTACAACCTTTAAACAAGATGAGCTAAATAACTTTTTCACAGTTTGGTGTCAAGTAGCCCATAGCTACATCTGCACAGCTTTGCTAACCTGTGGCTAACACCTTGGAGTTTACCTCATGAGGTCGGCTATATGCTAAGGTGTTTAGAGATGGTCTTGTAAAGTGTGCGACTGGTCTTGCTTGTTACAAGCAATTAACCACAAAGTCTCAGCTTTGTGTGAGAGTGCAAACGAACCAATAGTTTTTCTATTTGAAGTTATGCATCAAATTCTCACAATTTTCTTAATCTCAACATGAAGAGTGGTAGCCCCTATGTTTAATTGTTAAAAATGGTTCAATCGTTTTGTGCATTGAGAAAAAATAAGATTTAGCCTATAGTGTGCATGCTTTTTGTGTTGTAATGGATCTTTGTATCATAACGCATAAAGTATGCAAATAACCTAGTAAATAACTGTAAATGTGAAAGGCAATAGTACAGTAATTTTTCCCATTTTAGTTCATAAATTAGCATGACATAATCAGCAGTGCAGTTAACATTATTACAAGGGTCTTTACCATTAGATGTAAAAACGTCAAAAAGTGTTCTCAAAAAATATTGAGAAACTTAAAGAACCAGAATCACTGCTGAAGAATCAGCTTTATTTATGTTACTTTTCTCACTGCTGGCCAGAATGGACCAATCAAATACATTTGTGATATTGTAAAAGAATGCATACAAAATTATTAAGGAAGTGTTTTCAGACAGATTGATAAATATATTTTTTTCATTAGCTGCAACGTCCTGAGTATATATAGACGTAAAAGTTTACTCTTTTAGTGTACACATTTGTCCTGTAAGACAAAATCTGTCCATGCCTCTCAAAGGCGGATTCAGTTTTCTGGGCCCTCAAGCGCCCTCTGGAGGAACACTATGGTTTAACAGAAAACAATTGTATTTATTTTATTTCTTATTTTATTGTAGAATGTACATAATAAGACAGGGAACAATCAAAAATGAAAACAGGTTAGACATCAAAGAAAAATACACTAAAATAGGTAATATTTTGACAGAGAGAAACAAAGTTTCAGACTTGCTATTATGTTTTTTAAAACATTACTTTAAAAAAGCACATCTTGTTGGGTTATAGGAGTAATTGTCTCCTACTGACAACCAGCTATGTATATCAAACCAAAATGTAGAAGTAACCTCATAGTAAAATAATAGGTGATTATAGTGAACAGAAGAACAAAAGCCACAATGATGAAGCCTTGTTTCTGTTTAAAATGATTAGCTGGTTAAATCTTAAACATAATTTTGTAATGATTCTACTTGACCTTTGGAGCAACTGGGTAAGCCATATAACAGGTAAAAGCTTCATACATCCCTTCCTGAGGTTTCAACATCTCCCAGAAAATGGCACTGATAGTCACCAGTGATAATATGTTTATGTTCTTTTTACATAAGTTTGTTATTGCACTTACTGTCTAAGAGATTTACATTACATATTATTAAAGAGGGAATAGAAACAACAGGTCTAGAGGATCAGAGAAACTGCTTTGGATTACTTTTATATTCCATATGAAGAGGCATCCGCCAGTACCATGGTTTCGTGATTTGGGCTGTATTGGGCTAACACAGTCTCTGACCCCAATTATTTTTTTTGTCTCCAGGAACACTTTCTGTTGGTTCTCCAGCTGTTCTCTGTCTTCAGCAGGTCATGAATAGGCTTTGTCAGATCAGGCAGGCGTGGTGAAAATTTGCCTACAAAGATCACCATGCCCATGAAACGATGAACATCAGCCACAACTTTGGCTCAGGCATGTCAAGGAATGCCTTTATTTTACCCGGGTCTGCTCTGATGAATTGAGAATTTATGACATGACCCAGGAAACGGATCTCTGTCAGGGAAAACTGGCATTTCTCATTCAGAGTGAGCCCAACCTCTCTGAATTCATGTAGCACCCTGTGCATCCTGTAATCGTGCTCTGCCCGGTCTCTTCCTATTACAAGGACATCGTCAGCATGACATAGGACTCCGTCAACAACATCAATCAGCAGAGAAATCCTCTTTTGGAAGTGTTTGGGCGCCGATGATATACCAAAAGGTAACCTTTTGAAGTAGTAGCGGCCCTCTGGTGTGTGAACGTGGTCAACACCATTGAGTCTTTGTGGAGTGGTACCTGCCAGAAGCCTGATGTCACGTCGAGCTTTGTGAAGACTCTAGCTCCTTCCAGCTTGGCCAGTGTCTCATCCAGTGCCGGTAAGATGTGTCTCTGATGACGCTCTCATTCAGAAGGGTTAAGTCCACGTTTTCACTATAGGGACCATGACAACAATTCAGTCGGTTTTTCAACATGGGCTATGACCCCCATCTTCTTCATCCGGTCTAGTTCCTCTTTAACTTTGGCCCGGAGCGGAATGGCTACACGTCACAGGGCCGAGAGGGCATTGGGTGTTGCGTTGTCTCTCAGCTTAATTTTATACTCCCCCTTAAGGTTACCCAGCCCTGGGTTATACATCTGGGTTGAGTGTTTCTCTGCGTCGTCAATGCTATTGCGCTGAGGGACCATCTGTAGTCTGCGGATAGCCTGGAGGCCCACTAAGGGTGTGGTCAGGCCCTTCTCAATGAACACCTCCTCCTTAATCTTTCTGTCCCCTCTCTGAATGACCACATGGTTTTGGCTTGGTTGAGGTAGGCTGAGGCTGAGAATGACTGCGTTGAAAAGATTTCTTTCTATGAGCCTGTCTCTTCCTGTTATGAGACTATTTGTCCTAGTGAATCAGCTGACCGCAGAACAGCTTGTTGCTTTTTCACTTCCTCGTGCTACCTCACTTGAACTATAGCTGTAGCTAAATCCAAATTTGGGTTGGGCTGCAGTTTTTCAGACAATTTAGCATCATATATGCCAACAATAATCCTATCTCGGATCATATCCTCACATAAGACGCCATATTTGCAATGATCAGCTAGCTTGTGCACTGTGGTGATAAAGTTTTCTGCAGATTCGCCGACTTTTTGACATTGTTTATTAAACTTGGCTCATTCATAAATTACATTATGCACTCCTACAAAGTGTCCATCAAAGGCCTTTTTTACCTCGTCAAAGTCATTTTCTTTCTCTTCTGTCAACTGCAGTGAGCTCAGAATATCGTCAGCCTTATCACCCATTGTATAGATGAGATAATTCACCTGGTATGCGCCATCTTTTTCTTTCAATCCAGACACAGTTCTGAAGTATTCAAACCTTTTAATCCATGTGGGCCACGAACTTGGCTTGAAGTCGAATGGTCCCGGTGGTGTGATGGTAAATATGTGGTCCATGCTGTGAGCTTTTAGCTTGCCGCTAACTTGTTGTTAGCTCTCACCGACTCGCTCTTTCTCTTGCTCCACAGGTCTCCCCGTTCTCACTCTCCACACCTTTAAAACTGCTCCAACTTCTTGTCTGTCTGTCGTGGGTTATCCGTTTCTGACACCATGTATTGTTCCTCTAAACTCCGTATTCAAGGACACAACTCTCAGACTGAAACCAGATCACTTTTTATTCCTCTCCTTCTCCTCACCAGCTCTCTTAAACATATGAGGCAACCTGAGCGACGTAGCTGCGGATGCCATATGCCCCAGGAGCCTCTAAAATAACTTCAGTGGAACCACACTCTTGCCCTCGAACTGTCTCAGACAAGTCAAGCTGTTAAGCTGCACGCACATGGCGACCGAGTCGATTTCCATACCGAGAAAAGAGATCCTCTGCATGGGTGAGAGTTTGCTCTTTTCCCAGTTGACCTGAAGGCCTAGGCGGGCTAGGTGCCGGAGCATTAGGTCCCTGTGTTCACAAACCTGGTCTCGAGAGTGAGCTAGGATCAGCCAGTCATCGAGATAGTTCAGGATGCGAACCCCGTGTTGCTGTAGCGGCACAAGGGCTGCCACAACGACTTTGGAGAAGACGCGAGGAGATAGGGCTAGCTCGAATAGGAGAACCACTTACTGATATGCCCGCCCCTCGAAAGCAAACCGTAGGAACGGTCTGTGTCGAGGGAGAATGGAGACATGAAAGTAGGCGTCCTTCCGGTCGATCGCTGTAACCAATCCAGACGTTTCGCTGTCAACATCCTGAACGGAAGCCTGTGAAGGGATCGGAGGTCCAGGATTGGCCATAACCCACCGGTTTTCTTGGTTACAATGAAGTAGGGTCTGTAGAAGCCGGACTTCATTTCAGCTGGAGGGACAGTCTCAATCGCTCCCTTCGCCAGTAGGGATTTGCCACTGACCATGGTGTAGCAGACTCCCCGGAAGCAGGGGAGGAGACCATGCGAACTGAATCGCATAGCTGAGCCTGATGGTTCTCGCGACCCAGCAAGACATGGGCGCCACTTCAACCGGTGCTTTCAGCTGCCCGGGAAAGCATGGCCGTCAGCTCTGGATCTAACTCGGCTAACGATGGCACTCCCAAGGGAGGCAACGCAGTCGAATCCTCATTTCCAGAGGAATCAAGCCCGCCTTGTGATGCTGTGAGTGACATGACATCATCCACCGGGGCCCGGGATGAAAACACTGGATCCCTGAGAGGAACCTGGCACACACGGAAGCTCTGTGGTTTGCGATGTGGAGGGGGGTGTGGCCCGAGGAATGACTCGTCGGTCATTGTGCCACACCGTAACCCTCAGATCACCCTGGCCACCAGCCAAAGTATCCCCTCTCGAGTAAGAGATAGATTGGGGTGTGCCAGAGGGGACTCTAACCACACGGAGATCATTGAGTCTCGATCTAAACATCGCGATGGTCATGTTCCCGCAATGAAAACATGACTCATCCACGAGCGCTGCCAAGCGCGATTAAGCCCAACACACCAAACAGCGCTCGTGACCGTTAGGCAGATGAATCACGCACCCATATCCAGAAAACACACGGGCGAACCATCTTGAAAAAGACATGCCACCTGCAGCTCTTTTAAAGAGAGAAAAAAGCTCAGCAGAGTGCTGAAGCGCCCAGGGAGAAGCACACACACACTGTCGGCAGATCACTGCACAGATCAGCAGCAGGCAATGTGATCTTGCTGGAACGCGCAGTTGCACCAACACACTGAAGAGCCGCTCGTCTCGTAGAGTTAAGATGATTCAGAATGGCTTGTGGGAGTGAAGAAAACTCTTGGCTCCGAAGCGAAAACATAACTGCATGTTGCCAGCGTACTTCCTTATATACCCACGAGGTGGGGCGGAGTTACGCTATGCAAATTCCGCAGACCCATGGCATTTTCTTGTGATTGGCTCGTTTTGTATACTCAAAGGAAGAGGAGACAGACATGGAGTTTCACGAAGGTCTGAAGAATGTCAGTATCCCATGGGAAGATGTGGAGAACTTGGCCACAGATCAAATATGTTGGAGGACACTTGTTGTCCAATGTGCCCAGCACAGCACTTGAGGATGATGTTGTGAGTTTATCCATAACTGAGGGATATTTTTCTGTAAAGAGTGTTGCATAATTAAATGTTAAATGCAATTTTATGTTATAAGTTCACTGATATGTAGGCATTTCTATGAATAAAAGTATATCTTTAATAGCAGGCAATATTAATATGAATTTGTTTAAAAATAACAAGTTTTACATGCAAACAAAACAGTTATCAGCAGTGTAACTGATCTGATTATGACACAATAATCAAATATCTGATGTCATGTGACAAGTCAGATTAGCTATTCCACTCTTGCAAACAGAGGTCGGTTATGAGGTGTGGAAAGACATCATGTATCATCGGAACATGAATACAATGCAATTAATATAAACTTTCTGACAGTGTGTGGGACATCCAACTACTTTCCAAGAAGGGGCGCAACTGATTTACAAATATCGTGATAAATATGTACAGGATTTGAGGCAGTGGCCAATGACAGCAGTATGAGTAAAAGCTGCAGGATTGTATACGAGTATACAAATATGTACTAGTATCGTATGAATTTGACAACTTGTTAAATCTTGTGAATTATTAAGACTTTGAGATTATGTTCGGACTGATTGGGTTATGGATTTTGTAAGAAAAGATTTAAGAAACAATAAATGCTTGATAAAATGTTTGATTAAGGGTTAAAACCAACACATGTTGCGAATATTTGCCTTTGTAGCTTTCCATCTCCTCCGTTTACTTCTCCTCAAACAATAATGGGCTGACTAAGTCCGAAAGGCCTTTTTGGTCTTTTCAGCTGAAAAAAGAGAAAAGAAAATATTATTATGTATAATATAGGCCCCTGATTATTTAAAGGAAAAAGTACTGATTTACCTAACAAATATTGGATTTTACATTTTTTTACTTTTAAACTACCGAAACTGAGGTAAAAGCATGGTAAGTTTTGTGGTTACTATCTTTTTACTACACCTATCACAGTACAACTGAAGTTACTGTAGCAAAAGCATGGCAAGTGTTGTGGTTGCTGTGCTTTTACAACAAATATCACATTAAAACTACCAATAATGTGGTAAAAATGTAAGCACTCTGATACTATATGCGTTATTATAGGTTATAACTTTTTTGCCTTAAAAATGTTGAAGACCTGGTTAACACTGTAAATAAGTTATTAATAATGGCCTCCAGAGGGTGACAAAGCTTTGATAAGAAAAAAGTGCATTTGCAACCACTTGCTCTCTTTTAGTTAACATGTTTGCATGTTTTAGTTAACATTTGTTTCATGCATTACCATAAACTTAAGCGTCACGTAAGGATGGCTATAAAAAGATATTACTGTACAGAGAGAGAGAATATATTTTTGCTTTCTTAGTGGCACCACAATTAAAAACAGCCTGATGGCTTTATTGACATGAAACCTTTCTGAACTATTAATTAAAAGAACCAACTCTGATATTTGTATCAGATTACCCATGTCGATGTATGATGTGCATCATGTCAAAATTGTAAATATGTTATGCGTACAACGAACAACAGAATGAATGCGAGAAGTTTTATTTTTCATATTTTTGACATGACATGGCCATTCTCACTTTGCTTGACCCTGTTATTTCCACTCTGTGACTCACAGTTAAACTTTCACATCCTGAAGCCCCATTTGGACAGGACTGCTTTTATATTTGGAGGTGGGGTGATGTAGGCTAATAATGAACAGATTCTACATCATTTTAACCACCCGAATTGTCCTTCTCAATAATTGTTCCAGAGTCCTTTTCTGGACTGTGTGTTCATGAGCCGGTTAAGTTTACAACTTATTTAACCTTAGACAAAGCAAAATTTCACCATACTGCCCCTAGTCGTAGATTTAAAAGATGCTACAAAATTCATCACAAAGGCTGGAATTTACTATGCTCAATGTAGCGCTTACACCCAACTTTATTATGTCCCAGGAGGAGTTTAATCGATTCCAGACACTGACTCTCAACTTTTTGTGGAATCGAGTCCCAGCCCTATACTCAGGGTTCGAAATGAAGGGGGTCTGGGGGGGTCATTAGGGACCCCCCCATAAGAATTTATTTTTGGATTTTGGGGGGTCCCTGACAAATATATTTTAACATTAAAAATAATTGTGACAATTATAGGTCTTTAGTGACGTTTTATATTTATAACAGTAATTCATTTATTTCCTAGCGCGAGGCAGCAATCAGGGCAGCTATTAGCCGAGTGAGTTCCTACAGCGTCACAGATTGTTGTTGTGGTGCTCCTGCAGACACGTACTGTAGCTGAACGCGGCAAAACGAAACCTCACAAAGAGTGAAATCCTGTAAGTGCTTCAATTATATTTATATCTCTATAATTGCTTATAGTAAAATATTAGGAGTTCGAGTTCCTATATCAAAAGTTGCATTAACTAGATAGGTACCCAGTGTAATGATTAGAAGAGTACGTTTGTCAACGTTTCTTGTTTGCTAAGTATGTGTATGAAGCCAAATGATCTGCCAGCTAACAGCAGACTATGGAAGCTTGTTTCCGCCACAGAGTGAACAAAAAAAAAAAAGGTAATTCTGACTTTTTATCTCAGAATTACGTGGTATAAAGTCGCAATTGCAGGTTATAAAGTCAGAATTGCGTGATATAAAGTCGCAAATGCGTGTTATAAAGTCAGAATTATGAGATATAATTCTGTTTAAAAAAAAAAGTCTGTCTTTTTTTTTTCCTTAGAATTTAACTTAAATATCTCACAATTGTTAGTTTATATCTCACAATTCTGAGAAAAGATGTCAGAATTGCGAGATATAAACTCGCAATTAGGCCTATGTGTTATAAAGTCAGAATTGCGTGATATAAAGTCGCAATTGCGAGAAAAAAAGTCAGAATTCTGACTTTATATGACGCAATTGCGACTTTATTTCACGCAACTCTGACTTTATTTCTCTCAATTCTGACTTTATTTCTCAGAATTGCGAGATATAAATTCAGATTTGCATGAAATAAAGTCGCAATTGCATGTTATAAAGTCAGAATTGCGAGATGTAAACTCGCAATTGTGAGATAAAAAGTCGCAATTATCTTTTAAAATGTTTTATTCAGAGTTAGAGGGTTACCTAGATAGCCACTTCTCCAGACACCACTACAATAGGCTACTGGGCCTATAGCCCAAACCATGAAAAACATCCCAAGACCATTATCCCACCTTCAACACTTCAACATTGCTCCATATAATTTTGCCTACAGTATATAGTGTAGCAAGGTAGTCTTCAGAATTTTTAATAATATAATAATTAAATTTTAGGGGACCCCCAAGAGTCCTAAGTCATTTCGAACCCTGCCTATACTCCATATTTCCGTGCACAAAGATACTATTCTGGAGTCGTTTTCTCGGACAACTGCAATTGTGTACAAGATGGTTTGAGGGTCCTAAGGAAATCAGCAGCCTAATAAAAAGGGAGGCTAGCACAAAGTATTTGTTTTGAAAATACAAATATACCGAACCAAATGTATTTAAATCCAAATTACATTTTATTGTTTGTTTAAAGGCTTTAAATTACAAAATAGTATTTTGTATTTCAAATAGGCCTCCGTATTTCAAATTCATGTAGGCTATCTGAAATAATCACTATATGAACTGACTATTCGCGTAACAATACGTCCTAAAAATTAATCCCGCTCGTAACGCAACTGTATTACTAATTTATAATATTGATTATCCAAATATTACAAGTTTTGCTACGGCGGTTTGACTTTGATCACACGAATTACGAAATTTATCAATAAATGCGCATGTTCGTTGAAGCGTGCCGTAGGCTATTTCATTTATATATATATATATATATATATATATATATATATATATATATATATATATATATATATATATATATATATATAGTCGAATCTGCGCTTTAAAATGCGAATGCAAAACAGCTAGGGACGTAAACCTCGTGAGCCGGAACTGGAACATATTTTAGGGTCATTCAGACTGTGATGTTGAGTTCCTCCTCAAGGGGATTCTCCGAGAAAAGATACAAATGTGTGCCGGTGTGGTTACCGTATACTTCACCACACCGGCAGCCGACAGGGAGGTAAGAGAGAATCTGTTCTGTTTGAATGGAAGTCAATGGAGGATTTTCCTCAGTTTGCGGAATAAACTACTTTTCGGTTGTCACGTAAAAAAATGTATCCTTGTCCGCCAGTCTTTAACATATTTGCTATTAAATATCGACTTTGTAGAAATGTATTTTGAGTTTACTACGAAAAACAACTGTTTTATGAGAAAAGTCAGGGGCTATTTTGCGACAGGTTTGAATTATTTTACGGCACTACCAATGCACTTCTATAGGATCTGAAACGTTACTAGCTGTCGTAAAACTGAAAGTGTCACAGTTTACCGTTAGGCGCTTTCAATAGTGTTGAACGTCTCCTCAATGATGCGAACCGCGTTTCTTCTTCTTCTTTAGCCATTGTTTTATAAATGCGCCATACAATTTAAGAAATCTTTTAAATATTTGGTATTGAACCTTTTAAGTCATGATAATCAGGTATGTGAACTGATTTTTCATGTCACACTGCATTATATAGCCTAGCATATAATACATGGTACTTGGGCTAAAGCGGCTAAATGCTAACTGCCTAAAAAAAAATCTAAACTTTATCATTGTAGCCCACATACCACCCGATACTGAACAAATATAAATAATAAGATAAACAATTTAAATGTTTTTTAGTGAAGAGTAAAGCGGTAAGTACTGAAATGTTTTAGTTTTCTGACTGCTGGAGCTGGTGGAGAGTAACACGACTAGCATGTTTGAACTATGCAACTGTTTCTATACACACAGATACTGTGACTATAATACTTTGCTCATAAGACTATGTTAAACATTAGAGCTCACTGAGAAAAAGATTCAAATTTATTCTGATTGATGTGGACGTAGAAGTTATCTTGGCATTATATGTAGTTTCTGACATTCTGGGCCCAGTTGCAACAAACCCCTCAGGTTAAGAAAGCCATTAGTTGTAGCTGAACTTTAGGAGTTTCTTGAGACCTGGTGCTGAATTAAATATAATCTAATAGCTTGTGAGTATAACTTCTCATTTACTTCTCATTTACTTTGAATGGGTGACGTCATGCGTTGCCGAACTGAATTGTGGGTTCTGTTGCGTCACTGGCGTTGCTCACATTGGCAGTATATAAACTGGACATGGTTCAGATTTCTCTTGGCACAGCTACTAGAAGACTTACAACGGTCAGACAGGTAGTTGCTCACGTCACATCTATGTGGGGGATAGCTTTCAACGGAGAAAAGTGAAGCAAATGAGAAGCCCTCACTTCCTGATGGCTGAGCATACTGCGCAGACTCAAACTGAGCTTGACGACATAGATGTGACGTGAGCAACTACCTGTCTGACCGTTGTAAGTCTTCTAGTAGCTGTGCCAAGAGAAATCTGAACCATTCCCTTCCGAATCTCGCAGAGACGGAGAGCGTGAGTAGGTGTCCATGAGCTAGGAGCAGGAGCAACTTTATGACTCTCTATGGGCTTCTCCCTTGACTTTATCGGACTTTATGCCCCCCCTGATTGACTGCGAGCTTCTCCTCCTGTCTATATGGTAATTTCCAGAGAGTCGCCTGGTTATGACGCAATCGTTAGCCTATTTTTACAAAAACTGCTTCTACGGGGCCATAACGTAAGATGCAAGGTAATGGAGCCTTTTATACATTGTCGTGTTTCTTTAGAAATAAATAATGGACAAATAGAGTCTTTAAACGCCTCAGATGTAAAGTTATTCGCTGTCAAAGTGACGGCAAAATAAACGGGAGTCAATGGCATGCTAACAGCAGAATTAGCGTACAGAATTAGGTACGGAATTTGAGAGCTCGATTACCCCCCTGGTTGCTCACGGCAGAAGTTTAAAACTTTTGTAGTGCCAACGCAGGCATCAGCCAATCAGATCGTTTATGCTAATACCCTAGAGCAGACGTTAGCCAATTGGTATTTGCATAGATGATCTGATTGGCTGACGCCTGCATTGGCACTTGAAAAGTAGAAAAGTTTCAACTTCTGCCGCGAGCAATGCCAGTGACGAAACGGAAACCACAATTGACCTTTTGCCAGCCCCTCCCCCAAAACGGCCATTGTCCAATCACACATCATAGCAACCGTTACTATGTGAGCAGGTCCGACAAACATTAGCAAGATGGTGAAGCGTGCGCCCACGGCGTTTGTAAATCGGACACTAGATACCCCGAGAGATTGTCTGGAGGAGTTGTGTTCTTTCCATTCCCAAAGCCGAAAACACAGCGTGAGCGATGCCTACAATGGATAAAACAGTGTGGACGGCCCCACTCCCAGTTAAATGTGTCGAACATTACGAAGCATAAATACGTCTGCTGGCTGTGGTGTCGATGGCTACTTAAAGTTTTTTTTTTGTTTGTTTTTCTGATCTGAAAAACTATCCTATCTGTTACTCAAAAAACATAATATTGTTAGTATGATCCGTTGCCCCACTAATAAATATTATGGTCTCAACCGCGAGTTTTGTGATCTGTTGTCCCCCTAATAAATATTATGGTAAGTGCATTATGAAAGACAATCAATGAAAGTTATTAGATGCAAATTAAGGCTATGTCTGGTTAAACAGTTATTGTGTGATTTCGTTTATTGTGCGTTGTCAACTTGAAGCATGAATTTGAGAAAGAAAATTTTTGGAAGAAAATGCACCACATACTTTTGTCAATGATATAAGTTAAGTTATAGCTAAAAGATTGTAAAAGCTTTCAGTTCACCCTGCCTAATTGTAGTTGAAAAGTCAAATTAAGCTTGATTAATGATATACTGTGACTGATCAGATAAACTACAGCATCGAGAATATAACTCCCATGTGTTTTGCAGCATTTAAAATTTTAGTCATAGTGTGTTATGCGAAAAAACACACATAAGAAATTATTGCTGACAGCACTTTTATTTTCAGAGAGTTTTTTCTTTCACACAAAAACACAACAGTGAGTGTCTTTCAATGCTTTTAAACACTTGTTTTCTTGTTCTTTGTCATATCACAAATTATGTGTATGAACAAATATTATGTAAGCATTAGCCTCGACAGAGACGTAGATAGTAGTCGTGTCTCCTTCATTGCGTATTTTTATATTTTGAATATATCCCTCCACTGCATACTGTAACCCCTTTTGCCTCGATCTGGAGGATATCGCGGAGGTATTGCTCCAAAAATGGTCACTGACACGCACGGGTATACCTCTTCCCGTCATGGCAATCTGTCGCGCTGGTCGTGTTTAATCATTTGTTTGTCGGACGTAGCAACAGTAACTAAGGGGGGCGGGGCTCGGCGAAAGGTCAATTCAGATGGGCTACACATGACATCATCCATTGAAATTAAATGAAAAGTGTTTCATGCCTGCAAATGTATGAATGCAGCATAATAGAGAATGGGCAGATATGCATTTGACTGGCCATCTAACCAATAAGAGCAGAGTAGACCAATCACAACAGACTGAACCATCTGACCAATCAGAGCAGAGTAGACCAATCACAACTGACTGAACCATCTGACCAATCAGAGCAAAGTGGGGTCACATAAAGGAGGGATTTAGAGAGACTGAATCCTTTATCAAACCATTGAAGACATTGAGAAAAGAGGTGTCAGTGTCATTCTGTTTGTACTGTGGAAGCTTCTGTCACCAAAGCAAATTCCTCGTGTGTGCAAACACAACTGCAATAAAGCTCTTTCTGATTCTGATTACAATAAGGCACTAATCAAACAATGGACTTAAACGGTTTAACAGCAGGACTGTGACTCTTATTTTACATTGCTAAAAGTAAATATTTCAATTCTTTTTGTGTTTACAGGTGCTGTATTGTTTTAGTTCCTCTGTTAATGGTGATTAATGAAGGTGAGCACTAAAGGATCTTTACAGGGTCAATAACGTGTAAAAGTGTTCATGATAAAGAAAAGGAAACATCTTTTGAATATCTAGTTTAAAACACAAGCATTAATTCATGTTTTTGCATTAAAAGCATGTTTGTTTATTATTATAACTTCTCTCTGTTTTCAGCGTCTCTGGTCACTATTGAGGGTTTAATCGGAGGTTCTGTCATTTTACCGTGTTCGTCTGAAGCACCTCCGATTAAAGTTCAAGACATCACAATTAATTGGATATGCGATGACAAACTGAGCGTGTTTGACATTATTAAGGGTAAAGGCTCTGTAAAAGCACAGGATCAATCATACAAGAACAGAACTGAAACCTTCCCTGAAGAGTATAAGAAAGGAAACTTCTCACTCAGACTCAACAATCTTCAGTACAGTGACAGAGGAAAGTACCAGTGCTACATCGAAGAGGAATCAATCATCAGGACTGTGAAACTTCTTATTGAAGGTTTGTGATATTTTTTGGTTACACAATCTCGATGGTCCACTTTAGACATTCAATCCACTATAAGTAATTTCAATTTATTTATATTCTCATTTAACTTACTCTTATTAGAGTATTAGTAGACTGTGGTAGTCTGTTAGGTTAGAGTTTGGTGTTAAGGGCCGTTCACACCAAGCATGATAGCGATAACTATAATGATAACTATATTTGCGCCCACACCAACGGACGATAACAATCTGTTTAATCTATGGTGCGTGCTGCGTTTCAAAGCGTGTACAACGTCATTGAACATGTTTTTTTTTTTCTTTTTTTTTTTCTTGCATTTACACGGCTTTAACCAGCAGACGTTCTCAGCATCCTATGTTTTGAGTAAAACTAGTGTAATCAATCTAATAATCTAACTGTGAACATAGCTGACGTTGTCAATATAGTGAAATAATAACACTTGGTCTTTTTCACTGCAACTTCAAAGGCAGCAAGAAAGTGTTTTCGAAACAAGCGCTGTATACCTGAGGTAATACTTCTCACCGTTTATTCAGAGGGTATGAACGATTGTTTTCTTTTTATTGAAAAAGGCGCTTGACTTGTCAAACAGTGGTGGATTTTTCTGGACCTCGGCGATTAACTTCTCCGCAATGTCGTCTGCCATTTTAAATGCTTGAGACCTTTGTTTAAATTCTAGTGGATTCTGATTGGCTGTCAGTGTTTTATCGTTTAACAGCTGGAAAAAAATCGTTCCGAAAGTGATCCCAACGATATCGTTCCTCATATCTTTATCGTTAACAGTTGTGGTGTGAACTCTGCTATTCTTTAATATGGAGAACGATTTTTAGAACTATATCTTTATCATTATCTTTATAGTTATCGTCCTTGGTGTGAGCGGGCCTTTAGAGTTCGGGTTAGTAGAATAAGTTGACATGGAGATGCAAAGTTACTTATATTCAGTAGAATGTCTTTTTTTTCTTCTTCTTCTTCTTCTTTTTTTTAAGTCACATGTGCCAAGCTCTTAAAAAAATATTTCTCTATTCATTTTGGTTTTCCAAAACTTTTACACTATTATCCAAAAAGTAATGAAGTGTAACAATCAAGTAAATATAACAGTGTATACAACTATATATTTTTAAAAAGGTTTTATATGTTTTCAAGTTAAATTTGTATTTTATTTTATTTTTTATTATTATTTTTCTCTGTTTTCAGTGCCTTTCCAGGACACAGTTGTGGGTGATATTGGAGGTTCTGCTGTTTTACCTTGTTCTGCTAGAGAACGTCCACTTACATCTGAAGACATAACAGTCACTTGGAGGCTGAAGACCCTGAAAGTGTTTGACATTATTAAGGGTAAAGTCTCTGTGGAAGAACAGGATTCAGTGTTCAGGAACAGAACTGAAACCTTCCCTCAGGAATATCTGAATGGAAACTTCTCACTCAAACTCAACAATCTTCAACGCAGTGATACGGGAATCTACAAATGCTACATCACGAATGAATTACTAATTCAAAGTGTGAAAATAGGTTTGTGAAAAATACGTTTGATTCATTTAATCTTGTAATGTTAAGATGATTTCAATTGAGAATGAGGTCGTTTTTGAAACCTCTTTTAAAACACAATGAAATGTTTTCATCTGTTTTTACTGAATCTAATGCATTTGTCTCTGTGTCCACCAGAAATAAACCAAGGAGCTCGATCGAGATCTGAGAAGATTTTACTTGTAGTGCCTTTTCTGTCTGTTTCCATTCTGCTCTTTATGTAAGCACTGACAGAAGGAACTACAGTATAGCAATGTGTTTGTTCTTCTTCAACCTCAGAACAACCTGCTGAGATCGCCACATCTTCTGAGAAACAGCTGAAGATGTTAAGCCACCATCTTAAACTGATGAAACTGCAGCCTTCAGTAACAATTCAGTTGTTGTTTATTTTATTAATTTTATACCCATTGTTTACTTTTGACTAACTTGCCATGAAGATAGACTTGCTGCAGACAATGCCGTTTTACTTTTGGCCAAAATATTTGTTTATGCTTTTATGTTTTTTTTTGGTGTTTGTTTTTAATTTGTTTCATAGTTGTTTACATTTCACTGGAAGTGAAATACAGATAAGTTGTTGAAGATGCTTTTTATATACATATATAAGCAGGAGGAGGCCAAAAAAAAAAATTCTGAACCCCAAGTGGATTTTCCACAAACTGAGAAAGTCAAAAAGTGTTTGTTTGTGCCCCGCTCTCCCCTACTTCAGGCTATATAAAAGGTGTAATTTTCCTGTTATCATTGTAAAGCTGCTTAGAAAGATCAGTATTATATAAAGTGCTGTATAAATAAAGATGACTGTTCTTCTTTTGTTGTCAATTCTCAGGATGTTTCATTCTTAGAAAAATGTTCAATGTTGTTCAATATAAAGCCCTATAGTGTTGACTCAACTTTAAAGAACCATTTATGATGAAAAGGTTGTATATTAGCAGAAATGTCAGTATTAACTACAGTAAAAAGTGTTACAACTAGCCCTAATCTTCATCATATGGTCCGGTTAAATTCCATTTCACTTGGGAAATGATTTTGGAAATGACTGGAAAATATATCAGGACCTGATTACTATTTTTCACCCTTTTTACAGTGTGCTCAAGCATTTCAGTGTTCTGTGAAAAACCACACCGAGATTGTAAGTCTCTGCATAATGTATTAATAATTTACAGGACAAAACTAGTTTAAAGTATAAAGGTAATGTTTGATTTGCAACCAGGTTAATTAATGTTAAAGGACAGAACTTGTTTCATATGAATAGGCAGATACTGATTTTACTGGATATATAACATTTACTCCAAACATTAACCTTAATGATAAAATTAAGACAACATTCTATAAGCCGACATTGACACAATTTTGTGACAATGTTTTATTCTAGGCTCATTGTATTTATTCAGTAATTTTTCATATGTTTGTTTGTTGTTTTAAAATGATCACTTTTTGCCTCTATGAAATGATGTGGAGTCAAGGGTAGCCTAATGGTTGATACAAAAAAAAAAAAAAAAATTGTGTAAAGGACCACTTTGGAGTCTTAATGTATGCTGTTGATTAAATGAAGTATGGGTTGGTTTATTGGTAAAATATTTGTGTAAATGTGAAATTATTCACATTTACACAAATAATTGTGATTGACCGGAAATTCTGTGGACCTGTGTAATGTTGAAATTTGTCCCTTTGGTGGCACCGTAGTTTGCATGAACTTTTAAAAGGTAGCTGGCGGGTGTGAAACTGTGTTTGAGCCTACATGGAAATTTATCTGAGATTTTGTGTTTTATTCATGAACTTAAAGAACTTGACGCCCGTTTCATGACGGAAGAAAGGACTATCGTATATTGTTTTGCATTCCTTGGTGAGCGCAGCGAGGTACGATATGTTTTCATTCATAGATAATTCAGAATATTGTTTGCACATATGTATGGTTTATTTTGCTGTGTAATTAATGTTTGTCACCCTAAATGTTTGTTCACGTAATGACGTTTGTAGCCGTGAAAACAAGTGTGTGTGAAATGTTTGTTGTATACAATACAGTTTTCAAGGTGCTAAGGTGATGATGGATTAAAAAGTTGAACGTCATGCTGGTTTGGCGAACTAAATAAAGGACACCATATGCATCAGTCGAGACTCTCTTTTTGGATCCAAGGGCTGCTACAGTGAAAACTCGTCGCTACATCTGAGTCATCTGCTATTCTGCACGTCGTTTTCGTTCCGGAGGTTGCCATTGTTTGTTCCACGCATCCAGACAAGGTCGTAAATTGTTAGCACGTTAAAGGAGTCATAACCTAGTATTACATTGGATACCTACTGCTGTATTATAGTCTTTCAGGCCCTTCTAAAAAAGAAAAGTGGAAAAAAAATAAACACAGACCTACTTTTACCCTTATTTCTGAAGGCATTATTGTCTCGCGAGATCAATGCGATGTTTTGGCTGTCGTGGACGCTCTATATGGCTCTGCACATAGATATCATATAAAGGCTAGATGTCTTAAGGCGGAGTCACTTCCGGCATCACCGGCGGCCATCTTAGGACAGGACTCTGTGAATTAAGGTGAGTGAGCAGCACGCACACAAATCCTCTTATCTCGCTGAAATCTGGACGGATTTACAAACGGTTTGGTTTCTTACAAACGTTATTAACGTGGCTATAATTCTGAATGCTTAAACATTTTGAAGATAATTATTCATATGTATGCAGTATAATAGCTACATCTCTGACGTTTATAACAAACCAAACCGTTTGAAAATCGGTATAAAATTGAGCAAGTTATGGTTATTTAAAAGTACATGCACCATGTTATGAGTGAACGAGCATCCTGTCTTAAGATGGCCGCCGTATGCGGATGTCGAGCTCCATTGGCCAGCAGCGCGGACGAGACATCTAGCCTTTATATGATATCTATGGCTCTGCACGCCAGTTGAAAGGGTTGTTGGGACAGCGTCATTAAAAATGAATTTCATCCACTGGTCCCTGATAGTTTCGTCCGATTTTGGGAGATAAAACACATTTACATGTTTTTTATGGCAATCAACCACAGAACAAGTCCGGTGTGCACTCGGTTTCTCCATCTTTCTCGACTGAACTGAATATGAGGGGGAGAGGGGAAGGGCAGGCTTCCTGCTGCGGTGTCCATATATGGTATATCCTACTACCTCATGACGTCAAGAGGGAGCTGAAATCAAAATCTCGTATTTGAGTGCGCGTGCACGCGCGCTGGTTTATTTACCCTGAGGTAAACAAACGCTTCACTTTTAAATATCGGCTTCCCGGCCAGTGTATAATCGTTAGTCGATCATAACATACATTGATTCTCGTGGAAAAGTGAAAATTGCAGGTTATGACTCCTTTAAACAGAGACTACAGATGCGGTGAGAGATCTGGTTATCGGGATAAAAAAAAAAAAAAAAAAAAAAACGAACTGAACTGTTTACTTACATGGCCATATCCTGATTGATCCAAGTCGTAAGGCTAAATAACAGGCTCTCGTGCTTGTGAATGAATTGTGAAATATCTGAATTACACATATGAAATGTTTAATGGTTTATTTTCACTCTTAAATCTTAAACCTTATGAAATGTGATGAAATTGTATGGTAAAGAGCTTACATCTCTAAAGATAACTTTAGCCATTCTAATTCTTATTAAGCTGTCTTGAATATTTAAAGTCTTTTTTGGTATTTAATTGACATTTTGGGTAGGCCTATCTTAATATTTGAAGTGAGCAGTGTTACCTTACACCACCATCTTATAACCACAGCTCCTTGAATCACTTTAATCTAAAAATACATAAATTAGTGATACAAACATGTCAGGAGAAAAGGAAAAGTCCACTGATGAGAAAGATCTAAACCCTGATGAACCTTCAACTGAAGAGAAATCTAGAGGCCCAGAAGAAACAGTCTCTCGTGAACGAAAGCTTACAGAAAAAGGCAAACAAATGCGTCAAGAGGAAGCTAAAATATGCTGAAGAGTTACTACAGTATAATTCTGCACGCACTGTATATGTTTTTCCTAAAGTTTAATTCATTAGACCATAAAACAATATGTTGTCAAACTTTAAAAATGTTAAGTTTTGCATTAATTAATATGTTTAGTAAATTCATATGATGTTACAAATCTAAATGTTAACGTTGTTAAAATGGGTGCATCTGATTGGTCACGTGCGCCTTGTTATCAGGGAGTTCTCAGGATTCGCTTCATTCTCAGTAAAGCTATGATTGTGAAGCATCGCATTTTGAGTGTTTACTGATAAACATAGTCACTTTCAGGGGTAGGCTACTACATAAATTTGGAGGCACCGCTGGTAATATCGTTGGGTGGTCTGACTCCTTCATCAGTGAGAACCACCCAGTCACATTCATCTCTACTTATTTATTTTAACCACCCGAATCGTCCCTCTCAATAATTGTTCCAGACCTTTTCTGGATTGTGTGTTCATGTGTCGGTGAAGTTTACAACTTATTTCACCTTACACAAAACGTAGTTTCCCCATTCCTATACTGCGCCTAGTCATAGATTTAGATGATGCTACAATATTCATCACAAGGCTGGAATTTACAACGCATCTCACGACCAAATCGTACAAGTGAGTGCTAGGTGTCTAAACCCCAGTGATTGGTAGGTGTACTGGTGGGTCAGGGGTAGGTCATTCGTATGAATTCATACGAATTGGGTAACTCGTAAAATATGTACGATTTAGAAAAAATCGTGCAAATTGGTACGAGTGAGGTCATTTGAATTCGTACGAATTAGCCACCTCGTAAAATACGTATGAATTGCCATAAAATCGGGTTGGAATTTACTAAGCTCAATGTAGCGCTTCCACCCAACTTTATTACGTCCCAGGAGTTTAATCGATTCCAGACATTGACTCTCGATTCCAAATGCCTCTGAATTGAAGAATCAACTTTTTGTGGAATCGAGTCCCAGCCCTACTCCATATTTCTGTGCACAAAGATACTTTTCTGGAGCCGTTTTCTCGGACATCTGCAGCTTGTGTACATGATAGTTGGGGTTTGAGGGCCTGAACTACTGTCCTATAGAGGAAATCAGCAGCATAATAAAAAGGGACACTAGCACAAAGTATTTGTTTTGAAAATACAAATATACCGAACCTAAATGTATTTAAATAAAAATTACATTTGATTGTTTTTTTTTTAATGACAAAATAGTATTTTGGATTTCAAAGAGGCCTCCGTATTTCAAATGTATCTGAAATAATCACTATATGAACTGACTATTACAACATAACTTACGTCGTAAAAACTAATCTCGACCGAACAGCAACTGTGTTACATACATATTTCTAACATTGATTATCCAAATATTAGATGTTTTGCTATGGCGGTTTGACTCTGATCACACGAATTACGAAATTTACCGATATAAAATGTGCATAAGTTCGTTGAAGCGTGCCGTAGGCTATTTCACTTTTTTTATATATAATTGAATCTGCGCTTAAAAATGCGAAAGCAAAACAGGAACGTAAACCTCATGAAACTGGAACATATTTTTGGGTCATTCAGACTGTGATGTTGATCAGAGCTCCTGCTCAAGGGGATCCTCCGAGAAGAGCTAAAAATGTGTGACGGCAGCCGACAGGGAGGTAGGAGAGAATCTGTTCTGTTTGAATGGAAGTCAATGGAGGGATTTCCTCAGTACGTGGAATAAACTACTTCTCTGTTGTCACGTAAAAAACGTATCCTTGTCCGCCAGTCTTTAACATATTTGCTATTAAATATCAACTTTGGAGAGAAATGTTTTTTGAGTTTACTACGAAAAACAACTGTTTTATGAGAAAAGTCAGGGACTATTTTGCGACAGGTTTGAATTATTTTACGGCACTACCAATGCACTTCTATAGGATCTGAAACGTTACTAGCTGTCGTAAAACTGAAAGTGTCACAGTTTACCGTTACACGCTTTCAATAGTGTTGAACGTCTCCTCAATGATGCGAATTAACACTTCCCAATCACACCGCGTTTCTTCTTCTTTAGCCATTCTTTTATTAATGCGCAAGATAATTTAAGAAACCTTTTAAAGATTATGTATATTTGTTATTTAACCTTTTAAGTCATGATGATCAGGTATGTGAACTGATTTATTTTCATGTCACACTGCATTATATATAGATAATACATGGTCGGGCTAAAGCGGCTAAATGCTAACTGCTTAAACAAATCTAAACTTTATCATTGTAGCCCACATACCACCCGATACTGATAAATAAGATAAACAATTTAAATGTTTTTTTAGTGACGAGTAAACGGGGAAAGTACTGAAATGTTTTAGTTTTCTGATATGTTTGAAGACTTTGACTCCCCCCAGACTGCTGGAGCCGGTGGAGACTAACAAGACTAGCATGTTTGAACTGTGCAACTGTTTCTATACACACAGATACTGTGACTATAAGACTATGCTCATAAGAATGTTAAACATAAAAGCTCACTGAGAAATAAGATTAACATTTATTCTGATTGATGTGGACGTAGAAGTTATCTTGGCTTTATATGTAGTTTCTGACATTCTGGGCCCAGTTGCAACAAACCCCTCAGGTAATGAAAGCCATTAGTTGTAGCTGAACTTTAGGAGTTTCTTGCAACCTGGTGCTGAATTAAATATAATCTAATAGCTTGTGAGCATACATATCCAAACACTACATTTAAAGCATATCATAGATTTTACCGACAACAACTAAGAACTAACTACTGATAACTTACCCCACATAAGTTAAAAACATGCGTAATGAATGTCTCTATTGACTGGCCAACTTTATCTGTCTGACACCTGAGCTCTAATGCTGCGTTCACACGGGCGTTGCCGATAACGCTTCTCATTTACTTTGCGTCACTGTTGTTGCTCACGGCAGAAGTTGAAAACTTTTGTAGTGCCAACACAGGCGTCAGCCAATCAGATCACTTATGCAAATACCCTAGCACAGGGCTGCGTTCAGCCCCGACAAAACGTTGCACAACGTTTTTTAAACAGAAACGGTGATGCGTTGAACACACACTTCTGATGACGCAAGAGTTGCAACTATGGCAGCTGAGAAGGCCATTCTTTGTGTTCTTTGTGAAGAATTTTCTGAGCCTGATGAAGTCGGTATAAATATGTGTTTAATACTACAAAATATGCCCGATGTTACAGTTACTGCACTTGCCGCCCAGAACAAAAGAGAACATCCCAATCGAGTGAAGGGATCTGAAACTGAAATGGAAGCACACATCTTACCTAATTCAGACTAAAACACATCTATTTAGCCTCACATACTGACTTTATTTGTAGGTCATACTGTTTTAATACCCTGTATTTTCTTTCTCATTTTTAGGAAAAGCACTTAATTGCATTGTTTATTTCTATACCAATACACTTGCAATGAAGCTAAAAATATAAACAACTACATCATTATGTTGATATCCTATATTTTTTACAATAAAACTTTCGACAAACATGTCTTCTAATATCCTCAGTTGTTGCGTATACCGAGCTGCATCGAACACATTTGTAAATTACTTTCCTTGAACCCATTGTGCGAGTTCACTTTAATACCACGTGCTTTATATACATGTTGCTGCTGATTGGACTGCAGTTCTGACACACCCACCAAACAAGAGAAAACATATCTCAAACCCCGTTGCACACCGGTGCACGCCGTTTCCAGGAAACATGACGTTCAACCCGGAAACCGTAGCAAAACGTTGCGCACCGTTTTGAACTTGAACATGCCCCCGATGTTTGAAGCTTGGTGCTGACACGTCCACCATAGTGACAACAGCCAATCACATTACTTTTCCGGTGTTGCATTACCGCAATTGGCTAACGTCTGTGCTAGGGTATTTGCAGAGACGATCTTATTGGCTGACGCCTGCGTTGGCACTTGAAAAGTAGAACGCCAGTGACGCGACGAAACGGAAACCACAATTCAGATCGGCTACGCATGACATCACCCACTGAAAGTAAGCGTTTCACGCCTACAAATGTATGAATGCAGCGTAATAGAGGAAGAGGAATAGAGAAGGGGCAGATATGCATTTGACTGTGACATTTTCTGTACATCTGACGTCAAACAGACTGGGCCATCTGACCAATCAAAGCAGAGTAGACCAATCACAACAGACTGAACCATCTGACCAACCAGTGCAAAGTAGGGTCGATTTAGAGACACTGAATCCTTTATCAAACCATTTAAGACATTGAGAAAAGAGGTGTCAGTGTCATTCTGTTTGTACTGTGGAAGCTTCTGTCACCAAAACAAATTCCTCGTTTGTGCAAACACACCTGCAATAAAGCTCTTTCTGATTCTGAATACAATAAGGCACTAATCAAACAATGGACTTAACGGTTTAACAGCTGGACTGTGACTCTTATTTTACATTGCTAAAAGTAAATATTTCAATTCTTTCTGTGTTTACAGGTGCTGTATTGTTTTAGTTCCTCTGTTAATAGTGATTAATGAAGGTGAGCACTAAAGGATCTTTACAGGATCAATGAGATGTTTAGGCCTCGTTTACATTGTCAGTGAAATGCGACCCAATTCCGTTTTTTTGCTCATATGTGACACAGATCAGGGGCCTCATTTATAAAGCTTGCGTACGCACAAAACGGGGCTGAAAACATGCGTACGCCAGTTCCTGCGCAAAAGGTGGGATTTATGAAGAAAAACTTGACGTGAAAATATGCGCACCTACACGCAAACTCTGACCCATGCGTACGCACATTTTGGAGATGGAGCAGTTTGGCGACACCGATGGCGAGTTGGAGTTAAATGTCTTTTTGGTCACTTTTAGAATTTAGAATTAAAATTAAACATAATACAGAAAGATAATACAAATATAATTTCCCTCACCAAGCCTGTCACTTGAAGCAAATATCCATTCCTTCTTATGTCCGCGCCAGCGAGCGCGTTGGGCCGTTTAGTGAAACTGACGCAGTTTAAATAAATAAAATAATGATTTAAACTATGTTTTACTTCTGATATAAACATTTAGATTAAATATGCCATTCAAATTATGGAGTTAAACACTTAAACATGAAATCATACTGAAAAGTTACAACATTTTTTTATATTCAATTCAATCAATAGAAATATTTGTTGTGGATGCGATTGTTTTTGAACACTTTTCCTGTGGCGTGCTGCGTTTTAATGTTTTAACCACAGAGATAATTGCTTATCATGATAATACCAGATTGTCTGAGAAAATAGTTTCGTGCAAATAATGCCCAAGGCCTATCTGTTTCCATTAAAAATATAAATCAATTAAAAATACAATTCGGCAAGTGGAAAAGATTGAGAAAAACTTTCTCTGAAATGTATTTTACACTATTTGATTTATGTAGGCTATTCAAAAACAAGGCAAGGATAACTACTTGATTTGTATTAATGTAATGTTTCTTGTACCGTTTATATCATTTGCATATGATTATTCATCCACGTGATAACGTTTAAGTTATCACGTGGATGAATAATCATATGCAAATGATATGTAGATGAGGATCTGCATAGTAAAACTAGGCGTTGTAAGCTCCATATATGGTTATTTCGGGTGGAGACGCATGAACGCACAATCTTCCGCTGACTGGGATTTATAAAGTGAATTCTGCGCAGGTTCTGGCGTACGCACGGTTTTATAAGTCTGAATATTTTTTTGTGTACGCCATTTTTGGCTTTTGTGCGTACGTACACTTTTAGTAAGGTTCCTACGCACAGTTTTTTATATAAATGAGGCCCCAGATGTGTTCTATGACAGTGTAAACAGGAAAAAAACGCATGCATTCGGATATTTCGAGATCGGTTTCAGGCCTCGGTCATATGTGGAAATAAATCAGATATAAATCAGATATGTGCCAATGCGACTGTCATGTAAACAGGCAGATCGGATTTTCTGAGGCATTAGGCAACGTCTCCGCGGTTTAATAACGAAAGAAACGCGCATCTGCAAAGGGACGGAATGGCCCATTTCGTCCTCCTCTGCCTCAAAATCTTGGTGATGTTTGGTAAACTTCGCATACATATCGCAGAGCTAGCATCAAGCATATTTCGCATTCGTCCATCTGTGCAAGAACCCCCTTTAAGCATGCACAATGTTTCAGATAATATGTCAAGTGTAAACACATGAATCAGATATGGGTCACAATTGAAAGAACGTGTAAACGGACGAAAAAAAAAAAAAGGATATAGGCAACCAATCAGAATTGGGCATCAAGACCTGCAGTGTAAACGAGGCCTAAAAGTGTCCATGATAAAGAAAAGGAAACATCTTTTGAATATCTAGTTTAAAACAAGCATTAATTCATGTCTTTGCATTAAAAGCATGTTTGTTTATTATTATAACTTCTCTCTGTTTTCAGCGTCTCTGGTCACTGTTGAGGGTTTAATCGGAGGTTCTGTCATTTTACCGTGTTCGTCTGAAGCACCTCTGATTACAGTTCAAGACATCAATGTGCATTGGAGACAACATAACAGAGTGAAAGTGTTTGACATTATTACGGGTAAAGTCTCTGGTGAAGGACAGGATCCAGCATACAAGAACAGAGCTGAAACCTTCCCTGAAGAGTATAAGAAAGGAAACTTCTCACTCAAACTCAACAATCTTCAGTACAGTGACAGAGGAAAGTACCAGTGCTACATCGTAGAGGAATCGATCATCAGGACTGTGGAACTTCTCATCGAAGGTTTGTGATATTTTTTTTGGCTACACAATTTTGATGGTCCACTTTAGACATTCTATTCACTAGAAGTAATTTATATTTACTTATATTCTCATTTAACTTACTCTCATTAGAGTATTAGTAGACTGTAGTAGTCCGTTAGGTTAGAGTTCGGGTTAGTTGACGTACTGTAGATGCAAAGTTACTTATAGTCAGTAGAATGTCTATTTTTTCCTTATTTTTATTTAAGTCACATGTGCAAAGTTCTTAGAAATATATTTTTTCTATTCATGTTGGTTTTCAAACACTTTTATAGTATTATACAATAAAGTAATGAGGTGTAACAATCAAGTAAATAACAGTGTGTATACAACTATATATATATTTATTTTCATCATTATTATTATTATTATTATTATTATTATTATTTTTCTCTGTTTTCAGTGCCTTTCCAGAACCCAGTTGTGGGTGATATTGGAGGTTCTGCTGTTTTACCTTGTTCTGTTAGAGAACGTCCACTTACAACTGAAGACATAACAGTCACTTGGAGGCTGAAGACCCTGAAAGTGTTTGAGACTACTAAGGGTAAAGTCTCTGTGGAAGAACAGGATTCAGTGTTCAGGAACAGAACTGAAACCTTCCCTCAGGAATATCTGAATGGAAACTTCTCACTCAAACTCTACAATCTTCAACGCAATGATACGGGAATCTACAAATGCTACATCACGAATGAATTACTAATTCAAAGTGTGAAACTAGGTTTGTGAAAAAGACCCTGATTAATTTAAGCTAATAATGTAAAGATGATTTTAATTGAGAATGAGATCGTTTTTGAGACCTCTTTTAAAACACAATGAAATGTTTTCATCTGTTTTTACTGAATCTAATGCATTTGTCTCTGTGTCCACCAGAAATAAACCAAGGAGCTCGATCGAGATCTGAGAAGATTTTACTTGTAGTGCCTTTTCTTTCTGTTTCCATTCTGCTCTTTATGTAAGCACTGACAGAAGGAACTACAGTATAGCAATGTGTTTGTTCTTCTTCAACCTCAGAACAACCTGCTGAGATCGCCACATCTTCTGAGAAACAGCTGAAGACGTTAAGCCACCATCTTAAACTGATGAAACTGGCACTGCAGCCTTCAGTAACAGCTACACAGCTTCTTGTCCAAACACTTATTCTCTCCAGACTGGACTATTGAAATGCTCTCTTCCAGCATGTACTGTCAAACCTCTGCAACTGATCCAGATGCTGCAGCGAGAGTGGTCTTTATCGAGCTGAAGAGAGCAGACATCACTCCTCTCCTCACAAAATTACACTGTTTGCCAGTTGCCTATCACATCAAATTAAGGTTCTGATGTTTGAGCAACCACTGGCTCTGCTCCCTTTTACCCAAACCATTGACCATGTTCAAGAAACGGCTGAAGACTTGATTTTTCGGCAACACTTGATCCATTAATATTAACACTTCCTTTTCTTTTTTCCTCTTCTCCGCTATTCTATATCTATTCAAAATAAAATAAAAATACATTGTGTTAGACTAAACTGGGAAGGGTCACGGCACTTGCTTATGTTGTCCTATTGTTAGTTTAATTGCTTCTGTTGCTCTCCTCATTTGTAAGTTGCATTGGATAAAAGTGTCTGCTAAATGAATAAATGTAAATCTCAGTTGCGCAGGTGGGGAATGTTTTAACGCTGCGTTACAATGTGCCCTTATTAGAACTATGCTATTCTATTCTACACTTTATGAATTCTACTGAGAAACCATGAGAAAAGGGTGAATAAAGACTGAGAGTCAAAAATTACTTATTTTTAATTAGTAAAAAATTTCATTTTTTATATGAAAAAGTGAAAAAATTTTTTTGAGTTTGTCTTGTATTTGTTTTTTTTATTAGATCAGATAAAATTGTTATCTGTCATATGGTCATGTTATAATGTACCCCACCTATGGGGCATGTCGTCACAATTCACTTCCATTCTTTCGGAGTAAATCAAGAAAAAAATATACACTTTATTAATGATACAAAATCACATAATTGTACTTGACGTGTGAAATAAATTTTGGAAAAAAAATATTCTCTGAATCTTAAGTGGATTTACACAAACAGAGAAAGTGTTAGTTTGTTAGAAGTTAGAATTAGTTTATGGAACCTTGAATCTCAGACCTTTCCAACAATATGAGATTTGTCAAGATTGGAAAAACGTTTGAATATAAAATTGTGCAGTAAATTTAGTAAAATGTGAAACATGACACCGCACACTAGGGGGAGGTTTTAAATACCGTTTCCATGGTAACGCAATGTCCAATTTCAAAATTGTTTGAATAGGATGATTTTTTTTTTTTTACGTTTAAGCTTCCAAATGATATCTAATTTATGATAATAACTAAAATATGTGAAAGTGGAAATGGGCAAGTGTAAACACTGATACTAAATGTGTTATTATAGGTTTATAACTTAAAATACAACTTATATTTTTGACCTTAAAAATGTTGAAGACCTGGTTAACACTGTAAATAAGTAATTAATAATGGCCTCCAGAGGGAGACAAAGCTTTGATAAGAAAAATTTGCATTTGCAACTATTTGCTCTCGTTTAAGTTAACATGTTTGCATGTTTTAGGTAACATTTGTTAACATTGCTATAAAAATATATTACTGTACAGAGAGAGAGAATATAATTTTTTGCTTTCTTAGTGGCACCGCAATTAAAAACACCTGATGGCTTTATTGACTTGCAGTTCAATAATCGTGTTGATATTCTGATTATTAGTAGATTATTCTGATTATTAGTAGATCTTCTGATTATTAGTAGCCTATATCTTCTGATTTGGTGAGATCAACACAGTGAAGGACTCGTCTGAAGAAATTGGCGCACTGATCATTTTATATTTGTAAGTGGGGTAATGTAATAATGAACAGATTCTACATAATTTTAACCACCCGAATCATCCTTCTCAATAATTGTTCCATCCAGACCTTTTCTGGACTGTGTGTTCATGTGCCGCTTAAAGGTGCTCTAAGCGATGTCACGTGTTTTTTAGGCTGAAACATTTTTTGTCAAATACAGCAAACATCTCACCATCCGCTAGCTGCCTGTCCCCTGAACACACTGTAAAAAAAAAAAAACGCGATCTCTGTAGACAGCCCAGGCTCCACAAACGGCAAGAAAAACAAACTGGCCCAGCCTGGACGACGAAACATAACAAACAGTGTTCCAGCCAATAACCAACAACAATGATTTGGGGGTGGGGGTTGGGGGGTTAGTGCGCATGCACATGAAGGGGTGTGTGTGGGGAGTGGAGGAGAGAGAAGCATGAAGAGGGAAGTTAGCCAGAGGAGAGATGTCCTAGACAACGACTAACGTTAGAATTATATTCTCTTGAATTTTGATATGGCCGTCACATGACCAAAGAGACGACATTCCAATGAACAAATGGCAAAGAAGAGGGAAAGGAAGCACAGAAGGGAGGGTGAGGGGATGGGATGAGGAGGAGGGAGGGTCGAGCTAGCCTCTGTTTTGTTTGACAATACTTCGAACGAACGTCAACAAGAAGTGACGTCACCCAATATAGCTTAGAGCACCTTGAAGTTAACAACTTATTTCACCTTACACAAAACAAAATTTCCCCATTCCTATACTGTGCCTAGTCTAAGTTTTAGATGATGCTACAATATTCATCACAAGGCTGGAATTTACTAAGCTCAATGTAGCGCTTTACACCCAACATTATTACGTCCCAGGAGTTTAATTGATTCCAGACATTGACTCTCGATTCCAAATGCCTCTGAATTGAAGAATCAACTTTTTGTGGAATCGAGTCCCAGCCCTACTCCATATTTCCGTGCACAAAGATACTTTTCTGGAGCCGTTTTCTCGGACATCTACAGCTTGTGTACATGATAGTTGGGGTTTGAGGGCCTGAACTACAGACCTATAGAGGAAATCAGCAGCCTAATAAAAAGGGAGACTAGCATAAATGTTTTGAAAATACAAATATACCGAACCTAAATGTATTTAAATCCAAATTACATTTGATTGTTTTTTAAAGGCTTTAAAAAAAAAAAAAAAATAGTATTTTGTATTTCAAATAGGCCTAACTGACTACAGACGTTCGCGTAACAACAACTAATTCCGCCCGAAAAGCAACTGTATTACATACAGCTAACTTATAATATTGATTATCCAAATATTACACGTTTTGCTACGGTGGTTTGACTTTGACCACAGAAATCTTTAATTATTGAATCCACAATAAAATGCGCATAAGTTTGTTGAATCGTGCCGTATTTCGTATTTTTTATAATCGAATCTGCGCTTAAAGATGCGAGAGCAAAACGGGCATAAACTTCATGAACTGGAACATATTTTTGGGTCATTCAGACTGTGATGTTGATCAGAGCTCCTGCTCAAGGGGATCCTCCGAGTAAAGCTAAAAATGTGTGACGGCAGCCGATTAGGAGGTAGGAGAGAATCTGTTCTGTTTGAATTGAAGTCAATGGAGGATTTGCCTCAAGATGCGGAATAAACTACTTTTCTGTTGTCACGTAAATAATGTATCCTTGTCCGCCAGTCTTTAACATATTTGCTATTAAATATCAACTTTGTAGAAATGTATTTTGAGTTTACTATGAAAAACAACTGGTTTATGAGAAAAGTCAGGGACTATTTTGCGACAGTTTTGAATTATTTTACGGCACTACCAATGCACTTCTATAGGATCTGAAATGTTACTAGCTGTCATAAAATTGAAAGTGTCACAGTTTAACGTTACGCTTTCAATAGTGTTGAACGTCTCCTCAATGATGCGAACACTTCCAAATCATACCGCATTTCTTCTTCTTTAGCCATTTTTTTTTATAAATGCACCAGACAATTTAAGAAACCATTTAAACATTAGATATATTTGTTATTGAACCTTTTAAGTCATGATAATCAGATATGTGAACTTATTTATTTTCATGTCACCCTGCATTACATATAGATAATACATGGTACTTGGGCTAAAGCGGCTAAATGCTAACTGCTTAAAAAGTCTAAACTTTATCATTGTAATTACAATGACCACAGACCACCCGATACTGGACAAATATAAATAATAAGATAAACATTTAAAATGTTTTTTAGTGACGAGTAAAGGGGGAAAGTACTGAAATGTTTTAGTTTTCTGATATGTTTGAAGACTTTGACTCCCCCCAGACTGCTGGAGCCGGTGGAGAGTAACACGACTAGCATGTTTGAACTGTGCAACTGTTTCTATACACACTGATACTGTGGCTATAAGACTATGTCCTCATTAATGTGGATAATATAAGAACTTTTGTTTCGAAACACTGCTCGTCTACACTAGCACAATGCTATTTCAAGCATTTCCAAGTGTTGCTTCTCCATATGGAAACATCTGAAAATGCTAAATTCACCTTATTGCATACCTATATGTTAAACATCATAAAAGCTCACTGAGAAAAAGATTCAAATTTATCCTGATTGATGTGGATGTAGAAGTTATCTTGGCATTATATGTCATTTCTGACATTCTGGGCCCAGTTGCAACAAACCCAATGCAATACAATGTGTCTTTTTTTCAAGTAGTGAAATTCAACAAGCTTTTTTTGTTTCAAAAAGATTCGTCATTATTTTATATTATTTTAATTTTTGTTGAGGTAATAACATCTTTATGTCATGACCATGCAATGTGAATTCATGGCCTTGTAACTAAGTCAACCAAACAAGGACATCCTGGTCACCATACATTCTCTTCATGCTCACGGTCAATTGAGTAGCCTATGAAAGGTTTGTGTGAGATGGAGCGGAATGGAGAATGCTTATACCCATCATTTTGCCAGACTTCCACAAACCGTTTATACTTTATATTTGTAAATAATTTCACCTCATATGTCATGATCATCAGGTATACAATCTAATTACTCTTGTCGAATAGGTCACACAGAATTAGGTATAAATTGAAATCGAAAAAGCAGTACATTCGAATTTAGAGGAAAAGCATATGCTTGCTACATACTAATGTATTTGTACTACTACATTGGAAAAAACAAACTAGTTTAAACTCTAGGATCATTTTAGCTTGGAAGTCAAGCTTGGAATGCTAAAAAGAGATATATTTTTTTAACCAGTTTTGGAGTGTAAAGAGAAAAAATGCGTAGAGAGTATGCTGGAGTAGCATGACTAACATGTTTGAACTTGTAAGGTACAACTAAAGGCACATGCTTTCCCTTACCACTCCAGTGTATGATTGCAGAAAATAAAACATTTAAAAAATGTAACCATAGAATGCAAATAACTATTCTAATAAAAAAAAAGATATGTACCTACCGAACTGTGACTGGAACCTGTTGTTTAAATGACTGATCACTTGCAAAATCCACTGTAGCTGATACTCAAACAGAATCACTTCCTTAGTAAAAAAATTAAAACACCTTCCTTGGTCTCATGTACAAATGGTCCCTCCCACACAAGAGCAAAGGTCTCTTTACATTCCCTATCAGTGGTTTTATAAGTGACATATAAAGAGTCATGCCTGAGTCACATTTCACACCAGAATCAGAAAGAAAGGCGATTTGTTAATTAAGATTTGTCATTATTCATGTCATCTCAATCTAGATGCTCACGAGTTGTAAGAAAAAAATTTTCATTAGTTAATCTTTTCCCACAGACTTTGCCCTGTTGTTCCGCTCGTGCTGTTTCAGATCCTTTTTATGCGTTCCCACATGGGAAGATCGAAACACAAATCTCCTTCTACTTCCTCAGTTTATTGGTCAGCTACAGTTCAAATAATCTGCTTGTTATGCATAATTATTCATTGAACAAACACTTTCAAAATTGCTTGAATAAACAAATGATCAGATTATCATGAAGTGGACACATTTCAGTCTTGTAAAAAGTAAACTTCCACAACTAGTTTTGAGGTAAAACATCTACATGGTAAACAAGTACAATGCCTTATAAGTACAACAGAAGAAACAGAAACTTATAAGGCATTGTACTTCTGTTTACCACGTAGAAGAGTCTTGAATAGATGAGGAGGTGAACTTGTGTCCAGTTATCTGAGGCCCTTATATCATTACATTACAACAGGACAAGTGCATCAGATAACTTGCTACATTTTCATGCATATCAGTCAAAATTGAACCCTAACATGTACGCCACGACCTCAGGGCTCGAAACCTTCATTTGTTCCCTTACATTTAAGAGTTCATTGTAACCAATCAAAACCTCAGTAGTCCTTCTGAAGTAGTGTGGTTAGAAAGAAAGTACAGCACATACATACTGTATCATCAAATATAGCACACACACCTCATTTTCTGCTAATATTCTTTTTTGCACAATCATTTTGCTAGTTGCATCTAGCTTGTGTACATAAGCCAAAGCCTCATTTGAATAATTAATGAATCTGATTGTAATAGATGTAATGAATCCATTCTATACTAAACCTAGAAGCTGTTTCATTCCTGGCTTTAATTTTTTTGAAAGACCTCTGGGCTGGCACACTAGCACCAGGAACATCCACAACCACATCGTTACTCTAAGGTTACAGACAGTGTTGGAAAAGTTACTTGTATGTTGTGTTACTCCATAAAAAAATAACTGATTGCTTTAGTTACTTTTTATTGTGTTTCATTACTTTTGCATTGCTTTTTCTCACCTCAGCTGTTTCTCTCTCTTTCTAGCTGAAGGCAATGCAAATTCGTGCCTGTACAGTAGAGGGCGCTCTTTAAACAAACCTTTCAGCTGTGCTGCCATTCTGAATTACAGAAGAAGAATAGGACACAGGAGAAGGAAGGTCAACCAAAGCCACTACTAGAAGATAAGCCTGCAACCTTTAGCCAAAAAAGCGTAGCGGTGTGGTGAAGAGATGACACAAGGTTTTGTTCAGCTGTACTGTGAAAAGCGTTATATATTCCATTACTACACAATAGCTGTCTGTCTTTAGGAGTCTTAAGTTAGGAGCTACTTTTGTGAATACGGCCCCAAATTCAGATCATCAGCTACTTAAATGAAAGCTCCATGAACTACATGAACTGAGTGTGTCAGATAAGAGGTAATGTGCAGAGCGTTGAGCAGGATTGAAAAACCACTGCACCAAACCTCAGACAATAGAAAATGTTGATTAAAAAGAACTTACTTAAAAAGTACTTCTGATTAATTACCTCTGAATGCTGCACAATCACACTTAATTTATACAGTGGAGACAAAGATGACCGTATGCTCTGAGCTCTACAATAAAGAAAACAGAAAAGAATGTGATTTATTCAGTATACGTTAGAAAGCTCTATATGTACATTTAGCAGAGATTTTTAACCAATGCAACTTACAAATGAAGGACAATTGCAAGCAAGTTATCATAAGAATACAGTATCAGATTTTCATATCACTATAATTGCTGCAGCTTTTACAATTAAGTGTTCCTCCTAATAAAGTTGTTCTCCTAACAAATGGAATAAGTGGAATAACAGTGAATGGATTTCAAGGATTTGATTTGGGATGGATAAATATATTTATATATATTAGTTTAATATATTAGTTTATGTTCTTACATATTCTTTTATCATTTATTGATATAAACTTCATTTGAATGCTGTCTATAGGCTATAATATATTAATATTATTACTTTGTCATTTCTTAGTTTCTCCTTGAACTTGACGCACAACATAATGACGGCAATTGACGCCTCTCACGGTTCAAACAAACAGGGCTGGGCAACAGCATTCGACATTATGTTGTGCGTCAAGTTCAAGTGTTACTCTTTTGGTGTAAATCGATGCGTACGGACGTCTGCCGGAAGCTAGTTTAGTCGATAAAGTTTTAAATATGGATATTTTTCTTACACAAACGCACCGCTTCACTTCAGAAGACCTTTATTAACCCCCACAGAGCCGTGTCGAGTACTTTGATCATGAATAGATGCGCTTTGATGGACTTCCAAAGTCAAACAGCCATTCACTCCCATTATAAAGCTTGGAAGAGCCTGGACATTTTTTTTTTTAAATAAGTCAGATTGTATTCGTCTGAAAGAAGAATGTCATATACTCCTAGGATGGCTTCAGGGTGAGTAAATCATTTGCTAATTTCAATTTTGGGTGAACTATACCTTTAAGAGTTTCAGGGCCTCCCTCTTGTACATATACTAATTTTACTATGGCTATTTCATATAAACCTATAGAAAATCATATATAACCCTCTGATGGTCTTCGGTCACTTCTGACCGAATAATTTTCTGTTTTGAATTTTTAAAAATCACAGCTTCATCGGAAGGTTATGATACTTGGTGACTTTTCTGGGATTAGGTATGTGAATACAAAAAACAATTGAGGTCATGATCCGAGCATGCTAAGTGGCCGTAAAAAAAATAGTCCCTTTCGTGGTCTTCGGTCAAAAATGACCGACCCATAGGAAATGAATGGGAAATTTACAAAAACGCAAAAATTCTCTGAACTTTTGACTGTACAATCTACAAATCGGCCACGATTCTAAAAAAAAGTACACCGCAGTAAAGGGGTGACACTCTACAACATCAAGAGTGCAAAAAATTCACACCCACCCACACACACACACATACAAACACACTTTTATACACACCAATAAATTCAGACTACAAAAATCTGTTTTGAATTTTTTAAAATCACGGCTTCATCGGAATATTACGAAACTTGGTGACTTTTCTGGCATTAGGTATGTGAACATACAAAAAATTTAGTTCATGATCCGAGCATGCTAAGTGGTCGTAAAAAAATTAGTCATGATTTTGGTCTTCGGTCAAAATTACCCCCATAGGAAATGAATGGGAAATTGACAAAAACACAAACATTCTCTACAAATCAGCCACGATGCAGAAAAAAAGTGCTCAGCAATGAAGGGGTGAATTATTATTAAAATAATAATTAATAAAGTGTTATAAACCTGGGCAAAAAGTATTATTTGAGAATTTCTAAAAAAAATACATTCAATCCACATCTTAAAAGTAAGTAATTTGGTCTAAAAACAACTAGAATTCACAAACATCTCCATTTAGAGCTATACAGGCATCTAGTGGTAAACCCATGCAATAACATGTTTTATTTAATTTTATGTTTAATAAATTGATTAATTTTTTTAATTTTTATTTTTTTTCTGAAAGCCTAGTCTCTATTTTACCCGAAAATACTGCATAGAATTATTATTTTTTTTTAATCAAAAAAAAAAATTATCATTATTTTCAATGGCAAAAAATGGACTATAAATATTGCATAAATATTAATAAGTTCAATCAAATTGTCTCAAAATTCTAAATTAAAAAGAATAAATATTATAGAACAAAAATAAATTGCATTGGTTTTTACTGGGATGGAGGAAGTTTCATTTTTAGGTGTCCGGTCATTTATGACCGGGAAGGCCCCCAGTGTGACTGCTAAACGAAGACCATCAGAGGGATAAGCATACTAAATATACGCATATGTAACATAGGTTAAATATTGCTGTCAAATGCATACATAAATTGGGAAAACTCGACATTGGATGTTGTGTCACTCGTATTTGCGTGTATGATATTGCTGGCGGAGTTACGTCACCACCAGCAGAGTCTCACATCTCTCGCTGCTGGTAAGTCGCATCAATGATCGCTGCGTCATATATATATATATATTTGTTTTTAAAGTTTAGATTGTTACATAGACTTTTATACTACACATAAGTTTACTTCATTTGTCTGTCAGTTCCTAGTTCTGTCAGTCGAGTCAAATATGTGTAATTTGTGACGATAAATAGGAGAGTGTGTGTTAACCTAGCCTAGAAATCTAGACACACCCTAGCGGCAGCAAAATGTATTTTGCAGCCAGGGTAGTCTAGCAACTCTCCATTGACTTTAGTGCTGGAAAAACCTAAATTGGGTCAGGCCAATCACATCGTGTATAGAGTAGACGGGGCGGGCTTAACATAATGACGACAGAGTTGCGACGGTTCCCTGCTAACTGTTACTTGAAAACAAAGAAGAGCTGCTGCTGGAGAACAGCCTTTCGAATCGGCTTTGGCCGCGACTCTGGAGGACTTGGAGTTAAGTTCTTCTTTGAGAAAAGAGCAAAGAACGGCACTTAAGTCATTCTTAAAAAAGGAAGATGTGTTCGTAGTTTTGCCGGCCAGATTCAAAAGTTGAATCTATCAACTAACGTTAGCTCCGCTGTTGGGAAAACGCTCTGGTTGGTTGAAGCGCTGTCCTATTGCGTGCAGAGTGAATTTGAAAGACAGCCGTTTATCCCGCCCCTCGGATTGAGCCGTGTCTATGGTGAGTTGTCAGACCAAACATCTTGATGTAGGTCTGGCTTGCCAGGCTATTGTTAACCTGCTTGTGAACTCAGAATCTATTTCATTTAAGACTTCTGAGCAACGTTGATGCACTGTGTGCTAACCAGCTTTTGGTCGTGTTTGTCCCAGGTATGCGTTTTATTCGGATTTGTCATGTTGTAGCCGAATTGAGTATTAGCATTAGCACATGTGCTGTATGCTCGCACTACTGAAATGTGTAACTGCGCCATTTTAGGTCCGTGTTCTTCTCTTTCTGTATTTCAAAAATATGTAAAATGATGGTTACTTAAGTTCATAGTTTCTCTGTGTTTATGTGAACTGATTAGAACTGAGAACAGAGACAGTGTTTTAAATTTTATTTCATTAATGTATGCTTTATTTAGATTTATTCCACTATATGTACACGATCACTTTGTAAAAATGTATATTCAGCAGAGTCTCACTTCTCTCGCTGCTGACATCTGAGCAACGTTGATGCACTGTGTACTAACCAGCTTTTGGTCGTGTTTGTCCCAGTTTTGTCTGTGACAGGCCCAGTAAAGTGCAATCTTGAGTGACCATCCACCTGCTCTCAGTGTGATTCCATCCACAAAAACACACACAGTTACACATGTATGTTCTTTGAAGAAACTTGCATATATAAATTAGACAAATATTGTTCACATATATGGCCTTAACATACAGTACCATATAAAATGTATATAAATCATTTTAATATATGTATATATAATGAATTTCAAACATGGTATAAACGTATATGTTCATATATCCTGTAATGATATAATAAGATCTCCAGGACACAAGAGGGCGCTGTTGTATAATGAATGATCACAGACTAGTAGCTGCTGTACGGGATGTTATTGTTTTGATTAAAGAACTATGGCAGGGGTCGGCAAGTAACTTTGGCCGCGGGCCAAATTTTTTTTTAGCCAGTAGATGGCGGGCCAGCTACACAGACTAGGCCTATGGATACAAATTAAATACTCTTAATGAATACTCTTAACGTCTACATTTCATATATCAATGAAATCAGATCAAGTACTATTGTGGTAACATATTACAGCCATTTTAATAAAGGTGTGAATAGCAATCATGCCTCATTCGCTTACAGTCCGACTTTTGAAATTTATTCCTTTTTTTTTATTATTATTTATTTGGGACACACACATACACACCTAAGGTTTAAGGAGGTCTGTGCGGGACTGTTTTTTTTTGTGCCGCTCCCACAAGGTTCTATTCAGCAACCGCTTAAAATACACTCGGTGTTCACCCGCTTTATTTTCCGACCTGACGGGTCCGCAAAATTTAGATCTCGTTTCCAGAATCTCACATTTAAATGTCTCTAACGGAAAGAGAGAGATTAAGTAGCCTATAACAATTATAAATGCTATACAAAAATTGTGTTCGTGTCAATATAAAATATTATTTTAACATTGTACTGTCAAAAGAGAAAAAATGTCACAGAAAAAATTAATGAAATATAAATAACAAATTAAATAGGACAAAGCCTATCACTCAAATTTCTAAGCAACATAAACAAAAACCATATTGCCCTATTGACAAATGAAGTAGGCTATTTTCTGCCAAACTATTTCAAACATCCTTGCAAAAAAAGAATGTTGTTGACTGACAATGGTTTCAGTACCAAACAGCTCCTCAGAGCTAGGTGTACAGGTGGTCAGAATGAAGTGCGGATACGCTGTCAAAAGATGTCGGGAGTGGGCTATTGTCAGTCAGACCGCCCGCTCCGTCCAAAGTATATAGGTACACCAGAGTTCCGACCGCTACCGTCTTTATACTTTAAAATTGATTCCTTATGGGCATTTCACACAGAATGCGGCGGTGAAATCGCCGCGCGGCTACGGCTTTTCTCAAGTAGTGGAAGAGTTTTGTGCAGCATTTAGTGCAAATATTTTTTATCAGGTAATACATATTATTTATCAGTGTGTTATACCCGAATAAATAATAAGTAACGAATGATACACAGGGCCTATTTGTAAACCGTTATTGTAAAATAAAAATAGACTTCCAAAATAATCCGGCGGGCCAGAAAATATTGCTGGCGGGCCAGTTTTGGCCCGCGGGCCGCCTATTGCCGACCCCTGAACTACGGTCTAGCACTCAATGGAGTAAGTCTCAGTCTCATTACATGGTGTCAGAATGGACAAATCTTCGCCAAAATGGAAGCACTAAAAGCACCAGACCCTCTGAGATTGGAAGGAAATATCGCAGACAAATGGAAGAAATGGAAACAAAAATTAGAACTTTACATGACCGCTACAGGCATTGAAGGAAAAGCTCAAAAAGTACAAAGCTGCACGTCATCGGGGATGAGGCTCTTGAAATTTACAACACCTTTGGATTCACGCAGCAGGTGGACAGAACAAAGCTCAAGGTACTACTGGAGAAATTCGAGGAACATTTTACCCCCCACAGGAATGTAAAGTTTGAGAGACATGTGTTCAACTCTCGTGTTCAGGCCCCCGGTGAGAACATAGACCAGTTCGTTACTGACTTAAGAACAAAGGCAAGGTCATGTGAGTACGGACATTTATGTGACAGTCTAATAAAAGACCGTGGGAATAAGGGATGACCAACTAAGAGCCAAGTTGTTGAGAACAATGGATTTAGATCTACCCAAGGCTGTGTCTATATGTTGCGCTGCGGAGGCGAGCCGCATGCAAATGGACAAATTGCAAACTGCACAAGCCAAGTGCGTTGTCAATGAAGTCAAAAGGGAGCGCGCGGAAAAATCTCAAAAGTCATTTGTCACGTCACGCAGGCAAAACATGATACAGGACTGTAAATACTGTGGCAGAGACCACCAGAGGGGGAAATGTCCCGCCTATGGATAAAAATGCACAAAATGTGAAAAAATAAATCACTTTTCAAGCAAGTGCATGTCCAAAGCGTTGTCATATGCAACAAAAAAGCCAGTACACATGATAGAAGAACAGTCTGACTCAGATTCAGAAGAAATGATTATAGATATGGTAAAATCAAATAATGGTGAAGACTGGGAAGTAGACCTTATAATAAATGACAGGAAAATAAGATTTAAAATAGACACAGGAGCTCAATGCAATATCATACCAGAATCAATCCACAGACAGACTTGTGCACAACTTGGGAAGTCTAAAGCAAAGTTAGTGACTTATGGAGGGCAATGCTTAAAGCCAATAGGAAAATGCCTGTTGCTGACAGAATACAAAAAAAGATTACATCACATCGAATTCCAAGTTTTAAAACAGAGTGCAACACCACTACTAGGACTAACAACCTGCGTACACCTTGGCCTCATAAAACGCATCAGTGAGGTAAAGACATGGGCAAGTCAAGATATACAGGAGATGTATGCAGACGTGTTTGATGGACTGGGCTGTTTTGAAGGAGAACAGCACATCAAGATCAGAGCAGACGCACAACCCATCATTCATGCCCCATGGAAGGTCCCCGTGGCCTTTAGAGACAAAGTAAAGGCAGAACTGAGAAGAATGGAAAACCTGGACGTCATTGAAAAAGTAACAGAACCCAAGCAATGGGTAAGCAGCATGGTCACGGTATGGAAACCAGAAAAACAGAAGATCCGGAAATGCATGGACCCCAAGGACTTGAATGCCGCTATTGAAAGGGAACACTACCCCATGAGGACGATCGAAGAAGTGATGGCTCGGATGGCAGGAGCTAAAGTGTTCAGCACATTAGATGCACAATGTGGATACTGGCAGGTCAAGTTGGATAAAGAAAGTTCAGCGCTGTGCACTTTTAACACCCCCTTCGGTCGCTACGCATACAAAAGGCTACCCTTCGGAATAAATACAGCTGGAGAAATATTTCAAAGACTCATGACTGAAATGTTCGAGGACATGGAGGGAGTAGAGGTAATCATTGATGACATCCTCGTATGGGGGGAAAACGAAGAACAGCACAACCAGAGGCTGAAAAGGGTGTTGGAGCGAGTGAGAGAAAAGAACATAAAACGCAACTCAGAAAAATGCACATTCACTGCACAAGAAGTCAAATACATGGGGCACATCCTAACAGCTGAAGGACTCAAGCCAGACCCCAAGAAAGTAGAGGCAGTCAGGAAAATGCAAAAACCCACTAACAAGACTGAGTTAGATATATTTAGGGATGGTAACATATTTAGGGAAGTTCATACCGCCAGTGTTAATTTCGTTGACAAAGACTATGACGAAAAATATTCATCAACGAACCTTTTTCACGGACGAAAACTAAATAAAAACTAAATAAAAAGTCAGATATGATGACGAAGAATGTGACGAAATATAACTGACACTTTAGTCAACGAATAAAAATGAGATGAAAATATATGGGAGGGACGAATGGAGAAGAGATCCAATCATACAGTAACTACTCTTTTTGTGGGACAAGTTGGGACGAAATCCAGTCAGAGCGAATCTTTTTCAATGCTGAGAGAGCAGGGTTTTTTTTTATTTACTTGAACATTAAAGTCTGCGTGAACCGGAAGTTGCAAACGACTTTTCTTCAGTGTTGTGACGTATTTCCCAGTGAAACGGAATATTGAACAGAGGGCAGGGTTTTACTCTAGCGCTCCTCCTCTCCATCTCTGCTCATAACAGACTAACGGTTTGAGGGGAGTGGTTAAGCGTTTCCCAAACCAAGCCGTCAAACCTACATCATCAGAGAAGGAACGCCATTCCAGACCGGAAGTAACTTTTCAGACTTTGATTAAAGATTACGACGGCAAACCATTTTTTTCTGTGTATTAACTTGCACGGATTAATTGTTGACCACAAGACTAGTAATATGCGCTCACAAAGTAAATAGGGTCAATTTTGATTTCAGTTGGACTTTAAGGAGTATTTCTTGGTAGTGTGTGCAATGGCATTACAGCCAATACATCTTTTATTCTACATTTGAGAATTGCACTAATCTGTTCTGTTCAAATCTTGTTGATTTTGCACAGAGTAGCAAGGCATTGTAAGGCATTCTAAGGCATTGTAGCCTAGCAGTTATTTAACTTCTCTTGAGGTATGTGAACAGTAACAGTAGTGAATTTTCTGTATTTAGATACCTTGTGCAATGGCATTACAACCAATAGTTTTATTATTATTTTTGAGAATTGCACTTTATTTTTCTTAATGTTTTTGATTTTGCACAGACAGTAGAAGACAGTAAGTTCAGAGTTAGGTGGCTGTCTATTTCAATAATATTGTACTTCATCTTGAAAGAATGTCATATGCATTGCATATCATTCAGGGAGCATGTATATTTTTCATGGAGAGCAGGACTTATGCTTATTTTATGTGAGATTATCTTTTGTGAAAAAGCTACGGTCAGTGTTTTTGATATTAAGAATAAAATAAATTACATGTTTTGTATTACAGCCGTTAAATCTGTGTATGTATTGCATATTCAAACCTTAATACCATTCCATAACAAACTTATGGAAACATTTAGTCAAGTCAACCAAGTCGACTGTAGATTTAATCGACTAAAATCTGCTAATATTTGTTCTACTAAAACAAAACTAGACTAAGACTAAAAGACTTAAGACTAGACCAAGACTAAAACTCTTATGATATTTAGTCGACTAAAACTAGACTAAGACTAAAAGATTTCAGATGACTAAAATGTGACTAAAACTAAATGGTGTGTTATTCAAAAGACTAAATCAGAATTTGCTGTCAAAATTAACACTGCATACCACAGCTATCCACCGTAACTGCCCCACTCCGGATCCTGTTAGAGAAGACCACAGAATGGAGATGGATGGAGGAACAAGACAAGAGCTTTGAGAAGCTGCAAGAGATGGTCACAGAAGCTCCAATACTAAAATACTAAGACGCATCAAAACCAGTCAAACTGAGCGTGGACGCCTCTAGTTGTGGAATAGGAGCTGTGCTTTTTCAAGATGAGTGTCCCATAGCTTACGCATCAAAAGCCTTTACCGACACACAAAAAAGATATGCACAAATAGAAAAGGAGTTGGCCACCATCATGTTTGGATGCGACAAGTTCTACCAGTATCTGTTTGGATGCGCGTTCGAAGTTGAAACAGACCACAAACCTTTGAAAACCATAATGAAAAAACCCTTGGCCGAGAACCCACTAAGACTTCAGAAAATTCTCCTCAGGCTCCAGAAATACAACATGACTGTGAAATACAAAAAAGGAAAGGAACATTACGTGGCTGATGCCCTGAGCAGGAACTTTTTGAAAGACACAGACGAAAATGAAAACAAGGATGATGTACAAGTGTGTGCAGTGATGTGCTTACCCATAGCACCCGCCAGACTCCAGGAAATACTCACAGAAACTGAGAAGGATCCAACCCTCACAGCAGTAAAAAAGTTCATCCTCCAGGGCTGGCCAGATAAAAGATCAGACACACCGGACGAGGCCAAAGTGTACTGGGACTACAAGAGTGAAATGACAGTAGAAGATGGACTGATATTCAAAGGCAACAAACTAGTGATACCAAACACCCTGAGAAGGATGATGCTGAAAAATGTACACTCCAGCCACCAAGGGATCGAAAAAACAAGGAGGCTACCAAGAGATGTCATATTCTGGCCGGGGATGCAAGCCCAGATAGATGACACAGTCTCAAGATGTGCCATATGCAACACCAACAGAAGGCAGAATAGAAAGGAGCCCATGATTGACCATGACTTACCGGAAAGGCCATGGCAAAAAGTAGCTACTGATATTTTCGAACTCGATGGAGAACACTACCTCGTCCTGGTTGACTACTATTCGAACTTCATCGAAGTAAGCAAGCTAAACACCATAACAAGCCAGGCAGTCATCAACATCTGCAAACAGCAGTTCTCCCGACATGGCATACCCGATGAAGTCTGCTCTGACAACGGCACACAGTATTCCTCCGCCAAATTCAGGACGTTCAGTGAGGAGTACGGATTCAAACATGCCACATCATCTCCCACATACCCCCAATCCAACGGGAAAGCTGAAAAGGGAGTACAGATAGCAAAAAGCCTTCTCAAGAAAGCCAAAGCTGACAAACGAGACCCTCACCTCGCCCTCCTGGACTATCGAAATACACCCCTGGATGGACTACCCTCACCTGCACAGCTGCTTATGGCCCGCAGAACAAAGACAAGACTGCCTACAACACAAAAACTTCTCCAACCAGGAACAATGGAAGGGGTGCAGGATAGAATGAGGGTCAACCAAGACAGAGAGAAACACTACTATGACAGAGGATCACGCGTGCTGCCAGCCCTCAGCCCAGGAGACACAGTGAGGTTAAGGGAGGGCAAGCAGTGGAGACCAGCTAAAGTAGTAAAACCAACACCCGAGCCACGGTCATACCTAGTGGAAGCAGACGGACAGCAGTGCAGGCGAAATAGAAGGGAGCTCATCAAAACAGAGGAAGACACCCCTGCATGTACAGAGGGGAAAGGAGAGAACACTGAGAGAAAAGAAAGACAATACACATTCAGAAAACCCAAACCCAAAGAAAGACTGAACTTGTAACAGAGAGAATGAACTTAACTGAATTACAGATACCCAAGAACAGTTCTAACCCCTAACGTTTGTTATCCTCTTACAGGTTACCTGTGAATGTTCTTACTTAAATAATGCCTTCCTGAATGTTACATTTTATAAATGTTATTCCTTTACAGGAGGAAGTTACAGAGAGCATCCTGACTTTTAAATGCTGCTATTTTAAGTTAAACTCTATTCAGTACTGTTGCCCTATATTTCTGTTAAATCACTTTAGAAAAGGGGAGATGTAATGATATAATAAGATCTCCAGGACACAAGATGGCGCTGTTGTATAATGAATGTTCACAGACTAGTAGCTGCTGTACGGGATGTTATTGTTTTGATTAAAGCACTACAGTCTAGCACTCAATGGAGTAAGTCTCAGTCTCATTACATATCCCAAGGATGTATACTGTATATGTGATAATAATACTTTGCTTTAAAAGGAAAAACAGGAAATACAGACTGGACAGGTAGTAAGTGAATTCATATAAACACTTTATTTTGGACACAGCAGACACTGTGAACTGGTGAGAATCAGGTTACTGATGATGAAGATAAGCAGAAAGATAATAAACACAGTCTTTGTCTTACAGATTGTCAGGTTGGCGGATGGACAGCAGATAGACGGAGCAACTTGACACAGGAGCAAGTAGTGCTGGTATTAATGAGATGGTCCTCACTGCAGAACACGAAATCCAGGGGGAGGAGTTGGATCCAGATCCAACTCCTCCCACCTTACATATACCTAAACCTACCCATCTCCACCCCCTGATCCATAAACCCACCAAACCTACCCATCTCCACCCCCTGATCCCTAAACCCACCACTAAACCTACCCATCTCCACTCCCTGATCCCTAAACCCACCCCTAAACCTACCAATCTCCACCCCTTATATCTGGATCCAACTCTGCCCCCTGGATCTCGTGTACTGCAGTGAGGTGCTACTGGTATTAATCCGCAGGAAACTTCACAGGGAAACACGAGGAGAGAACACAGGGTAGATAATCTTGTTTGCCAAACAGGAAACGTAGATAAATCACTTTGAGAGTCTTTCCTAGTTCAAGCCCAGACACTGAGAGAACTGTGTGCTTATATGTGGCAGAGATGATGAGTGTGATTAGTGACTGGTGAGGGTGGTTAAAACTCTGGTGAGAGGGATCGCTGAGTGGTGGAGTGAGCCTGGTAACCCCGTGACAGTACCCCCCTCTGTATGCTCAGTAGTCCCCCGCTGGAGCGGACCATGATTCAGAGGTGCAGGACGATGAAGATGCTGTTGGTGAAATTCGGTTAGCAAGGCGGGATCCAGGATGTCATCATGAGGTACCCTGGACCTCTCCTCAGGGCCATAGCCGTCCCGGTCAACCAGATACTCAAGGCGGCCACCACGGTGTCGGGAGACCAGGAGTCCTCTTTCACAGCGTAGATGGGTTCCTCGTCAAAGATTAGTGGTACAGGGGGGTTGTCGCTGGGACCAGGCTCTGTGGAAGGAACAGAAACAGAAATATGGTGTCGTTTCAATAGAGAGACGTGGAATGTGGGGTGAATTCTGTACTCTGCAGGGAGCTTGAGTTGATATGTGACAGGGTTGATTTGTCTTACGACCTGGAATGGACCGATGTACTTGGGAGTAAGGTAACGGCAGGGCAGATGCAGACGGATGTCCCGTGTCGAGAGCCATACTAGCTGTCCTGGATGGTAGGTGGGAGTTGTTGCCTCGCAGAGAGTCAACATAGCTCTTGTGTCTGTGCAATGCCCAAATAGTTTACTTATAGAAATAGTTTACAAATAGAAAAACTATTGGTTCGTTTGCACTCTCTCACAAAGCTGAGACTTTGTCGTTAAACTGCTTGTAACAAGCAAGAGCAGTCGCACACTTTACAAGTCCATCTCTAAACAACTTAGCATATAGCCGACCTCATATGAGGTAAACTCCAAGGTGTTAGCCACAGGTTAGCAAAGCTGTGCATTGTAGCTATAGGCTTCTTGACACCAAACTGTGAAAAAGTTATGTAGCTCATCTTGTTTCAAGGTTGTAACTGAAAAAGGCTGTCAGCTGAAACATCTCTGATAGCCTAAGCAGCGCACATGCACACGCACACATACACATCTTCTTTATGGTTGAAGTTGATTGAGCTCTTGCTCTAATCAAGATGCATTCCCAAAACATACTGTTAACATGTTCTTATTCTCAGTGAGAGGTTCAGACAATAATCATCATTATTTTCTAGTGACTGAAGATGAAAAAGTGCCACCGAACAGACAGCATAATCAATTATCAATTCTAGTATATAAATTATCTTCCTGGCCAAGAAAGAATTTTGCTGATGTACTAGAAGGGTAATAGCATGTAGCAAAACCAAAACGTTTCAGTGACGTTATTTGTGAGCGGCAAACACAGAGACAATAAAGCGTGGATATAATGGTCTAATAAATGAAATAGGCTACATACAATTAAACTAAGCAAAGATTATATACAGTATAAACAAAGTAAAAAAAAGAGAGAGAGAGAGAGAGAGAGAGAGAGAGAGAGAGAGAGAGAGAGAGAGAGAGAGAGAGAGAGAAGGGCAAGATTACAAACTGTTAACCACGGCCTATGAGAAACATCAATAAATCTGGGTCACCTTAAAAAAAAGGCACAACTTTGAGATGCATCTACTGGCTGCAAAACAGATACATGCATTGACTTTGCTTGCAATAGAGTCCAGAGATTCTTGATGATTTTGTTAGGAGTGTGCTGAAGGGTTCTTCTGGATGGACCACGTTGAATCCAACTGTAATAAGGTATCCACTGAAGGCAAGTGTAAATGAGAACCCAAGTGCAGTTTATTATAAACAAAACTAAACATGAAACAAAAACATGGCGTGGCATGAAAACTCAAATCAAGACATGAACATGAACAGGACTCACAACAATGGTTACAGAAAACAATACTTGAGCACTACTACTACTACTTTCTTCTTCTTCTTCTTCCCAATTTTACAATTTGTTCTAGATAAGGAACTCTAGAGATAGGCCCTATCAGTCACACCCATTTCTGGCACAAAGGCCAATTAGAGATGACCGGGAGGAAGTCTTTGTTCTATCTTCACCCTATTAGCATGTTTATGCTGGTCTGGAGAATTTGTGCAGTTTTGCACAAAAGGATGGTAAAAATATTATGATGCATTTTATCATAACATACTATACAGCATTAATTATGAAATGAAATGAGGATTATTTTGATACCAAACAGATGGGGTCTGTAAACCTTAAAAACAGTGATACATACATAAACTTGGATTTCAGCATTTGAAGTTTCCCCAACATAACTAAAGAATCACAACTAGGCTAATATAGCCCAGGTTTGGTTCAAGGTCATGGTGCAAAGGACCCTAGGTTGATTTTACTCCGAACCATCCCTTTAATGTTGTTCAAGATCCATAACTTGAAGTTGCTGTAGGTTTTTGTATTTTGAAATTGTTTGTCTCTGGTTCTCTTCTTTCCAAGAACAAACATTTTTAATAGTCAATTCCTTTTTTAACAGAAGAGTAATAAAATGCAATTATATCAAGGAACTCATCACAATGATCAGACCACCATTCAACAGACCAGCTATAGGGTAAGAGCTGTCTATTGTGTTCAATTCTGATTCTGGAGTCGGTTCTACAATGCATAATACTCTATATTCAGTGCTGCATAACCATTGAAGGGTTTTACATACATTTTTTTATAAGTATTTAAAAAGGATGTTGTGTAATAACATGATCACTGAACTCACCAAAGATGTGCAGTCTGCCGCCATTGCTGTATTTTGGAGGAATGTCTTTGGTCACACAGTAATAAAGTCGCAAATCATCAACAGTGACATTATATATGAACAGGCGTTGCTTTCTTTGCACTGAATATTTGTGTCTAAATCTATTATTGTAGTAATGAGGAGTTGTAGATGAGAAAGTGCGTAATGTCAGAACCGGAGAATCTGGTAGTTTTAGTAATAACCAAGTTAACCTTTAACTTCTTTACATCAAGATCACAGTTTCACATTTTACTCCAAATCTGTTGGTTGATTTGTTAAAGTTTCTGCAGCTTCACATCATAAGCAAGTCTGCGACATAAACACACACACACACACACACACACACAATATAGATCATTATTGTGTCATTAAACATCATAAAGTATTAATTTCCAAAGCACATGATCTTCAGGCTCTTAAAACACTTCAGCAGGACCTAGTCCTGTTACTTTCACATGACACTACACCTCATAGCTTTAAAACGGTCACACATCAAGAGGAAGTTAAAGTCAGGCTTGCTCTGACCACAAGTGTGTTCAATTCTGTTCACAATATATATCAAAGCAAATGAGCATGTATTAAAATTAGCCTGGATTTTATTTCTTTTACTTTTTGTAGTTTTGTTCATGGCTTTTTTTCCTCTTTGGAGTCAACAGGGGCTAACAGGCTATGATAACCAGTTTCTTGTTTCTTGTTTTTGACTCACCCCGAAGTCCTATTTCGTTCTTCTTTTAGGGGTAAAACGAAGTTCGAGATATACGTGAGCAGCAATATACTGTTATTGAACATCTGACACCGCCAACACTGCTGAGAGCGGTGTTTAGATGAATATGTAAATGTTCTGCGTGCTTTCCTCTCAATATCAAAATAAACACAACAAAATTGAGAAAACAGAAAGCATTCTAATAAAGCATAAGAAAAGCAACGTGGTTATATTTTGCACAAGCTCTACGGCACTCCAGTAAAGTCACGTCACGTTTATTTATATAGCACTTTATACAAAAGATTGCTTAAAATCAAGCAGTTTTACCGTATTAAACATGAAAAACAGTGTCAACTACATTTTCTTCTATAAAGCAGCTCTCCAGTGTGTTCATGTTATCACTCGCGGACATCTGACCTCAACCGCCGACAACTGAACAAGAAAAGATTTTCACGTGAAAGAAGGCGGAGCCTCCGCGCACAACTACTTATTATGTAATCGCCACAGACCAATGGGAGTACAAATGGGTTTACCAGCTTTGGCAAGCTGTTTCGAACTCCCAAAACCAACTGTGTTTCGGCCTGATGTTGTTCTAATCCGTGGATCATTCGTTCAGTCGTTTTTTATGTAATATTGAAAGTAGAAAACATTGAAAGCAGTTCCTTTTTCGAATTTTCATTTTTTCCAAAAAAAATGAAAAAGAAGAATTCAGCTTGATTTTTCGTTTTTCGTTCTGAGGTAGAAAAATGAATAAACAGCTTGAATATTCGATTTCTACACGTGGGCGGGAATGAAACGCCCCTTTCCTCTGATTTGTCAGCCGAAGATCAAACTGTTCTGTCATCAGTTCTTCCTCAGTTCTGCACTGCAGAATAAGAGTCCTCCGTTGTGTGGATTCTTAACGCGTTTATTGCAACATTTTCATATTTTTTCCATCAACCAGACTATCGAATGGCTCAACACAACCCGTACTAGGGAATAGACTATTTCACATTAAATTTTAAAAAGCAGCCAAACAGAGTGTGGGAAATGAAAGTGGGCTGCCTACACAAAACCTGCATGGGCCCAAAGGTACAAAAGCCCACACTGGATCATCATGGGCTTAATTTGGGCAATCTGCTAATGTGGGCTGCTCACAGAGAGCCCGCGGTGAGCCCAAAGCTGTGGGCCTGTTTAGGTTTGGTGTGGCTGGCCCTAGCCCACTGTCAACACAAAAAGCCAGCATGTTTGCAGGGATCTATTCTGTTGCACGTGTCCTACTTTAAAAAGCTCCTCAAACCGAACAAAAATTTCAGGAGTCAAACCCCGATACACTCAAAGCGAAATTGAAGAATGAACTGGTGTGATGTCATTTAGAACAAATCCGTGTAATTTAATGTGAAATTCAATAAGACCTTCCATTTATAACTTTGCACAGAAGGGATTAAAAAATCCATTATTTGCACTGGATTGTGGCTACAAGACTGTATTTTTTTTTTACTGGATATGATGTATGAAATAGGGTTCAAAATTGTACCATGCCAGTTAGTGGTAAAAATCTGTCTGGCTATTACTAACTATTTGTTGCTATTTAAGCATGAATTTGATGTAAACATAAATAATGTAGTAAATAATATTCACATGCAGTTCATATGGGACATGATTTACTATTATAGTAAATAATATTATATATATATATATATATATATTTTATTACAGCATGAAATAATATTTAAACCTAAACATTTTACAGACAGAATAAAGAGTTTATATCTCTAAATTCTGAATCATGATATAAACTCTAAATTAAGTTTGTATTAGTATTTGAAAAAAAGAACGAAAAAAAGGTCAATGCTGTTCGCAAAGACACAAATGGAGAATTATTCAGTGGACAAAAGAAACATCTTTCCAAAAAAAAAAAAAAAAATCCATGTGTAACGGAGGCCAGCAAGTAGTTGCTGTGCAAGTAAACCTCACTCCTCTGATCTCAGTAGCCACTCTAGTAACAGACGCTAGAGGCTGCAGTCTTTAGCCTCCTTGTTAGAGCGCCTGACTCTCACGCTGGAGACCGGGGTTTAAGGACCGCATAGAGCGGGGCGAGTAGGACCCGGGTGGAGGAGTTACACATAAATTCCACAAAAGAGTTGAAAGTTTTGAGTTTTAAAAACGGCATGTGATCTTGGAACTTTACATCACATGCATTATAAAGATTTTATGTCTATCTCTCACAGCCTTGTTCTCATATGCATAAAATTAGATTTGGCTGGCGTCTACCCCTGGTCTATGACTAATATATAAATAAAATATAAATAAACTCACAGTCGTGAACCATGACTAGAGCTGTGTCTATCAAGTGACCAAACAGCGGAAAAGTTCGTTTGCAAGAAACCACTGTGCGTGTCAACCACATAGAAGAGATGAGCACAAGTGGGTGTTTTAATAGGTTAAAACATATTTAAAAACTATTAAAACGCAAGCCAAAGAAAGAAAAAAAGAAAAAACTGTGATTACCAGCTGCATGTCAAATCTTTATGAAATCTTTTATATTCAGATGTGCCATCTGATCTGTGGTGAGATTAAGCATTATTTGTTGCAAGTTTCATGAAACTGGGCTAAGAAGCTGCTTTCAGGCCCAAGAAACCCCATTAGACTGTGGTTTACATGCAACTTCCACTGCTAGTCTGAACAAGTCAGCGCTGTAAAAGCAAGATCTCCATTCAAAACAGCAACATTTCATACCAGACAAGAACAGTATATTTCTACCACTCTATACAGCATCGACCACACTGCATGTTTAGACATAAAACAACTCATTAAGCAGCAAACAAGGTAACACACAAAAACATGCATGCAAAATACTCTTGTTTGTGCAGATCAACCTCGTGGTTAAAACCACCAGTCGTGGAAACTCCCGAAACTCTCCAATTTCCTCTTGTGGAAAATAGCCCCAGTGCCCACTACTTTCAGCACTTTATGTTCAACCAGTAAGTTTTTTTTTTTCATTCTACTTTTCATAACTTTAAACATTGTGTGTCAAATAATCTCAGAACTGATCATTACTAACTGTCTGCATTCATACAAGTATGAATGACTGGCTAAACCGACCGTCTGCTAGCTGTCTCACGTCACCAAGGTCAGATAAATCCCATCACATAGAGCCTCTTTCACCTAGCTATCATCACATAGAGACTGTGTCTGTTCCCCGAATTTGGAAATCCAAAAAAACGTTTCAACCCATCCAAGGTTAAAAGGTTCATACATATTCAACTTTGTTTCAAATCTGATCTCAATTTCCATGTTCATTACTCTGCATTTGATATGAATCAGATTACGCCACTAAAATGTTTAAATCTATGAATAGATAGATTCACAAATAGAAGTACAGAAACGTTAAACTTTATATTTTTATTTACAAATTATGAATATTACAAATCATTAAATATCATACATCATTACGTTTTTATTGGCTGTAGAAGAGAGTAGGTGGCCTGATGATCCTGGCAAGACCTGCTTCCACCGGGAGGCATGGATAATTCAATTTCAGCAAACTGAAAGATTAAGATATTAGCAATGAATGGCCATTTATGTAAGGAATAATGTACAGCCAGGCCATCATTATCATAAAATAAAACCTCCGACATGAAGTAGATGTGTCTGAACGGGTTTACTTTGCAATAATCTATTAAATCTATAAATGGACATGAAATAGAGATCTGACAAGTTAGAAGTGCTGTTATGTGAGACATAAAACTAGTGCAATGTACAACAGTCAAATATGCAGTTTAGAGGTCATTATACTGTACTGTAGTTGTTTAATGTCACATATTCATTCAAATAATGGATCTACAACACTATGTGAAAATAGTATGCTAATTAAGCCATTTTTAAAAATTAAGCTAATATTCATTACAGAATTATTCTTACCTCAGCTGGAGTGGTACTTTGTGGGTTCTCTGAACTATTTTTAGATCTTCTAGTTGCATGAAGGCAGTTCTTCACCACACCTGAAGAAAACAACAGTGAATAAACATCACCTTTTGACAGTTTAAACAAACTAAATTAAAAACTAAATTAAGACTGATATAAGATAGGATATTGTTACATTTGTGTAGATCTAGATTTTGTCTACTTGTAGTTCGTTCAGTCACCTTCATTTATATAGTGCTTTTAACAATACAGATTGTTTCAAAGCAGCTTTACAGTGATAATAGGAAATTATTGAACAGAGATTCAAAGAGACTTTTACTGTAGTAAAACAAGTGCAAACCTAATAATGCAATGGTCAGAAGCACATTCAGCAGGACAGATATGATGATGGTCAGATTTCTCCATGGTATCTGGTGTTGTGGAGCGTCATCTGTCTGATTCCTGTGGACGGAGTCTGTAAAAGGTTTGTAGTTCAATCTTTATTCAGTTTCTGTCTTTAACAGAACAATGAAACTATTATTAGATCTTCATACAGTATATTCAATCTGGAATCCATCATGTGGTTTATAAAGACATGAAATGATAAATAACTCACCGCTGATGTAGATTTTGGTGCCGTTGTTGAATTTTAGTGGTTCACTAGTTTTCACACAATAATAAACTCCTAATTCATCAATGGTGATATTTCTGATGAACAGACGACTGTTAGTTTTCACTGAGTATTTGTGTTTAAAGCTGCTGTTTTCATATTCAGCTTTTTCATATGTTCTATCAAAACTGCGTAAGATCAACACTGGAGGATCCGGTAATTTCAGTTTGTACCAGTAAATCTCCTCTATATCAAGATCACAGGTTATAATCACATCAGATCCTAAAGTTACTGGTATGTTTGTTAGACTCTCTGTGGCTTGATACAACATGAACAGATCTATGAGAGAAAGAAAAACACATTTATTAAGATATAAAATCAAAAGAAAACTGACTCAATCAAATGTGACGTGAGAAACTCACAGATCTGCAGCTGTATGATCTTCATTGTCTGATCCAGATGAATAATATCTGCTATAGTGATCATTCACACATCTCGTACTGTGAGAGGAAACACAAACCTCGACCACACAGACGAGAGGGGAAGTCAGAGCTGAACTCATGATCACACAGCACTTTCGTATTAATTCATTTTTCAAAATAATTTGATATCATATGAAGTAGGCTGGATTATATCAAAATATCTTTCGTACAAAGATAAAACACAAAAGCAACAAAAAAAAAACAACAACAAACAAACAGGCATACAAAAATGGCTAACAGAAAACGGCTTTAGTTATATTAGCATATATTATGATTTGATAAACAGCACCAACTCACGTTGCAATGGAAATATGTTGGAGTGGTTTAAAAGAATCTGCACTTAATAACTTAGCTATAATCATAATATCACTGACCACAGATTCAACTCTGATGTTGAAAAATCTGTGTATTTGCAGTTTGAGGATTCCACCAGCAGGTGCTGTGCCTTACAATTACAGTTACTACAATTACTTATATACAAGAACCTAGTGGAAAGTATAAGTCTAAGTATACTTTATTGAATTTGAAATATATTACCTTTTTCAATAGCACATTGCAAATATACTAACAAAAATAGTACTCTCTTTAAATATATGAAAAATATATTAGCATCATGCTTTTACCTATTTTTACAATACAACTTTTAACACACTTTAAAATAATTGTACTTTAGTCAATTTTCTAAAAAATATATTTTAGACAAATAATCTTGAAGTGAAAATTCTTTTTTTTGTGTGTGTGTGTATTTATTTGCACTTTATTAAAAATATATTTTAGGTATATTTTAACTGTGTGCTGGAAATGATCACTGTAATAATGTAATAATGCATTGAAAGTATACTTTCAAAATACATTATAGTATACAATAGTATTTTGTACAAAATATAGCTAAGTATTATTTGTCTATTAATGTGCATTTGTTATTGAAGACAAAGTGTGCAATTTGTAGTATACACTAATGGTCGGCGTAGATAGCCTCGTGGACAAGTGCGCCGACATGTAGCGCTGTTGTGCTTCGGGTGACCCGAGTTTGAGTACCGCCTCGTGGAACTTTCCCGATCCCGTCCCTCCTCTCTCTCACCTCACCTCCTATCTAGCTACTGTCCTATCCTAATAAATGGCAAAAATAAATCTTTTAAAAATAAAAATATATAAATGCACTTATGGTATATTGCTTGTATGTTTTGAAGACACTCGTAATGAATTTGTAATGTACTTGTAACACAAAGTACACTTTAATATCACTAATCAAGCATGTAATTAGTCCCTACACAGGCATATACTTAAAGTATACAAAGTATACATGAAGTTGTTCCAATTTAGTACACAAAAGTACACTAAATACACTTAAAGTTATGCTTTACTTCAATTTAATTACAACTAAAATATACTTAGTACAAAATTAGTTGTTTCAAAATAGCATACTTCAAGTTAACTAATCATTAACACACTTGGAAGTATACTAAATTAGTCTGGCTGCAGTATACTTAGCACATACATATATATATATATTTTTTTTTTTTTTTTTTTTTTACCAGGGGAGTAACTGTAACGTTTTTTTCTAAGAAGATTGGGAAAATATTCCCAAGTCAACATGTGCCAAGCTGATATAGACTCCTTTCAAACAGACTTGAGTGCTGTAATAAAATCAAATGATGCTTCAACTAAGTATTAGTTCAGGGGCGTACACAATTATGCAGTTATTACAATTTTGTTTCTTTCTCTGAAATGTTTCACTTTGGTTTGCAGTAGCATTACATACGTTTTTACATTAGACATGCAACAGTTCTGATATGATTTATCTTACATTTTTTAGAGCTGTTTTAACAGGGGTGTGTTTTTATTTCCACCATCACTGAATAATTATGTTTGTTATTTTATTTTGCTTTATTAAAAATAAGAACAAAGATGAAAACAATAAAATTAATACTAAATAACTAAATCACAAATGAAACCACTGCTTTATTTTTTTAACAATAGCATTCAGGTAAGTCAGACAGTATGAGAACAGAGGGTGGATGTTTCTTATTTTATTACAGAGCACTTATTACAGAAACAAAAACAAGCAAACCAAAACATGTAACAGTATACAATATAAAATACGGCTGCACGTAGCGGATAAAGGGCCAAGCACACTAATGGCAAAAAAGTTTATATAAATTTATATAACGTGAAGAAGTTGATTTTACACTCTTGAAAGGGCGATTTGACATTTAATGTCAAAACGACAAGGCAAGCTTGGTGAAAATATCGTTGATGTTCAGACCATGCTCTGTGTGCCAAATTCTATAACTTTCCAATGAACGTTTCTATGTACTGCCATAGACTCAAGAGCAGAATAATAATAACAACACTTACACTGCTTGGCCCCAATAATAAAGACTCAACATCAAATGAACGGAACCCAAGTCAACGGCATAGTCCAGAGCAGAGTCCTGCACGGGTCTAATTTTTTAAATCCGCACCCGCAGTGCTTAAAACCGAATCCGACCCGTTTTCCGACAGCAGCACTAATTCAAATCCGCACCCGACCCGACCCGCTTAAAATAGAACCGACACCCGACCCGCAACCGAAATAAAATCAGTTTAAACTATCACATTATAGACACACTTACAAAAATGTTTATTGCCCGGTCATATAGAAGTTATTACGCAACCATTAACACAAGGACAACTTCAGCCGAATCTGTCAAACGGCCGGTACCTGAAGAACATAGCCAACGTTACCACAAAACTCGAGTAGCCTAATAACAGACGCGGCTACAACACTATTTTCTGCCACGCAATTTTGTCTAGCTTACATCTGACAATTTTGGGTTCAAACACGCAAACACACAACACATATTTAACAGTGTTAAATGTGAAAAATACTGTTCGATAGAACTGCTTACCACAGTTCCTGCGTGCTTCCTCGGCGATTAATCCACATTTGCGGCTATCCAACACGAAAATGCATGCAGCAAATCCTTTCACAATATTGTTTTCTTCAGATATCTCCAAATTTCTCCCACACAATGGACTTGATTTTTGATAACGTATTGTCGACAACTTTACAATCTTCTAGTCCTAGCTATTCTTTTCTCCAACTCTTCAGCATCCATCTCGCCGACTGCAAGCAGATCGCGCGCGCGGTTATGACGTGTTTTTTTTCAAAGTGAAAGTATAGAGACAGACTCCTGAGAGGGCGTGGGCACAAATAAACTGATGTGGATTTTAAATTATTTTATCAACTTGAAATACAGGCATATTTTTGTAAGTGTGTTCCTAAAAATATGCATATATTTTTACGTTTGCACGTGATTGTTTTAAACCCGTGTTTCCTCCGTGTCCGACCCGACCCGCACCCGTATCCGACACAGTTGGATATTTCTCACCCGTTTGAGCAAAATTTGCGGGTCACCCGTCGGGTACCCGCGGGTACCCGAACCCGTGCAGGTCTCTAGTCCAGAGTGATAGCATTGTGATCCACTGGGTCCAAACATTATAAAAAATATAATGACCAAACAAGCAATTGCTGCTGCAGTGGTAAATAGAACAGATGCAGATTGAGAATAGTAATGTTAACAGAAAATACAACTGGTCACTGTCGCTAAATGTTATCAAATGTGAAAGCTCAAACTCAGATAAAGTGCAGAGTAAGTCCCAATAGAGCAGTTAGGAAAGTCATAATCTTCTGTGATTGTGTTTCCATGGACGAGTTTCTTTGTTTTTGAGCTGGTTCTTCAGGCTTTTCTGTCAGAAAAACAAAATAATGTAGATAAAAGCAGTTCTGTCAATTCATTAGTGTTGTTGTATAGAGACAAAATGCTATATTATTGCAGTGTGAAATTTAAAACTGTACTTTATCAAACAAGGATTCCATGTACCTTTGACAAAGAGCTGTAGCTTCTTTTTCGTGTTTGATTCTTGAATAAAACAAGTGTAGTTTCCAGCATGAATTAACTCCACATTATTCAGCGTAATTGAATAGTTTCCTTTTACATACTCTGAAGAGAAACTTTCTATTCGATTCTGGAATATTGTGTCCTGGTTATCTAGTGAGAGTTGACCATCTATAATATTTAACACTTTCTTGCTTACATTGTACCGCCAAAGTACATCACTTTGTTTATTCTCATACAGACATGGCAAGGTGACGGAGTCTCCAACAACACGCTCAAATTTGTTTGAGTCGTCCTGTAGAGACACTGGGGAAAAGAGTCATATACATTAGGAAGCAAACAACAAAAACGGAATAGACATGAAATATCTTAACTGAGGTCTGTGAATACTAACCTTTGCCTGTCAGATGTAGAAGTAATACAACGAAGCAGCATCTGCACAAATGAGAGAAAGCACAGTTAATATTTGATAAACAAAGGCTGGTTGAACCAACTATGATTCTTGTGCATATCCATTAACTAAGAATATTACTACTCGAGACAAGATTTCTGTTTCAGACAAACATTTCATTAACTGTTTCCATCCAAAAGTGCAAATTTAACTTTAGTGCACATCACATAAAACACTTGCGAATAAGGTACCATTTTCATTCCAGATGTTCAAAACAACAAAATCCTCTCACTTTGTGGGAAATTGGTGCAAAATAATAATCTGCAATAAAAATTGGGGAAGCCACTGACACTGTGGCTCTTTTTGTACATTTTAAATTAAAGACAAAACGCAATAAACACTGTCATTGTCATGTTATCTTGTGTTTGGAAGAATATATCGGTTAAAAGGGAGGGAGGTCATTACACCCAACCATTTTAATGATAGACTTTGGCTCAGGTTTTTCAGAATGATCAAACCAACATTTGAGATGCTGTGCAAATGAAATTGATCCACTGGTTAGTCCAGTTAAACAATCAGATCCTCTGTTGAGGCAAATCAGTTGTTTTTTTTCGAAATGAGGATTTATTCAGTAAATACTTTCACTGAGTTTGTCTTAACAGATCTAAAAAAATAAAAACGTATCTGCTTCAATTGAACACATAAGTGTTTATGTGCATTTTTAGAATTGATGCAAAATCTTGGTGTTTCCATCCAGCGGTTATGCAATATCCCAAAATGTGCTTAAAAATAGGTAAATGGAAACACAGCTAATGACGATCATGTCCAGAGGAGTTCATGATTTCAAAGCCATACATCATCCTTGTAGATAATACACACACACCATTTTCAGCCTGGGGGTTTACTGCCCAAGACCAGCCCCATCTTGTTTCAACAATAATTAAGAGAGAGCGAGCTTTTTAATTCATAGTTAATACATAGCACAAAGTTAATGATGCACTGCTTTAAATACAAAGTAAAGATGTGTGATAATTTACTCAGAATCATTAATTCGCCTCACTTCTAGTTGCCAATAGTTACTGGAAGCCTGATTAATTTCCACGAACAGGTTTGTTTGTTTCAACGAACCAGTTGAGAAAATGATTCAGTGGTTATTTTACTCCACTGCGTAATGACATCACTAGAATGTATTTCAACTCAGTGTCATGGTATGTCACATTGAAACGGTCAAATAAAACTGCAAGTTAGAAAATTTTTTTTTTTAACCTATACCTTTAGGTCCAAGATCACATAGCTGAGTGTTTTTGAATGCCTTTTTGTTGTTTTTTGGTTTAATAATTAGGCCAAAAGGGGGAGTGACATTTTACCTTTGTGAGACTGCTTTCAGTTTGCTTTCTTGAGCTTCTGAGGATTATTAATATGTAAACTCATGCAAAGTGTGTGCACATAGGCAAAAAAATTATAAGTTCACAAAGTCTGGGTATGCGAGTAGAGGTAATGCTTCGGGGACTGTAATCCAGTGTTTTGGATGCCAAGTCATATATGGATATACGTTGTTTATAGTCTTTAATTTGTCCAACTGTTGCTTGGCATTGATATTTAGTTTTACCTGGGTACGGTCCATTCTCTTTTTCTCATCCTTTCTCCATATTATTCTCCTCTCAAGATTTCATCAATTTATGCAAACAAAACAAAACATAACTAGGTATTGGTATCAATTTCAGTATCTGTCAGCGAGTGATCCTCACAAGAGGGAGCTGCTGTCCCAGCATGCAACAAGGCATGACATCTTCACACTCTATATAGGGTAAGGGAAGTGCTGGACTATAACTGACATACAACACGCCAGAGTAAAAACATTAGGAGAACTTTAGCTGAAATTTAGGGGAACATTCTGCAAACCTAAATATAGTGTTCTATTTCTGTAAAGCAAAATTTCCCGGCTAACCAAAAACAAATCTTAACCCTCTCGTCAACAGCACAGCGTTTCCCTCAGGCAACGGGAAGTTTTCTAAAGCCCTATGTTCAGTACATGTTTCTTTAAATGATTGCAATTAGAAGGGTATCAAAAAAAGTGTCAAATAAGGTGTGGGAGTCACTCACGTCCTTTTCTGACACATGGTCACAGGAGCACATGGTGTGAGAAGGCAAGATTGTTTGCTTTAATATGCTTTGCTTATTTAAAATGACATGAACTGTACATAACAAAAATATGTATATGAAGATATAGAGAAGCCTTTTGGCAGGTTTTATGAAGTTTTATTTTTATTTTGCATGTCCGTGTTTTGCATGGGTCGGGGAAATTAATAAAATGTTCCCAAATGAGCCAAGAAATTATGTGGAATCATTTTTATCATGTGCCATCAAAATGTGTCTAGTAGATAGTAAAACATGCATGTTTTTCTGGGAACCAAAAACTAAGTCTGTTATTTCAGACCTCCTAAAACTAACAAATCTTATTTAAAAAGTATAATTTTTACTTTTAAAATTAAAAATTAAAATAACATGTTGAAAAAAAAGAAGAAAAAAAAAGAAGAGACTAACAGTGGATTTAATTAGAGTTTATATATATATATATATATAATTCTCTTTGCCATTCTTCATGAGTGGTAGTAGCCCTTCGTTAATAACTATCCATTCTAAATAGTATTTATTACTATTTAAAATAAGTGTGTCCCAAAGCATAGTATGTTGAAAAAAGTATGCCACAAGTCCCCGGATGGTCTATTGTTTCCAGTGGATTATCGAAGTGTGGATTGTGCTCACTATAACAGCTTATATTACCAGTGGTTAAATTGGGCCGGGGCTCTCCGGGGCTCCGGCACATAAGCCTGCTCGTTTGCAGTCAGTTGCCTATAGGAAATTATGTCATATAAAATTTGATGAAAGTGATGCTTTTGAAAACATATTTCTGATTATAAATGAAAGATTTTGAAATGGCATGTATATTTTGTCTCGGCGGAGCTGAGATGTTAACAATCGGAACATGGCCGTACTCTTGTTCAGCTGCTTAATCTCGTTGTCAGTCGACCATGATCGCGCACCGCTCGCGCATGCCATGCGCATCTAGGTAGGCTACTAACGTTACTCAGAACTCCGACATGGATAAATGTATGCAGCAATAATGAATGTTCCTGGGAGATCCGTAGTTGCGCGGGATGTGGAAGCGCGCAAAAGTTCCAGAACCTTCTACTGCCTTGAAAAAAAAAAAAAAAAAAAAAGCTGCTGGCCGCCGCTGCAGCAACAGATCAGTTTTGTCAAGTTCAGCACAACGTTGGTTGTACAAAAAGTGCTCTGCCCTTGAATGACAAGGTAAGGAAAAAATGTTTGGCACATTGTATGGGTCACTATATACTAACAAGGTAATACAATGTGTAATCAAGCGTTTTATATTTAATATGAGGGAAATAGGCTACACATGCCGTGGACGTGACACAAAAAATCTTTAACTTTTAGGTGGCAAAATATTTTTTTGTAATTCTGTGAATTACACTGCAAACCAAAGTAATACTACCCACCGGATGAAGAAGGGTTGGCTCTCCACAGAACATAACATATTCATTTTATTTTATTTTTCATGTTCGCATTTATGAGGAAAAAACAATGTTAGGACAGGACCGCTCTGAAAGTGGCACTAAAAGACTGTTTAAAACTTTCACTGAGACCTCAAACAGAAAGCACAAAGCCTTTCTTTAAAATTAATTTCGTTTTGTATTAATTGTATCTTAATTTTAAGGTATTTTATGGTATATAGACAATAGATAATCACGACACGGACGCGCCGGCGAGTGAACTGGACTCTCGTCTCATAAATGAACCGAAACTCAGCGTAGCCTATAGACCTTATGCACCAGAGAAACAACATAGACAGTATATAAACTGGACACAGCGACCCCATTGGATTCAACGGAGACAAGTGAAGTCAAATAGAAGCTCTTACTTCCTGGGGGTCGAGCGTACTGCGCAGACTCAAACTGAGCTTGACGACGTAGATGTGACGTGAGCAACCCGTCTGTCTTCTAGTAGCTGTGCCAAGAGAATCTTGCAGAGACGGAGAGTGTGAGTAGGAGCTGTCCATGAGCTAGGAGCAGGAGCAACTTTTGCTAAGTATTCTGATTAATTATTTTGTCACTTTGCCTCCACGTCTCCGCGATTGCCCACAAGCTTCTCCTCCTGTCCATACGGTAATCTCTCTACTGTGCGACAGAGAGTCGCGTGGTTATGACGCAATCGTTAGCCTAATTTTACAAAAATTGCTTCTACAGGGCCATAACGTAAGATACAAGGTAATGGAGCCTTTTATACATTTTCGTGTTTCTTTAGAAATAAATAATGGACAAATGGAGTCTTTAAACGCCTCAGATGTGAAGTTATTCGCTGTCAAAGTGACGCCAAAATGAATGGGAGTCAATGGGATGCTAACAGCAGGTGGGGGTCCGCTAGCCAATGGCGGCGCCCGGGGGTACCTTCAAAATAATAGAAAACCCTGCCCCCCTGAGAAACAAGGGCGCCACTATCTTTGGAATATTGTCTTTTAACTTCCGTTTTGCGGTTGCTCTGTATATTTATATGGCATTTCTGTCCAGGAGTAATTAGCTTTTTAAGTGGATTTACTTAATGTAAAGTTAACGAAAGTTATCATGAGGACTGTAACGTTTAAAGCAGATGACTTAACAAATGTAAATCGACCGGGAAGATTTTAAAACGAGCCGTTCATTAATAAACACGCAAATCGCTGTGAAAATACAGACCGGAAGTCAAAAGACAATGAGCGCAGCGCTGAAAAGGGGCGGAGCTACATAAGGTCTATAAGGGAGCCTACTTGCCTGACAGACCTGATAAATATATCTATAGAAAGCTTGGAAGGTCTTCTTTTAAACAGAACAATTCAAAACGAAAGAAAACAGACCGCTGCTTGTGTAGCCTTATCCGAGTTGATGAAATGTGCATTACTCTCTGGCGAGTTCACTACTGCGAAGATTGCGAGGATAGCATCGTCAACTTCATCTATGCAGGGCACTGACACAGAAAATACTTGTTTATTAATAAACAATTAAAATGTCTCCTTGCTATATTTTACATATTCATAATCATTACTTTTGATGGTTCTTTGTGACAGCTTTTACGTGCTTTATTGGCAGCGCCACCCTTACATGAACGCGTCACCACCGCATCAGCACCGAAAACAGGACATTTTTTTCAATCCCTGTTTTGGCAGGGGAAAACTGATCAGAAAATGTAACGAAACGTTGTAGAAATGTAGTGGAGTAGAAAGTATAATAATTGCTGCAAAATGTAACGAAGTAAATTCAAAAGTATGCACTATTGATTCTACTTAAGTAAAGCCTACAGAAACTAAGTATTTGTACTTCGTTACATTCCACCACTGCTGATTAACAGTAATGTAAATGCTAAATGTCCTAATACCTGTTGATACTACAACAATGCAAATATGCTCTTAACCTTGCAGTTTTTCACATATCATGTAAGTCTCAATTTCTCCATTTCTTTGCACAAAACTCTCCAGAAAATGCCATTTAATAGTTTATTTTTCAAAAAAAAATCACGGGGGGGCATACCCCCGGACCCCCCTAGGGAGAGCCCCCCCCCACATAATAAATCCCAATTTAACCCCTGTATATTACCCACAACCCATTGCACTTTGGAGGATGATCCAATTCAGAACTACAAACACGAATAAAGTGTGTTCAGAAAACTACAAAACATGGCCGATGTGCACTACCGACGGTTAAGGAGAGAGGTTTAGATAAAGAGGTTTGAGTGAATAATTAACATTTAAGCTGATAATATTTATAAAATATTTATTTAATGTTATTCGTGTTATATTTCATCTGTAACAACAATGTGGTCTTTTATAAAAATCTGTTTGGCCATTAACTTTTAAATGAGTCTCCGCATGAAACTGACTGGCCGATCAACGTGCTACTGCATTTCTTTGTTGAGATTATCATGTATTGTGAAAAGTATAAAGATGATAAAGAAAAGTTATTAGAAGAGGTTCAGAGGAAAGAAGAGATTGATATTAGTTTGAGATACCTATTAAACCCAGAATAGAGATGTAATAACAGAGCAGCTTGATTTAAATATTTGGAGAACACAGGTTTAAGAGGATTTGAGGGCTATTTTGTTTGTTTGTTTTTTTTTAGCCAGAGGAGCTGAACACACAGCGCCGGCTGTAGCAAAGACTTTAATTGAGCGGGGGAGGATGGGTGGTGTTAGAGCCCGCGGCTGCGTCTGAAAACTGATAAATGCTGCCTTTAGAGGACGCATTCCAAGGTTGTGAGGCATCAAGGTCCGTCTGAATGCAATGTTAGTTTCACTCCCTGTCTCCTGAGATCCCTTCATCTGATCGGTTTTTGAAGGCAGCAGATTTATCCTTCGCTGCCTTTGATATCCCACAATTTTGTGCTTTCCATTCTGTGACGGTTGAGCTAGAAAAATAAAGATGCCGTCTAAAAGTTGCGGCTGATGGTCTGTTTGTGTGTAAATGTAATTTTTTAATCATCATTTCTGGCGAGAAATCACTATTGCAGTCATTAAATATTTAATTCGTTTTCACCAAAGCTCACTTTATTTTGCTGTAGATCATTAAATCGTAACACTGCCTCAGAAGTCTGTCTGAAATCAGTTTTGTGAGGAACCTTCGTGCGCAAAAGCTGCCTACAAAGTCTTAGCCTGATAGGGCAGTGAGGCAACAAGTCACTGCCTATGCTTTCGGACGCAGTGTCTGGATCGAGTTCGCAGTAGGTGGCGGTAATGAGTGAACCACCAAAAAAACGGGAAGGAGGAGGAGCAGAAGAAGAAGCGCAACGACTAATGCTAACACTGCGGACACAGGGAATTAGACCAGATGCGGTTATTTTTTTGAATGGATGTAAATGGAGATGCTTTTGAGCCTAGAATGCATTGTACTCTGTTAGCTTCTGGAAGCTGTTCTCAAAATGTGCAGCACACAGATAAACATTTGGATTATAATGTTAAGGTAAACTAAGGTAAACTAAATTTTAACCACAATTTTAACCAGTTCGTCAGCCTTTGGAAGGTCAAACAACTGAGTTATGGAAAAAACAGTGTGTCTTTGACATAGCAGCAGCTCAACCAGGCCTTTTTTGCATATTCCGTGGGCGGGGATTATTTAAATGAGTAACATTATGACTTCAGAATGACTGCTCGGCAATCTCATATCGCGTATCTCATATCTTATTTCACTGGAAGGTTAGGTTCAGGTGTAGGGAAGGTTTAGGGGTTCGAATTTGTTCTAAAATAGAGACAGAGTGACACACATCATAATCTGAAAACCATGTCCACTGTACATAAAAAGTATTTATCGACCACAAAAAAAAAAACCGAGCGTTTAAGGACACAAAAGTGGATACAGGCTGGAATGAATGGGTAAATTGTGGGATCCTGACACTCAGTATGCACTAAAAATACACTACTTGTGCAGTAAACATTTTGTCACTGGTAAGTCAAATATCCAAAAGTCAGTTTTATCTATTATATTTCTGTAAGCTAAGCTATCCTTAGGTTGTCGCCGATTACGTTCCCCTCCCCTATGTCTCAATTGCCTATATCCACTTTTGTCTCCTTAAATGCTTGTTTTTTGGGGGTTGACAGCTTATAAAAACTTATTTCTGGGTTTTTAGCTTGTTTGCTGTACACCATGTCACATAGCAGCTTTTAGACATTTTGTTTTTGCTATAAGTCAGAAATTACAAGGAGGCAGCTTCTAACAATGCAAAGGCCATCCTTAAAAATATTTTGGTTTGCAGTAACAGAGAAAAAAAACAAAAAAACAAGGGTCGGTAGGTAGGCCTATATTTTTTTTTTCAAGATTCAATTAGGGCTGCAACAAACGATTATTTTGATAATCGAATAATCTAACGATTATTAGAACGATTAATCGACTATTCGTCGATTATTTCGCCGACTAATCAGTACGTTTGGAACGATTATTCAGCCTTTTCAATTAGTTAAAACACGGAATTATACATATTCTAACTATAATATAAAAAAAGAAAATCACTTCAGCTTTTGAAATGGTTGTTTTAATGAACTTCGAGCAACTAAACAGGTCATTCTCTTTAAGTTTTCAGATTTCTGTCCAACTCAAATCACACACAAATGCTCTCTAAGCATTGTTTAAATATTCTGTTCTCTTTCAATAGAAAAAAAATAAACAAAAAAAATGATCAGCTGCATTACAGACACACTTAAACTGCAAACAATTATTATAAGAATCTTTTTTTTTTTTTAAATTGATATGACAATTGAGCTGAGCTGACAGAGACATTCTCATTCACCTTTTAATTTACAGTATAAAAAATGAACTGACATGATATTCTTCATAACATCTCCTTTTGTAAGTCTTCATGAATATGTAACAAAATACAGGCAAGGGATAAGACTGTAATAACGTTACCTAATAGAGCTACAATAATAAAAACAGCCCCGACTCCTAAGCTCGATCAAGCTTTATTTTATGCAAAAATGAATCATCACATTACTGTAATTATATTATTATTGTTAATATTATTGCTATTATTAGTAGTATTGCATTCTCTAAAAAGAGATTTACTGCTAGTTATTTAGCTTCAGCTGGAGAATCACCTCTCACCGGCTCGTCTCGTGCCGGGTTTTTCCTCTTTAAGTGTTTTAACATGCATGTTGTTGTCCCGTGAAAAGCAAGTTCCGCCTTGCATGTATTGCATACGACAGCATTCTTGGTTTGCAGTTTTGTGAAACTTTACACACCTTACTAGTTCGGATTCGTTTGCACTCCGTCATAATTCGCGCTGTGTTTTCTTCTACCGCAATAGCATTTGTAACGGCTGCATTACACTCTAGCGCTACAGCGCCGTAGCGGTCAAATCGCGATATTGCAGGCCCTTACATTAGGTCACGTGGGATCAAACGACTACTCGACAACAAAGATATTTGTCGACAATGTCGACTAATCGTTTCAGCCCTAGATTCAATGTAATGAATGTTCAATGTTTTGGTCATGGTGATTACTTATATATGAATATAAACACATTTGCATATCGTGACGTCACTGACAGTTTTTCCAGAACTTTCGTGCCAAGTTAAAGCGGTGTTGAGAGAAAAAAGACAGAGATTTTGAGAAGTTTTATTACCGTAAAACTTCAAATAATAGCCGAGTCCCAAATAGACGCCTGTCTCTTTTACACGCCTGGTGTGGATACAGGTTTGGATAAATAAAGGCCGGTCTCTAATAGAGGCCCGGTCTGTTTTTTTGTTTCGGGTTGTATTTAATCTTCTAAAACCCGTCAGATCGTCGGTTTAAGCCAGTTCTATGGTGCAGATTGCGCACACAAGAGAGCCCTGCGCATCTGGGCGGGAGCTGTAAGCGCAAGCAAGGCAGGCAGAGAGAGTTAGCGCCGCGTCGCGTCTATGACAACTCGAGGTACACCGGACTAGAAGCGCCGCGTCGCGTCCATGACAACTGGAGGTATCGCACACCGGACAAGAAGCGCTGTGCCGTGCCGCGCCGCGCCGCGTCTATGACTATTCGAGGTATCGCACCGGACGAGAAGCGCCGCGTCGTGTCCATGACAACCTGAGGTATCGCACACCGGACGAGAAGTGCCGCGTCGCGTTCATGACCACTCGAGGTATCGCACACCACACCAGACGCGCACTTTGTCATTTTATGGCCAGCAATATAGTTATGTTTAAGGACATTATGGAATTAAGATCATGTCTGTACTATATGATTGTACTGTACAAATACAATCGTTGCTAAGTCTGCAGTCTGAATTCACTTTTCCTCAGAGCGTCCGTTTACTGAATGATTTTAGAATATCACCTGAAAATCCGATAACATCAGCAGTTTCCATTCAACCAGCTGATTTCTGTAAATGAATGTAAAACTAAATGTATATTGCAGCACAAGGTGAAGTCTCAACACACACTAAATGAAAGGCCTGTCTCATATAGACGCCTGTCTCATACAAGCCGGTGCAGTTCGGCGATTTGGGAAAATAAAAGCCCGGGCTATTATTTGAAGTTTTACGGTAAATAACATTTGAAAACATGTATGAACTGAACTGAACATGTAAGGGTGGCGCTGCCAATAACGCACCTAAAAGCTGTCACAAAAAAAAAACGGAAAAAATAATGATTATGAATATGTCAAATATAGCAAGGAGACATTTCAATTGTTTATTAATAAACAAGTGTTTTCTGTGTCAGTGTCGACTGCAAAAATGAAGATGATGATGCTTACTTGCGTATAATCAACATAGATGAAATAAAAAATAAATTATATATGTACATTTTTTTCATTTTTTTTATATATTTTTATTTTATTTTAACAAATATGAAACTAAATTGTTTTATTTGTCTAGGCTACAACACATAGGCCTATTAGCCTACAGTAGGCCTACCGAGAAATTTAATGTCAGAGCGGGATTTGAGCGAACGCCGTCTTACCAGTGAGCATGTGGGGGGAGAGGTACGATTTTCGAATAATCATCGAATATTATATTGCTTGATATGCCAATCCTTAATATTTGGTGTTTTAAATGCCTGTTCTCTCTCTGTGAAAGTTTTAAAGCAGTCTTTTAGTGCCACTATCAGAGCGCTCACGTCCGTAACATTGTTTTTTCCTCATAAATGCGAACACGAAAAATAAAATAAAATGAATATTTTATGTTCTGTGAGAGCCAACCCTTCTTCATCCGGTGGTTATATTACTTTTGGTTTGCGCAGTGTAACTGACAGAATTACTAAAAAATATTTTGCCACCTAAAAGTTAAAGACTGTTTGTGTCACGTCCGTAACGCATGTGTATTTCCCTCATATTAAATATAAAACGCATGTGTAGACTGATATTTTTCTAATGTCTGGACTCCTTTATTAAGGGAGTATGGATGTATAAACAGACGTTTCAATATATTGGTATTAAATGCATTTTCTGAGAATTTATATTTCAAGTTTTGACTGCAAATGTCACGTCCATAACGCTGGAATTGCCCAATAGCAATTTAAATATGTGATAGCATTGGATCTGGACGGGAAGGATAACTCTGGGAGTTGGAAGGGGTGTGTCGTGATTCTGCCTTCTCACACCGCGACACATGTTCGTGGATCTGAGTGTCACGATTTCGGTTTCATTTCGCAAATCGTTACAGCCCTAATAATCATAGATTAGGCAAAGGGTTTTTATTTAAAAGAAAGAAAGAGATTTTTTTTTTTCAATTTTCTTTCTTTTCAATTTTTATGTTGTTGTTATATCCCTATGAGGGTGGTGGGTGGAAAAATGTTTAAAAGAAAGTTGTATACAGAAAATGTGTTAACCTTAAAATCGGGGATTTTTACCTCTGTATGCTATATAAATGATTTTCTTTTGAAAAAAAAAAAAAAAAAAAAAAGAAAGAACATAGCCTACATTTGTATGTATGTATATAGGCAATTTATATTCATATTACTTACTAAAATATAATTAATATTATTTTATTGCATTTGTAGTCTATTAATTGTTTGAAGAGTAAATAATAATAATAATAATTCTGGCAAGTTTACAACCGGCAAGTCGGTCGGACTTAAAGGAAAAAATTATAATAATTGGGTTGGTCCTAAATTGACAGGGTCGGTCGGGTTACGGCAAACAAGAATATTTTTAAGGATGGCCAAAGTCAATGGAGATGGTTGTATTTTGGAGCTCCCGAGTCCCACCCCCATTTGGGAATCTCCAGGCTGCAGTCACATCCTTCTCCAATCATAAGACAATCTCTGTTAGTGGACAATAAATCACGTGACTGCAAAGAAAAGTTTCTTTTTTTCACGAAACGTGTGCTCCAGCACGGAGCTTCAATTGCGCTGAGTAGCCTACTCGATACGCGATTTGAAGCTTCAGTGTCATCTGACTAACATCACTATTCTGAACACATTACAATTTATAGTTGATTCAGTTTATATAGAGGTCTGTGTTTTAGGTTAATATTTTGGTGGAGCTTTGCCCCTCCTGCGCCCTTACAGACGAGATGCGGCAGTTTTGACTGTTAGTAAATCTGCTTAAAAAAAATCTGTATTATAAAAACCGCTAGTCTAAATAATTGTGACATGATCATGACTGCCATCGGCAATCTCACCAATCGTTAAGGCCGAACTTCGAAGTTCGAACACACTTAATCCTACTCAAGCATTGAACACGTGTTAAACACGTGTGCGACATGGGATTGTCAAAGCACAAACATACCTTAGTGTCATGGTTACCATGTAAATTAGCGGCCGATCGCCAACAATGATCAGTGGTTTATGCGTCTTCACGGTTCTCTTCCTGTTTTCCAAATGTTTATGGCTGCGCTCCACTCCAAATTCGTATGCCCTTATTCACACAACTTCTACATCTCCAGTCCTGTATCCAATGGCATAAATCAGTGCACAGCACACTGCACTTTCGGTTTTCCTCTTTTTTTGTTTTAATGGTGATCGGCATCCGACGGTGCATTACCGCCACCTACTGTACTGGAGTGGGCCTGAGGCAACTTCCTCCCAAGTAAAAAAAAAATTCCTTAAATTCTGTTAATTAATCCAGTTCTTCTCAAGTATTTTATTAAACTTTCATTATTATCATTATCATTAAGTATGTCTTTAATGTTGACTTTCATTTTACCTTTCTTCCTAATTTCTTCCTTTAATATTTCTCTTTTGTGAGGTACTTTTGGAAGTGACTTAATATATGTTCAGATTCCTCATCTTGACAATGTTCACATAAGCCATTATGATGTTTCCCTATTATATGTAATGTTTTATTTAATCCTGTGTGTCCCATTCTCAACCGTGCGATTATTCCCTCTATTTTATTTTTTCCTTTACATACCCTCCTACTTCCTACTTTCTTCTAATGTACCTGTTACTGTATGGAAGTAAAATAATGTCAAATGTTTTTGAAACAAAAAGCCTGTTGAATTGCACTACTTGAAAAAATATAGGCATTGCATTACCCATGCTTGCATTTTAATGCATTGTATTTTTAGGGCTTACATTTTCATGGGCTGAAATTCAACATGGTTGAATATTTAAGCTGTGAATATTTCAATTAAAAACATTTCAAACACATTTTAATTATTACAAATTCAATAATCCATATTCACCTTTCATATTTCACTTCCAAAATATTCAAACTGTTTAAAAATATAACCTATAATATTCAACAGGCAATTTTCTGTCCATTTTATTTCACTTTGCAAATTCGCTTCCACAAATTCAGTGGTTCAAATTCGACAGTAAATTTAACGGAACTGCAGGAAAAGCAGTAGATTACCGAGATACTCTCCATCTGCTGTTAGTCAACCTCACCAGCAGGTGGTGCAAAAGCTCGTGTTGTTGACGAAGACCAGCAACAGTTAGAGCAAGCCATTCATTCATAAAACTCATTTAACAACAATATAAGTGTATTTGTGATTATTATGACGGGTTTTATGTTAAATTCAGTGTCTTCACGGCTACTTTCCCTGTGTAGCCTACAAGCATCTTTCTCTACCGTGAACAAGATTATAATGTTATTCCCCAATGCGGATATACAGATCCAATATTACATTTTTGAGGTTGACATATATTTCTCTTGGTTGTTTAGTTGCCATAACTTTATATTGTGGCGATGTGCCTCATGCAGGCTATTAGGGTTTCCCTCAATACTTAAGGATTCCCCAGCTGGACATATAAAACGCTTAACGTATAGCTTAATGGACTAATTACAGTGATATAAAAGACCAAACTCGCAGGCAAGCAGTTTGACTCAGAATAACGCCCAAAGTTTAATGCTGAGCGTTTCCCAGATAGACTGGCATAAAGTTGGCTTGACGTTGGACGTTCGCACATTTAGGGACCGTCTCTAAAGTGTATACGACTTTGGTATACACGTTTCTAACTTCAATAGCATTTGAATAGAACGACTTACAGTCATAAAACCAACTGTAAAGTGTTCATGTAGTGTCAGGCATAATGCGCACCCTTTGGATTTTTTATATTTATTCAAATAAATTAAAGTTTGCTATTGAAGTTAGAAACGTGTAGCCTATGCCAATGTTTTATGCAACTTTTGAGACGGTCCCTAAATGTGCGAATGTCCAATGTCAAGCCAATTTTACATTTATTAGGCTACATTTAGTCATTTATTTAGCAGAAGCTTTTATCCAAAGCGATTTACAGTTAAACTAACAATAGGAGGACAACAATATGCAAGTGCTATGACTCTTCCCAGTTAAAGCTAATGCAATACACGTAGGCATAGCCTACTATATACTGTAGAGAGAGAGAGAGAGAGAGAGAGAGAGAGAGAGAGAGAGAGAGAGAGAGAGAGAGAGAGAGAGAGAGAAAAGAGAAGAGAAAGTGTTAGTATTGATCAAGTGTTGATTTTATGCCAGTATATCACGAAACACTCTGCATGAAACTATGCGCGTTACGTTCATATTCTTAGTCCATCGAGCCTATACAGTAGCCTACAGCCTACATCCCCAATAAGGTGTAAGTTTGGTCTTTTATATCACTGTCCATAAACTACGTTAAGCGTTTTGTCCCGACAGAAGGGGAATCCTCGAGTGTGAGGTATTGAGGGAAACCGATTATAATCCTGTTCATGTAGAGAAAGCTGATGACATGTAGGCTACACAGGGAAAGTAACAATGAAGTTATTGAATGAAACATAAACACAGCTTTTGTGTCTTTATCATCTTTTCCGCATATAGGCCTATACTGACACAGATAATCATTTTCATTTTATGAATGAATGGCTTGCTCCAACTGTTGCTCTGTCTTCGTCAACAACACGAGCTTTTGCACCACCTGCTGGTGAGGTTGACTAACAGCAGATGGAGAGTATCTCGGTAATCTACTGCTTTTCCTGCAGTTCTGTTAAATTTACTGTCGAATTTGAACCACTGAATTTGTGGAAGCGAATTTGCAAAGCGAAATAAAATGGACCGAAAATTGCCTGTTGAATATTATAGGTTGTATTTTTAAACAGTTTGAATATTTTGGAAGTGAAATATGAAAGGTGAATATGGATTATTGAATTTTTAATAATGAAAATGTGTTTGAAATGTTTTTAATTGAAATATTCACAGCTTAAATATTCAACCATGTTGAATTTCAGCCCATAAAAATGCAAGCCCTAAAAATACAATGCATTAAAATGCAAGCATGGTTAATGCAATGCCTATTTTTTTTTTTCAAGTGCAATTCAACAGGCTTTTTGTTTCAAAAACATTTGACATTATTTTACTTCCATATTACTGCCCTATCCCAAATATGTTGCCATTCCTTTATTATACTACTCTTAATTATTACTGTGCTTCAGATTTACTATATAGGATTTCCATAACTACATCTACCTTACATGCTTCGTTAGCTATAAAATGTCAGCCGTTTCATTTCCTTTTAACTCCTGTATGTCCAGGAATCCACATGAATGCTATTGTCACATTCACTCGCTGAAGTCTAAATAAGATTTCATATATTTCATACAGTCTTGTCTGTCCTTTGATGATAACGTTGTCTTCATTGAAATCAATGCTGAACTGGAATCTGAACATATAATTACCTTCCGCATACCATTTTCCTCGATCCAGTTCAGAGCATTATATTATTATAGCCATCAGCTCTACTGTATATATCGCCAGGTGATCTGTAGTTTTTATCTTCATTGAAATTGCTAATTCTGGTATAAAAACACCAAAAACTTTTTTTGACACCACAGTTAAATCTAGCACTGATACACTTCATGTACATCAACTCTAGTCCCTCTTCCATCATTTACACAAACCAAATTAATTTCTTTGAACAATAACTCAATTACCTCTCCATTGTCATCTAGTCTTTCCCCTCCCCACATTGTACTACTGTATGTGTATTAAATCTCCACATATAATCACTCTCCGTCCATTAATCTCTCTAATTTGTCTCATTTTACCAATATCCAGTTTTTTAACAAAGATTATAATAATTAACTATTATCAGTTTTACTCCTTAAATCCATGCTGCTATCTGTCAGGAATCAGAACAACACAAACAGGTAAAGTTTGCAAGGAAGTTTATTTGCACAAAGGAACAGTCACGGCAGGTAAGTTGACGAGTAGTGGACTAATCTGGATGAGTCAATGGATGAGGTGGAACTGACAAAGTCTCTTATCTGTTACAGGTTGTAGATGAACGGAAGAAGTCAAACGGGCTGAAGCAGGTGGGCAGATGAAGACAGAAGATCCGGTGGACAGGCTGAGTAATCCGAAGATGCAGGTGAGTATTCAAAGCAGGTAAGTGGTTATGCCTTCGTCTCAGTTTGAGTGAGTCAGAATGTCGTTGTTGAATCAACGAGACCTGACAACTGAATGAGGGAACTGGTGGTGTATTTAAACAGTGAGTGAAGTGACAGGAGATTGGCGACAGGTGATGATGACAGGTGCAGGTGATCAGAACTCAGGGGATGCAGAACGAGTGGGCGGAGTGTAGAGGTCTGGCGCTGACGCTGATGTATCCGTGACAGTACCCCCTCCTCCACGGCCAGCTCCCGAGGGCGGAAATGACCGACGACGGGGACGACCACGACCTCTCGGCACCGGACGACTGGGATGAGCTGAGTGAAAGTCTGGTAAGAGTGTAGGGTCGAGTATGTCATCACGGTGAACCCAGCATCTCTCCTCGGGGCCAAAACCTTCCCAGTCCACGAGATATTCTAGTTGGCCGCCCCGTCGCCGGGAGTCGAGAATGTCCAGGACACGATAGATGTTCTCGTCTTCGGGGTCCACAGGAGGAGGAGGTACGTCATCAGCACCAGACCCTGGGGAAGGAGGAAAGAGAGGATCAATGTAAGGTTTGAGCAGAGAGACATGGAATGAAGGTGAGATGCGGTAGTGTGAGGGGAGTGATAACCGGTAGGTGACTTCGTTGATCTGCCTCTGTATCGCGAACGGACAGATGTACTTGGGACTCAGCTTGCGGCAGGCCTGTCGGAGACGGATATCCCTGGTTGAGAGCCAGACCTTTTGCCCAGGTTGGTATAACGGGGTTGCAGATCTTGCGTCGGCCTGGCTCTTATGTCTCCGAACAGCCCTTTGCAGATGGACGTGTGCTGAGTCCCAGACCCTCTCGCTTTCCTGGAACCAATGGTGGACTGCTGGAACATCGGATGGCTCACCAGACCAGGGAAACAGGGGCGGTTGGAAGCCGAGTATGCACTGAAAGGGCGTGAGACCCGTGGTGGACTGTTGAAGGGAGTTTTGTGCATACTCGGCCCAGGGTAGATACCTGCTCCAGCAGTCTTGATGATCATGGCAATATGACCGCAGGTATCTCCCGATCTCTTGTATTTTCCGCTCAGTCTGGCCGTTGGACTGGGGGTGATATCCAGACGTTAGGCTGACTGAGACTCCCAGAAGGTTGAGGAATGCTTTCCATACCCTGGAGATGAATTGTGGACCCCGGTCAGATACAATATCTTCTGGTATTCCGAAATGTCGAAATATCTGAGTGAATAGAGCTTCAGCTGTCTCGAAGGCTGTAGGTAGACCTGGCAGAGGAATGAGCTTGCAAGCTTTTGAAAAGCGATCAACGACGACCAGTACACACGTGTGAGAGTCAGAAGAAGGAAGGTCCGTGATAAAATCCACTCCCAGATGAGACCAAGGCCTGGTAGGTATGGGAAGAGGTACCAGTTTACCTTCTGGGAGGCGTCAAGGGACTTTGGCCATGGCACAGACTGAGCAGCTCTTCACGTACCGGGAGACATCCTGGGTCATATTGGGCCACCAGTATCGTTGTTGTACAAGCGAGAGGGTCTGTTGGCTGCCTGGGTGTCCAGAGCCCGGAGATGTATGGATGGAGTCCATGAGGGACAGACGCAGGCGAGTGGGAATGTAAGTCCGTCCCTCAGGACCTCCCGGCGGAGCAGGTTCAGTCCGGGTGGCATCGGTAATGTGATCGTCTATGCTCCACTGGATAGGACTGACAATCACGGCTGGAGGGAGTATGGATTCCGGAGTAGAGGTGATGGTATCAGGTTGGTACAGACGAGACAGGGAGTCGGCTTTGACATTCTTGTCCCCAGGACGATAAGTTACTTTGAAATTGAATCATGTGAAGAAGAGTGACCAGCGGGCTTGACGAGTGTTGAGTCTTTTGGCATCATGGAGGTATTCCAGGTTGCGGTGATTGGTAATGACATCAAAAGGATGTTTAGCTCCCTCCAGCCAGTGTCTCCATTCCTCAAGCGCGAGTTTGATCGCTAGAAGTTCCCGGTTGCCGATGTCATAATTCTGCTCCGCCGGGGACATCTTCTTGGAGAAGAAGGCACATGGATGGAGTCGAGGAGGCTTCCCCTGCCGCTGTGATAGGACCGCTCCTACCCCGGTGCAGGACGCGTCCACCTCGACGAGAAATGGAAGATCAGGGTTGGGATGGACGAGGGTAGGAGCGGAGCCCAAAGAGAGTTTCAGTTTCTCAAACGCGTGGATGGCTTCGGTGGTCCAGGACAGAAACTTGGCCCCTTTTTTCAGAAGAGAGGTGATGGGTGCACTGATCTGACTGTAACCTTGAATGAATCTTCGGTAGAAGTTCACGAAGCCCAAGAAACGTTGAAGTTCCTTTATGTTGGAGGGTAGTGGCCAGTTGGTGACGGCATCCACCTTCCTCTGGTCCATGGTTATTCCATGAGGAGTGATCACATACCCCAGGAAGTGGATAGTTCTTTGATGAAACTCACATTTCTCCAGTTTCAGATACAGCTGGTGTTCACGCAGACGTTGAAGGACAGACTGGACATGATGGTGGTGCTCAGACAGGTTGGTAGAGTATATGAGGATATCGTCTATATAGATGATGACAAATTGATGCAGGAAGTCTCTGAAGATCTCGTTCATGAACCCCTGAAATACTGCAGGAGCGTTGGACAACCCGAAGGGCATGACCCTATATTCGTAGTGGCCTGCAGGGGTGATGAACCCAGTCTTCCACTCGTCTCCTTTTCTGATCCTTACCAAATTGTAGGCACTGCAAAGGTCTAATTTTGTGAAGATCTGAGCACCACGAAGTTGCTCCAGGGCGGCTGGAACCAGAGGAAGGGGATACCGATATTTAACAGTGGAGTTATTGAGGGTCCGGTAGTCGATACAGGGGCGCAAGCCTCCGTCCTTCTTGCCTACAAAAAAGAAACTGGAAGCGGCAGGGGACGTAGATGGCCGGATGTAGTTTTGACGGAGAGCCTCCTCAATATACTCCTCCATGGCCTTCTGTTCCGGGATGGACAGTAGATATATTTTACCACGCGGTAGGACCGCCCCAGGCAGCAGGTCGATCGCGCAGTCCCATGGCCGATGTGGTGGAAGTTTGGTGGCCAGCTGTTTATTGAAGACATCCTGGAACGCCCGGTAGATGGCAGGGATTTCATGGTGTTTGTCAGTGGCTGGACTTTCGACGGACGTAGAACACATAGGAATTTCCCGGACTGGGAATGAAGAAGAGTGAAGAATTTTCTTGACCTGAGACAGACAGTGTGAAAAGCAGTCACTTCCCCATTGACAAACCTCTCCCGTAGACCAGCAGATGTTCGGGGAATGCAGTTCCAGCCACGGGCATTCCAGGATGATATCTGCCATAGAACCCTCCAGCACCAGAAACAACAACTCCTCTTGATGAAGACAACCGATTTTCAAGGTTATGGATGGACTGCTGTGACATATCTTCCCACGACCGAGCGGTTTACCGAGGATGGACTGAACCCGAAGAGTCTGTGGAATGGGTCTTCGGCGGGTTTGAAGTTTTTGAAGAGTGGCGAGAGAGATAAAATTACCAGCGGACCCAGAGTCAATTAACGCTTGCGCTGAAAGAGATCGTTTGAGGTAAGTGATCTGAACCGAAGTGTATTTCATTTGTGAAATAGGTGAATGAAGACGTACTGTACTCACCGCCGGTCGTGGGGGACGTACTGGACAGGAGATGAGCAGGTGACCAGTGGATCCACAGTAGAGACACAGGTTATTGTTAATGCGATGCTGGCGTTCAACAGAGGATATATGCGTTGAGCTGATATCCATGGATTCTGGTGCTGAAGGGATGACAGTGGTCGAAGGTCGAGGAGGAGGCAGTGCAGGAAGATCGAGCTGACAAGCGGTGCGGCATTGGTCCACACGGATGGAACGTTGAATGAGATTTTCTAAACCAATGATGTCATCATGAATGGTTAGCTGTAAACGAATCTCGGGCTCTAAACCTTGAAGGTAAGCCGTAATGAAAGCCGGCTCATTCCATCCGCTGGAAGCTGCCAGAGTGCGAAATTGTAATGCATAGGAGGAAACCGATGTTTTGCCTTGTCGTAAGCGAAATAACTGATCATGGATAGATAGTGAATTGGAGACTGGTGAAAACACTTCCCGGAAATGGCTGATGAAATTGTTGAGAGTTTGAGTTACAATACCTTTTGCATCCCAAAGCGCCCGCGCCCAGAGCAGGGCACGTCCAGTGAGAAGGGAGATGAAAAAAGCGACCTTCGCTCTCTCTGAGGCAAATTGCGAAGCATTCATTTCCATGTACAGCTCGAATTGTAGGAGAAATCCGCTGCACTCCCCCTCCTCGCCTGAGAAGGGCGCTGGCCGGGCCATGGGACTGACAGAGGCAGATGAAGAAGAATGGATGGCGGAGGGTGGTGGAATCATAGATATCATATAAAGGCTAGATGTCTTAAGGCGGAGTCACTTTCGGCATCACCGGCGGCCATCTTAGGACAGGACTCTGTGAATTAAGGTGAGTGAGCAGCACGCACACAAATCCTCTTATCTCGCTGAAATCTGGACGGATTTACAAACGGTTTGGTTTCTTACAAACGTTATTAACGTGGCTATAATTCTGAATGCTTAAACATTTTGAACATAATTATTCATATGTATGCAGTATAATAGCTACATATCTGACGTTTATAACAAACCAAACCGTTTGAAAATCGGTATAAAATTGAGCAAGTTATGGTTATTTAAAAGTACATGCACCATGTTATGAGTGAACGAACATCCTGTCTTAAGATGGCCGCCGTGTGCGGATGTCGAGCTCCATTGGCCAGCAGCGCGGACGAGACATCTAGCCTTTATATGATATCTATGGGTGGAATGGCGTGAGAGGCAGCGGCGATCGGGATAGAGAATTCCTCTTCGCCGTGATCTGTTGGTTCGTGCATGTTGGTCAGGTCTTCTGTCAGGAATCAGAACAACACAAACAGGTAAAGTTTGCAAGGAAGTTTATTTGCACAAAGGAACAGTCACAGCAGGTAAGTTGACGAGTAGTGGACTAATCTGGATGAGTCAATGGATGAGGTGGAACTGACAAAGTCTCTTATCTGTTACAGGTTGTAGATGAACGGAAGAAGTCAAACGGGCTGAAGCAGGTGGGCAGATGAAGACAGAAGATCCGGTGGACAGGCTGAGTAATCCGAAGATGCAGGTGAGTATTCAAAGCAGGTAAGTGGTTATGCCTTCGTCTCAGTTTGAGTGAGTCAGAATGTCGATGTTGAATCAACGAGACCTGACAACTGAATGAGGGAACTGGTGGTGTATTTAAACAGTGAGTGAAGTGACAGGAGATTGGCGACAGGTGATGATGACAGGTGCAGGTGATCAGAACTCAGGTGATGCAGAACGAGTGGGCGGAGTGTAGAGGTCTGGCGCTGACGCTGATGTATCCGTGACACTATCACTATGGACTCCTGATCACTTCCCTTTTCTATTTCTCTGAAAGATAGGTCTTCTTTAATAAATTTTATCCATCCTATACCTTCTTCCCTATCACATCTAATACTTATATCCTGCTATCTAAATCCAAATTTATTCTAAACCATGTCTCTTGAATGCATATGACATCAGGCTTATTTGTTAAATCCTCAATACATTTTTTAACTCCTGTACATTCGCCAAAAGGCTCCTAGCATTCCATTGCAAAATAATTGCTATAGAAATGTACCCACTCTAAGTATTATCTTGACTTGCTTGTGCATTCAAATCGTTTCTCACCTCCTCCCATGTTATCCCACTAACATCAAGATGATGTGCAGCAGCCTTTACTATTACCTGGGTTCTCTCTGTTTTTGACTCGATTTCCATTGTCACATTTATCACTCCTGCAATGAATGTTGCCAACTTTTTTACTTCCACCAACATTTTCTCCTCAACTGATTCTTCTTGCACTTCCATAGCTTGTCTAGTCATTCTGGATCTTCCCTCAATTCCTTATTTTTGATTTATCCTTCTCACTGCTTCATGTGATGTTATTTTGTGTTTTTATTTGCTGAATTTCTCCCTCTTCATTACTGCACACCCTCCAAATGCCACACTATGTTTCCCCACACAAATGCAGCACTTAAGCTGTGCACTACGATTACATTCCTCAAATCCATAATTCTCTCCACATCTTTTCTTTCCTTTACATATTTTGGCCACATGACCAAATCTTTGACAGTTATAACATCTTACGGGTTTTGGAATGTATTCTATACATTATAACTCAGGTATCTAGCTTTACTTTCACTGGAAGTATCTCATAATCAAAAACGATCGCAACGCCCTCACTGTCACTCTTTGTTCCATCCCTGACTGTTTGCAACCGTCTTATCTCTTTGATCTTTCCCCCTCGTAATTTTGACTTTAGATCCTCCATATTTACATTGATTGGCATACCCCAGATTACTCCTTCACTCCAATCACTTCCTATCCCAATATTGCTCATATTTATCACTTTGTATTTGCCTATCTCCTTGATTTTACTTGCTCTTTCTCTCTGTTCCTCACTTATACACAATCAGGTTCAGTCTCTCACCTTAGCCATAAAAATTTCTCCCACTTGGTTTTTTAATATTGATGTTAGTTTAATCGGATTCATTGATGACAAACCATTGCCTTCCCCAAACCTAAGCATGATATTGTATGGTATTGTTTCCTGAGCTATTTCCTCCTGTCTACTGCTTGTTTCACTAGAGCAATTTGTCTTTTGCATTGATTCCCTCAAACTCACCCCCTCTCTTTCCTTTTGATCTCATTGTCTCTTGATTCACCTCCATACTATCATCACTTTCTTCAATCTCACAATCTTCCCACTCAGGCCCATTTCCAGCGGTGCCATTCCACTCCTTACTTCTCCAGTTTGCCCCCACCTACTACGACATCTATCTCCAGCACGCCCTTTGTTCTTTCTGTTGTTTCCATCCAACAAAGCTGAATCCTTTAGACGTTGTATCGCTTGTAAAGTTTTAACCATTCAACCTCTCAATCCCGAGAAGTCAAGTAACTCCAGCCCAGTCCAGACCTTTTGGTCTTGTTGATGCCGCGTGCGCGTGTCAATTGCCCACTCTCGCGAGACAAATAAGCAAATGCAGCTTCAAAAACAAGCCCAAAATAAGCCCTATATTATTAATTATCATCAATATAATTTATTATCAATTATTTATGATCAATAAATGAGCCTGCAACATATTAAACTGAAACCACTCAGAGAGTATGAAAAGCAAACGAAAATCATCAAATTGCAACAAAGCGGGAGCTTCCGATCAGCTGTGAGCAGGTTTGAAGATGGAAAAGGAGAAAAAGTGACATGAAAAGTGACAAAAGTGAAAAGAGACAGTGTCAATCAATGCATTGGAGAAAACCGCGACCATAAATTGGAACATATAGAAACAAAGTTGCTTATCATATTTTCCTAACAAGCAACCATATTTTTTTTAAATAAGCCCAAAACTTGGGAATTGGCGCGTATCCGATAAGTCCACGAGACTATCCCTGTGTCTCAATGTCCACACTATCCATCCTAAACAGTATGCCCCAAAGAATGTTGAAAAGAGTATGTCAAAGGTCTACAGATGGTCTACTGTTTCCGGTGAATTTTCGAAGTGTGGATCCATGCACACTATAGGAATTATTGTGGATCTATGGATTTATTCACGTGGAAAATCTCAGCACTAACGATATTAGTAGGCTAGATCTCATTCAATAACAAATTAAACCAAATGTAGCCTATACTATTGAAAATGATTTCTGGAAAATTTTTATTGTACATATTGTATCTAATTTAGCATTGTATTAGCATTGCTTACGTTGCTCGAGAGCCCACTACTGGTGGAACTCGTGCATAAGGTTTAAATGGAATGCATAAGCCCTTGATCACTTGGAATTCAGTGGAGCTGATTTATTATTTAAACCCCTTTTTAACTTATGAATTTGTTTTATGCATCATTCTATATGTATATAAGTTGTTGGAGAAAATACAATCCTATAGGTAGCCTACATGAGCTGTTGGATTTATTTTTTATTACAAATACACAAAAACAAATACACAAAATAATAAATATCAATAGTAAACTTTGACTGTGCACATAGGGTAGCTACAAGTATTATGTGATTAAATATCAACATAATTATATTATGCTATTATGATATTAATTTTAAAAATAATTCATATCTCATACACTACGGTTAAGCGCAATATGTGATGTCACAATCAAGTTGAATTGTGGGATACAGATCTGCTTGAAGTGTGCATCAGAGTGGACTCGGGCTGCGTTCCAGTCCTTTTTTTAGACACGCACTTGCGAACTTCCGTAAGCACAATCCCTGCCGCCATTTTGAAGTGCGTTCCACTTTGTGAAGTGAGGGAAGTTTATATGGACAGACCATAGACTGTAAAAAAATATGGACGTAGTGTCTGTGACGTCACCCGTAGGTTTCTGAAGAGCATTTTTGAAGCCTAAAGTGGGCGGGGCCGGCCGTCGCCATCTTGGCCTTGCGTCACTCCCGGATAACAGAAAATGGGCAAAGAGGCTGAGAAATCACGCCCAAATAGCTTGACGTGATCGAGTTAGCTCAGGCTGTTAACGGCTCTGGGTAATGCTATTGACAGTACCAAGTCTGCGACTGCACAGGGCCTCGCGCTAAAGTGACACTTGATGATGTAAAGCCAATTAAAAGTTCCTGTTTTTGCCCTTCGAAATATTATAATAGTTAAAAGACATGGCTACAAGTGAGACTGTGTATCTTAATTCTGTACTATTCTGCTAGTTAAAAATTTATTATGCAGTAACTTAATATTACTCTGAGAGTGTGTGTGACAGTGATTTATGGGCATACATGTCAGTCACTCTTTTTTATAGTCTATGGTCCGTCAGCGCGGCATCACTCGTCAAGTTCTGAGATCTTATTCAGTCCATTTTAAATTCTGATTTTGGCCGCCTCTCAAATGGGTTAAACCATAGATATATTGCCTATGAAGTTCAAGTAAATGCGCTAGAAAATCCGCGCTCATTCATGGATGTGCATTTATTGCATGAACGAACGGAGAAAGCGCCGACGCCTGCAGGATTTCATCTGACGGTACATAAGCATATTATAATCTATCTGTTCCGTGAGAGCAGAACGAACGAGCCTTTATTGACGTTTTTAAATTTGAAAACTCCAAAAAGCAACGAAATTGTCAGACATCCATTAGTGCATGTTCACAGAGGAAAACAACTGAAATAACATTACAGCGCTGGTTGTTCTCTCGAACGATACGTTAACTACTCGACGACAACAACAAAATCCAATGCCATGGGCTTTGTACCCAAGTAATGGGTGTATTAAATTGTATGAAATAATCCCGAAAAAAAAGCACAAACACTGCAGCGAAAGCAAGTTCAGCAGCAACATTTGCTGGCTAGTAACAGCAGACAAACGGCTAGCATTGACATCAGCGACAACCCACCTGTCACTCAAGTGGCCACACCCTTAAATACAGAAATTTTAATATTAATCAACTAAACGGATGAGTTATAAAAAAATGCACCCCCCTCACAGTTGTTATGAAGGGCAAAATTAGCTGTATAGACCAAAGCCACATAGAGATCCAGGCTGTAAACATGTTTTTTTCTGCTGTAAAGTTGGTAATTTTAACATGGGGGAGATACAGATTTGACTCACTTCTGCAGCCAGCCCAAGCGGCCAGTTAATGAATTGCAGTTTAACTCACTTCCGTGTTGGTTTCAAGAGAGAGAAGGGGAGGTTGCCGCTTGGGACAGACCCTCATTCCCTCGATTTTGACCAAGGGAGCGAGTCTACTTAATATGTACACTTCAGGCACCTATATGTCCCACAATGCAGTACGATTGTGATGTCCCCACAGATCTCATCTAATCACCACCACAATAAACAACTATATTATATATTAATTATATATATTTTTTTAATTTAAAACAACCCAAACACGCCTATATACATTTGGATGCTGCATTAAACAAATTCTTAAAGGGAAATTTTTTAAATAATAAATAAACTCCATAGCTGATTTCAAGTGATCAAGGGTTTAGGACGTTCCAATTCAGCCCGCCGCAGTTTCCGCCAGTAGTGGACACTCGTGCAACGTAAGCCATGATGTACATCCGAGTGAACGAGACGGAGGGAAGTTAGCGAGTGAAGGGCATGACAATTTTGGACTGGAACGCAGCATCGCTCCCTCTGTCAAAATCGAGGGGTCGAGGAGGGTCTGTCCATAACCTTCCCTCGTCCACTTCACGAAGTGAAACTTACTTCTCCCGAGGGGAAGTGCTTGGGGAAGTTCGCGAGTGCGTGTCAAAGTGAAGTGGAACGCAGCCCATGTCAGTTCTTTTGAATCACTCATCGACACACCGACACGACACGAGATCTGGAAAAAAAAATATCTTCCGGTCTATACTATCGCTTTATTTCAGTGTGGTTGAGCGTGTATTTGACATGGATGATGAAATTAGATAGTGGCGTACGTTATTTAACATAATAATTGTTGAATAATTCTGAACCGATTCTTAGAAACGAACTGTTTAAAAGAACCGGATCGCATAAATGAACTGGACTTTTCATTCCATCACTACTCTACCGCGCTCCGCCCTTTCGTGACTCAGACAGTAAACAACAGGGCTGTAGCCCCGTGCTCCAAATGACATGGTTGGTTCCCTACGCAGTTTCCATTTCTTGAGCATAGGATATCAGTTGAAGTTTGACATTACAAAATGCATGTACGGACAAGTTTCGGAGCCGACACATGACAATTTCTTTTAAAAAACGCTCGAAATTTCAACAATCTCTTTATTCTATCACAGTGTCTATCACTTTATATCACGGTAGTTTCGTAAAGTGTGTCAGATACTTTGTGGTAAGCTAATAGCATCCAGATTCAGTAAATAATATTATACCTTTCCAAAAAAAAAAAAAAAACCTATCAGACACAAGTTTTCAAAATTCTTACTACTGAATATAACATTGGCTCCCTCTGCTGGTCGCACTAAACAAAAAGGAGACAGCCTTAATAAATGCAGTAATGATAAATTCATAAACAACTCCAATAATTGCTAAATCACAAAAGTAAACTACTCAATCTCAGTATTGTTTTTTCTCAGAGATCAGCAAAACATCTGTTTATTGACCATTGCAATTGTTGTCCTAGACGCGACGAGGTGCGTGCTGTGCTTCTCGTCTGGTGTTCGACCCCTTTAGCCGCGGCTACAGAGCGACAAGGCAACACAGTAGAGTTATGTTTACCAGCTGCGCCGTGCTTATCATATTATACAGTGCTCTACTGGCTGAAGTAGTGAGAGTTAAAGAAGCGGGTCAAGTCTTCAAATTGTTGCTAACCTCTATATTGCAATGTTTTTTCCGGGTCATTTTGAATGGACAGCTTTGTCGCTGATAAGCTAACTGAGTGGTGGCTGTCTGAGCTGATAGAGAATTTTAGAGGTGAGCATTTTACTCTTACTGCCCTTATATCATCTCTCTATACCTAAACATTTTTCTTTAATAAAGCTTAAATGTGTCAGTGCAAGATTTTGTGAAAGTACAACTTCTTCGACAGTGGGGTATGCATATCTATGCAACCCTAAAAGATACTTGTGCTTTGTCTTTAAGCTGTTATGCATAATAATGGGCCAGATATTTAACCTTAACTTTGCATTAATGTCATTACACTTGTTAATGAAAGAAAAGATGGACAGTATCTGTCATTCACACAAAATGGGTAATGCTGCAAAAGAACCACATTAGTTAACTAGCAATTTGGGCCACGTAAAAAAACAACAACAAAAAAACACAGCATGCCCTTAAAAGTGATTATTTGTTAGCTTGATAATGAAAGAGTGTGGTGAGTGGTTCACAATTGTCTCGACTTATTAACAATACTCATGTTGTCTGAGTATTCTGTCTTTCAGATGAAGACATAGATGAGGAAGCATTTCTTCTCTTTGATGAGGACACTATCAAAAATCTTGTACCCAAAGTTGGCCCCAGGCTTAAATTCCTGAGGCTCTTCAGAAAATTGTTGTTTATTTTTCTATTTTTTATTTCTAATATTGTTATTACAGTGTGAACTAAAATAAATAGGAAAATAAATATGTCCAAGTGTGTGTTTTTTCATATAGATTTTAATTTAATGCAATAAAAATGTAAAAGTGCTTGAAGTGTGTAATATAATGTAAAACAAAGTTTTATCTTCTGAAATAAGGCATACTGGGATAGTAACCCAAGTTAGGTTATTTTTTACCCAACTCCTGGGTTAAAAAAGGATCAACTAAGGAAAGACAATACAAAAATCAACAGAGGGTCAGATGTACCAGCCATGGCAACAGAGTCATCAGAACCAGCAGCATCAAGTGTCAGGGCCTGTCAACCCATGGGGTGGCTGGGAACAAGACTACTAGGGATGCTCAGAGAGTCCTACAGGGAGGGGTCAGCATCCAATGATATCATCTAATGCTAACCAAGAACATATGCTGCAGGTTAAGATAGAGGACAAGATAACACGCATTATGCTCGATATGGGGGCGACATGTACGTGGCCCAAATTTTGCCTCTCACCTCCCTAGATCTGGAAAATACGTCAAGACAGTAGGATTCTTGGGACTGACGCAGCTAATCCCAATGACGGGCCCTGTCAGCATAAAAATAAATAACTCAGAGATAAAGATTCCTGTACTAGTGTCAGAAAAAACACCAGTTAATCTCTTGGGTAGGGATGCTATATGCAAACTAAAATTACAGATATGGTGCTCTCCTGAAGGAATATGCATAGATAATACAGGCATAAAACAAATGACAGTAATAAGTAATAGTAACCTGCAGGAACCACAAGCAAACATATTTTGGTTAGTGAACCTAGACAAGGGAGTAGGAGAAACACTTGAGAAATGGAGAAAGTATATAAAGGAACAGCTTAGGAAACCAAGCCCACCAGAAACTGAGTTTCATTGTACCATGAGATATGACCCCCTTAGAAACCCAAGACTGGAAAAAGACTGGTTAGAAAAAACCAAGGGACAGGATATATATTTGAACTCAAATTATGTAATCGTAGGACCAGCAGGGGCAGCATTGCAAATTGAAGAATGTGACTTTACTAAAACATGGTTTAGGGTAGATGATTCAATCCCACATGTTACTCTACACCTGAATGAAGGGTGTCAAGCAAAAGACTTAGGCCCAATGATGCTGAAAGCCACAGAGAAATAATGGGAAGCCACTGAAAACCATTTCATTTTTCAAACACCAGATTTGACACATCTTAAAACTTTATGCACAACCACCATAGGGATCCCTAAATTAATAGTACAAATATAAAAGAAACATGAATTGAAGTTAAAAATGGAGGAGCTGATATTGGAGATGGAACAAAAGGTACCCATCCGGTTGTAGTCTAAACATGACACAGATGTGGGCCTGGTGAAGTCAGCAAATCCTGTTAGAATTTGAGTAAAACCTGGAGTTTAGCCGCCAAGAAAACAACAACACCCATTAAGGCGTGAAGCAGTGGAAGGAACAAGAAAAACAATTGAAGGATTGGTAAAGGCTGAAGTGCTGGTTGAAACTACTAGTTATTGTAACACTCCCATTCTACCAGGTGAAAAGGCCAATAAGTCCAAATGGAGTGCATGACTTAAGGGCAGTCAGTGAGGTAGTGGAAGATTGGCCAGCAGAAGTCCCAAATCCGCATACGCTGTTGACAAATGCTCCGCCTGCTGCTAATTATTTCACTGTAATTGATCTCTGCTTTGCATTTTTCAGCATACTGTTAGCGGACGAAAGCAGATACCTTTTTTCCTTCACTTTCCAAGGTAGTTGGCCCCTTCTGTCTCGAAAGACAATGGCTGCGCCTTCTTTAGCTTGATTTGGAAGATCTAAGACTATATCGCATATTATAGCACCAAACTAGACATTGTTGCTCAAGGCTACCCACCATGCTATCAACAAGGCTTAGCTGCTGTATATTTTGCTTATGATAAAGCTTCTGCTGTCACCATGGGCTATCCAGTCATAATATACACCCATCATAAAGTTGCTGATTTAATAGAACAAGGACGTTTTGTTTTAAACCAAGCTAGATACTTAGAATACTCCACTTTACTAACCTATCCTGATACAATAAAGAGATGTACAACGACAAACCCAGCAAATTTAGTCCCGTTAGAAGAAGGAACACCTCATGAATGTGTTTCTGCCTTTACTCGTCTGAGACCAGATTTGGAATCAACACCAATTGTTGATGCAGACGTGGACTATTTTGTAGATGGCTCATGTTTCAGAGGCCACTTATGCAATCATGCAAGTTTTGATGTTGTACAAAGAGATGGAGACATCATTTCAATTATGTTGTGATGCAGCATTGTGAACAACCTTGCTCAGCACAACTGGCCGAACTAAAAGCACTTATTGAAGCTTGCATGTTGGCTAAATACAAAGTAGCCAACATCTATACCGATTCTGCATATGCCCATGGCGTATGTCATCTCTTTGGTGCAGTATGGAAATAAAGAGGATTCAAAAAGAGTGATGGAACCCCAATTCAACATTGGGACCAAATTACTAAGCTGATCAAAGCTATGATGTTCCCCACCAAATTGGCTATTATCAATGTCAGGCTCATAAAAAAGGCAATGACTGTGTAATTAAAGGCAACAATGTATGGAGATAACATGAAGGCCATATGATAGCCCCCACCCCATTGCTTAACATTTTAATTCCAGATGCGCATGGTTTTGACCATTGCGCAAGGAGGGAGATATTGAGAAAGATCAAGGATTTTCGCAAGGATTCTGGTCCGATACAGGATGGTGTACCCCCTCCAGAGGACTCAGGGTCAGAAGGTGGGAGAGCTCCTGATACTGATCCTAGCAGTGATACATACGCTGCAGCAACTGCCTCAGGCACAAGGCCTCCAGAAGAGCAGTCTCCTGAAGCAGGACCCTCCACCAGTGAGCCATACCAACAAGAAAAGTTTGCCGAATTCAACCTCCAGGACATTGATCTCCCAGACATCGACCTTCCAGACATTGAACGGAATGAGTCACCTTAACATGACTAAACCAACACGAGGTAACAAAACGTGCAAACACAATGTAAGAAGGTCCCTGAAGTGGGATATGGCCACTGATGAGAACTACACCAAAACTGAATATGATTTTGAATCAGAACTAAGAAAGGAAAAGAGAAATGATTGGACACTGCTTATCAGAATGAATGGTACAGGTGGGCAGAATATACGGTAAAACAGACAAAAAAGAGCACTTGTGTTTTATGCTCACCCTCTCCTTTGAGAAAGTTAATTATATTGCCAAACTAATATGACATTGTACATTGTGCCAGATTTTATTTGCAGTATTGTGACAACCAAACTGATCGAATAACTCCATATTGCCCAGTGGAATGTCTAGCCATGTTGGGGAGCCAGCATTACCAGAAATGTTATAACCAGAAAGGGTAGGGAAGTGAATGCAAAAAGCTTGATGTAAGAATAGACCCAACCAAATGAGAAACCCCAAAGAACTACATACTAGACACATCATTAGAGTATGAATGATTTAACAAAACTAATGGTTGACAGGCAAGTGTGCCATAATATGGCACCTAGACAAATAAATGTATTATGACCCAAATGTGTATAAATCTTTCAGCATAATATATATGCCAGAGCAACAGTAAATAATAACATGACAATCACGACTGTTCAAGAGAATTGTGAAAACGCCACATTGATTTTTCCTTTGACAGAATCTGTTTCAAGAACTTTGAAACAATTGGGACAGGTCTGGATGAGCTAGATGACATCCTGTAAGGAGTTCTGGTGAAGGGGTAAGGAACGGGGTACCTTGTTACTTTTTGATTTCTAACAGTTTTGATTCTGTTTTTGTAAAGAGAGGGAGGTAGCAACACTGTGTATTTTATTTTTGGGGCAAAATTAGATAGATTATTAGAACATGGGTAGAGTAGGGAGTTAGTTAGAGGGGGTTTTCTCTGTTTCTTTGGTTTTATGTAAGGACCCCTTCCTGAATATATTTTTTACACTTATCCTACTGAGAATATTTGTACATATAATCACACTAACTGTTCATAAATATGAATATGTGTATGAGAGGGGACGACATAAGGTTTGAAGCAGGTCATTGCCCGTGGTACGAGGTAATGCGACCAGATATGAAGGAAAAAGAATGTTTTTACTACTTTTTGTCACTTATCCAACACTTTACTCGCTCTAAAGAGTTCTTTTAATATTTTAACGTTTTTTTATGAATTTAATGTGAAAGTACATGCATTAGACTACTGGAAAATGTTTCCACAGGGTAAAAAGAGAAATTAATTACAAGCGCGGTCACCGATTGCCGAGCCAGCATGGGCAGATTCAACTGGTGGTTTAAAAACCCACTGTCTGCTCCAACACCAGATAACGCCCTAGGCAGGACCAGGGCACCTCTGGCAACGATGGAGCAACCCAGATAGCACTCCAGGCCACCGGAAGCGCCTGTGCAGTTCCTTTGGCACCATGGGACAATCCTAACTTCAAGTCTGTACACTGAGATATGTTGATTATACTGGAAATCAAATGTTTGAAATAATCTATCCCTTCAAAGTGATGATCCAACAGGAGAGTGAGATCTTTTACTCCACTCCAGTCAAAGGGGGGTGGAGATGTTTGGTCTCACTATTCCTCCAGAGTGTACCTTTGTGATGTAAGCCTATTGATAAGAAAGATGGGTGGTCTATATTGGCCATGATTGATAGATAACAGAGAGAGGTTTATTCAAGAAGATACTTTCTGGGTCAAAAGTGAAGGTGGGACTACAGTTAGTCCCAAAGGGGGGATGTGTTGGAGAATTCCCTTTGTCTCATGTAAAAGTCTGAATGCAGTAATGCCAAGCAGAAAATAGGTCACAGGGATAAGAGAATTGAAAAGTACCCAAAAACCTGTAAGGAGGGATGCAGGTGTTGGGAAGCACTGGAAGAAAAACATTATATAAGATGGTTTGAGATGTTCCACCAATAGAAGAAGGTCTAGAGGGGGATGTTTTTAATGGTGACAAGGACACAAGGAGGGACAAAAAAGAAGAGATGGATATGAGGATGCCCATTGGGCACCTAGCGATAAGAAAAAGGTATAAGACATGAAGACTGGCAATGGTAACTTTAGATGGCCAGCTGGCATCTCACTTTGTTGTTTGTTCAATAAAGTTAATTCTTCTGAGACCTGGAACTTCGACTCTGAGAGCTTCCTTTGAGATCCGAACCAAAGACTTTGAATTTGGCACAACAGGGGTCGTCGCTGCGGCTCCGTCGAGGTCGCCTAGGTCATCGGTGTCCTGTCACTCTGGCTACACAGTGAGCTCCACCTCCTAAGTGGTCATCGCATCCTGTTGTCACCATGATACCATCCGGCTGTCTTCACCCATGGCTCCTCCCTCCAGCTACAACGCCATTGAGCGCTTTCCTCGTTGTGCACTTGGGTTTCATCTACCTGCCCCTGCTCAAGGCCATCCCATGGATGGGGGCATTCTGTCACGGTTCTGTTAGTTTGGACTTTTTGTGTTTTACCACCTTCTGCCTGAGTTAGTCGTTTGTTGTCTTGGTGACTCATTATGTTCAGCTGTGCACTCATTATCTACCTCGATATCATGTGTACTTAAGTTCACTTCTGTTTGTGTTCATTGTCGGGTATTGTCTATGTTACATGTGTGTGAGTAGCTCTCTTTCCGGTTTGGATGTATGCCTGTGATATAATTAAAGAGACTTTCCGCTTCATCATCGTGTTCGTGTCGATCATCTACACAGCATATGTGACGATTTAAAATAATGTCTTATTTCTATTGTAAACTAAGCATTTTGTCAGGTCCCTGGGGTACTTCACTGCTTCACAACTATTCTCCACCTATAATAATTTAGACTCCACCCATATGTGACATTTAACAGAAATGAAATCATTCAGGTTTTTAACAGTGTTGCATAAAATGGTAAGTAGTATCATACTTTTTATTAATATTTTAGAGGCCTGTTATAGTCAAGGGAGGGTACTGTCAAGCTTAACAACTCAACCCCATCACATACAAATTTTAAATTTTACTTTAATCCATAGGTATATAATGTACTTACTTCATTGCTGCCATATATGGTCTACTCTCCTACACTACAAGAGGAGCAGTGGCCATTTTGTGCAGAAAACCTCAACCCCGTCACAGGGTTGAAAACTTGTGACAGGGTTGAGTTTTTCCACTTAATTTATGGATTATTTTAATAAAATAAAATATAAAATAGTCATGTTTCAGTAAAGATATACTTACACCAAATTCATGACAACTCATAATTTTGTTACAAAAAGAATATTTTTTGTAATGTGTCCACTTAAACACAGAAACACTTAAACATCTCAGAAATGGCAGCCACATCAGCAGCAGAAAGACATGCAGTGTTATGCATGCAGATATGTTGATCCAAAAAGAAGGGCACAATATGAGAAAGAAAAAATTACAAAATATATTAAATTGAAGGCAATGCCTCCCTTCAACCCCGTCACACTATCCTAAACCTTGTCACATTAATATTTGTGGGAAAAAATAGGGAAGGCAATTAAAAATCACCTGTACCTGTTGTTTATCAACCATGGACTACTTAAGCACACACCTCAGTCACACACATCATCTGTTCTCACAAGTGGATACTAGACTGACAAGTCTAACCTGTTCACAACGTCTCTATGAAAGATTCCTATACCTTCTCCAGCGTTCCACAATCTCCACTCTGTTACCATCTCCATAGTCGTTCTCCTTTGTCTCTGTGTGTTTCCCTGTCATTGTGGTTTCCTGCTGGTCATCAACAACTGTGCTTCTCAGCAATCATTCTCCTACTCTGTCTGCTATCAGCGTGTGGTCATTCTCTTTGCAAATTCGATAAACTGATGTTAACTGTTCTCCTGGTGAGCTCTCTGAGTCTACAGTATATTGTTACACACAGACACACAATTTGTCTATTTTTAACTTCAGTCCCCCAAAAAATGTGAAAAGTATCATAAATGTTACATTTGTAGTTATTTAATTGTTATGAGGGACACATGAGCGGTAGGTAGATGTTTGTTTTAAAGCAAGTTTTGTGTAAAATCCTCTTTAAACCAAGTCCATGTTGTCTGTTACGGGGTTTGCAAATAAAAGTTTTATAAATTAATAAAAGGTTTTAAATGCCTGAGGTGGGGGGAGGGGGGACCACAAGCAACATAACTTACCAGTTTTGGAAATGTTGTTTTTAATTTATTGCACCAGTGTGTTAGACTATGTTGTAGTGTGTGTGATTTTGAGGGCTTGTGTGTCCTGTCTGAGGGCAAAGTTTGGTTTTTCAGCAAGAGTGAATGGTTTTGAGAGTAGAGCTTCATTTTGACCTGAAAATAGGATGTTTGGGAAATTGGGTGAGACGTTATGGATTTGTGTTTACAGTTTTGAGAATACGAGGCATAATTTCAAGAAATGTGTTCAAGCAATCGAGAAAAACTGTAAAATTTTCAACTAAAAAAAACAACAACAGCAGAAGTGCGATTTAAACACATGGCACACTGGGACAAAAGTATTAGCAAGCAAACAATGTTTTGGTCACAACCAACCAGATGTATTGATATAAATGATGGTAAACCATAGAAAAACCACACACACACCAACTGAAAAAAAAGCAAATAAAAGCAAAGTTAAATGTAAAAATGAATAAAAAGTAATCTGAAGAGGCACTCTAAATATACTGTACACAACATTAAAGACACATTATATTCACCGAACACAAACACCACAAAAGCTCTGGGTAATAACTGATTCATTCCTATACAGTTAAACAAAATGTTTTCTCCTTATTTCTTTGGCTATATCACACGGTTGATTTATATTAATGTTTTAAACATGCACTGTGAACACACAATCTACACAAATGATGTAATATAGCAGCTCATTTGCACACCATCTATACAAAAGAAAATCACCTACCAGACTGCCACTGGTATGTTCAACCCTAAATGCCAGATCACATCGCAAAAACTACATACTAAAACAAAACAAGATTGAATCATTCCACAGCTTCTCAGGAGAAGAAAATCAAGCTGGCTATTCTCAAAACAACCACTTCATGTACACTGAACATGGAGTCCCTCTCTCACAAACATAAAGACATACCGTTTACATTCCATCTCAGTCAGGAGATATTTGTCCTTTTTGCATAGTGCTTCTGTGGTTCAACTACAATATGATTTTTTTTTTTTTTCAGAGCTTTTTTCAATTTTTAAACTTATTTTAATATTTTACATTGCAAATTTTCTATTTTAAAGGGGACCTATTATGCAAAATTCACTTGAACATAAATGTGTGTCAGCAGTGTATGTACACAACCACCCTATAATGGTAAAAAATCCACCCATTCTTATTTTTAATCCCCAAAAATCATGTCACAGTGAGTAGTGAACACACAGTGATTGGGGGTTATGTGCCTTGCTCAAGGGCAACTCAAGGTCCAGCCAGTATTGAGAATCGAACCCACAATTGATGTTTACGTTAAAAACTCCAATAAAAAAAATAAAAAAAAGTTTGCAAAAATCTTTTTCCAGATTCATTTCAACATTGCAGAAGAGCAATTATTTAGCAAGACTTTTTTTTTTTTTTTTTTTTTTGCTTAGTGGAAAGAAATTCAGGTCTGAAGGTAAAGTTTTTTTGTGATTACTTTCAGGCTGTGGATTTTCTGTCGTGTCCAGTTAAATATGGTTACCTTTCTGTGAAAAACTGGTAGTTCCTGAAATTATAGACAAAATAGCATAGGCCTATATATATAATAATAATAATAATACATTTTATTTGAAAGCGCTTTTCTGAGTACTCAAAGACACTTTACATAGAAAAAAAAAATCACAAAAGCAGCAGGAACAACATCAAATAGAAATAAAATAAAATAAAATAAATGCACTAAAAAACACACTGGACTAAGCTAAACATTAAAAGCAATTTTAAAAAGTTTTTGTCAGTGATTTGAATGTTGGAAGGTCAGTGCAGTCACGGATTTGTTTGGGGAGAGAGTTCCAGAGGGAGGGGGCAGCAACAGAGAAGGCTCTGTCACCCCAGGTTCGGTGCTTGGTCCTGGGAGGTAGAGTCAGGAGGTTGGCATCAGATGAGCGGAGGCTACGAGATGGGTTGTGGCGGTGGAGCAGGTAAGAAGGAGCCTGGTTATGGAGGGCTTTGTGTTTGAGGAGAAGGATTTTGAATTGAATTCGTTGTGGGACCGGGAGCCAGTGGAGGTTCCTGAGGACAGGGGTGATGTGGTCACGGGTGCAGGTGTGGGTGAGCAGGTTTTTATTTAGTTTATTTAAGGTTTTGGATGTTGAGCCGTACAGGATGCTATTGCAGTAGTCGATTCTGGAGGTGATGAAGGCGTGGATGAGGGTTTCTGCAGCAGAGAAAGAAAGTGATGGACGTAGTCGGGCGATGTTTTTGAGGTGAAAAAAGGCAGTTCTGGTGATTTGTTTTATGTGGTGTTCAAAGGAGAGGTAATTGTCAAAGATGACTCCGAGGTTGCGACTGTGAAGGGATGGAGACAAGGTAAAGGTGTCGACAGTGAGGGAGAAACTGTGAATGGTTTTAGTGATGGGTTTGGGACCAATGATGATCATGTCTGTTTTTTCGCAGTTGAGTTGAAGGAAATTGATGTGCATCCAGGATTTAATGTCAGTGAGGCAGTTGGTGATAGTGGAGTTGTTGGCAGAGGTGATGGATTTGGTGGAGATGTAGAGCTGAACATCATCGGCATAGCAGTGAAAGTTGAGACCATGGTGGCGAATGACATTGCCAAGGGAAAGCAGGTATAGTATGAAGAGGAGAGGACCAAGCACCGAACCCTGGGGGACGCCTTGGGGCAGCGGAGCAGTGGAGGAGGTGCAGTTGTTGATGTGGATGAATTGTTGTCTGTCAGTGACATAAGATTGGAGCCAGGAGAGGGCAGTGCCGGTGATACTGAGGGAAGATTTGAGGCGGGAGAGAAGAATGGTGTGGTTGATAGTGTCAAAAGCTGCAGTTAGATCAAGGAGGATGAGGATGGTGAGGTGACCAGCATCTGCAGAGAGGAGGATGTCGTTGGTGACTTTGAGGAGGGCTGTTTCAGTGCTGTGTTGTGATCGGAAACCAGATTGAAATGGTTCAAAAAGGTCATTTGAGCAGAGGTGAGTTTTAAGTTGTTTGACCACAGTGCGTTCCAGTATCTTAGACAGAAAGGGGAGATTGGAGATGGGCCGAAGGTTTGACATGATGTCAGGGTTGAGTCCAGGTTTTTTGAGGATGGGGATGACAGCAGCCAGTTTGAGTGAAGGGGGGATTGAGCCAGAGCTGAGAAAGGAGTTAATGATTTCTGTGATGAGTGTGGAGATAGCAGGTAGACAGTCCTTGATAAGGTTGGATGGGATGGGGTCCAGGACACATGTAGATGTTTTCATTCCTGTTACAATTTTGGACAGTTCCCCTGCCGACACAGGGGAGAACTGAGACAGGGACTGAGAGGTGAAGGGGGGAGCAACAAATGATGGAGTGGGAGGGCAGATAGTGGTGACAGAAGAAGAGAACAGGTTGTTATAAATGGTGTCAATTTTGGTCAGAAAAAAATGAAAGAAAAGAGTTGCATTTATCAGTTGTGAATGAGTTGGTGGTATTGTCACTGGGTTTGAGAAGTTTATTTACTGTGGAGAAGAGAGCCTTGGGGTTGGTGGAACAAGAGTGTATGAGGTGCGAGTAGTAAGTGGACCAGGTAGTGTTAAGAGCTTCCTTATACGGCTGAAGGTGATCTGTGTAGGCTTGTAGATGAACAGTTAACCCTTAAAGACCGATACAGCCGCCCGCGGCATAAAAAAACTATTGTATTTTCACCAAACTCGGTACACATGTGTATGAGTTCAATCTGGGGTAACAGTAAAAAAATCGCGACGATTGAACACTAGGTGGCGCTATAACATTAAAAAAACATGAAAAGGGCTATGACCACCTGACCGTTAGTCCAAATTACTTGAAAATTGGTATGCAGTGTCTTGGTCCAAGGCATGGTATGTCTATGAGGACATTGGCGTATCTCAGAAAACATGGCCGCCGTCGGCCAATGAAATTTGAGCACCTATAAGACAAGGTTAACAGAGGCCGATCGGAACGAAACTCGATGGGCATGTTCGACTCATGGCCCTAGAGGTCTGTAAGAATTTTGAAAGAAATCGGCCACTAGTTGGCGCTAACGAGGTTTATGCCCTCTGTAATCACGCGGTGTTGCACACATCAACACAATAAGCATATCATTTGATAGATCTCCTCATGATGAACAACTTTGCCTCAAGAACCATTGCTGTCAATCAAACCGTTCATTAAATATTTATAATTATGTTAAAAACCTACTTTTGCGAACTAGTCCCTGGTTTTTCGCCTGATCAGAACCTGACCAGTCTAGGACAATTCTCTGGACTCTCTAGATCAATAATTATCAAAAAAAAGTTGAACTTTTGCATTTTGATGACTGTAATAGAGTCATTTATAAAATGGGCGTGACAAAATACACTCAAAAACCTATAAATCCTAAACAAAAACTCAGAACTTCACAATAATTGTTGAGCATATGTGACATAACATCATTAACAAGCATGCGAAATTTCATGGAGATCGGACTATAGGTGGCGCTATAACTGTTAAAAAGCTTTGAAAAACAGATATTTCCTATGGTAAATTGCCTGTATTGGCTGTAAATGGTGTCTTCTATCTATTATCATATAATGTTCATATCATAATGTTCAAAACCAGTGCAGTACAATTCTCTGAACTCTCTAGATCAATAATTATCAGAAAAAGTTGAGCTTCTTCAAAAGGTGATTTTATATGAATATAATGACATATTAAGCCAATAAGTGGTATTTTACTGCCCCCTGCTGTCATTTCATCATACTACTCCCTAATATTGTTATAAAATTCATATTTAGACTTTATAAAATCATTATTTTAACGTTTACAATCACATTTTGTCAAAACTCATCTATTGAGTATTACTATTGACAATTGTGTTACACTGAGATATGGAAATGGACGAAAGTAAATGAATGAAATGAAACGAAAGTAAAACGGCATTAAGCCACGCCCCCGAATACAAATTCATTCATAACTCGAAAACGGAAAGTCGTTGCGCGCTCAAATTTTGATGGTGAGGACCTCTCCGGGCTCTTGATCGAAACGTGTCGTCGCGGGCCTCGGGAGCGCGCCCCCCCCCGCGCATCGCCAGTCCGCGGGACCCCCGATTTTGAACGGCCGTAACTCCCGACCCAGACCACCCCGAACATTGTGTGAGAGCTCGTTGGAAAGGGCCCGTCCTTGGCTAGCTTCGATTCAAATGTGGTGTTATTTGCCCAGGGCTTTCCAGAGATAATAGCCCCAACAGATATGCCTTTGAACAGTCATAACTCCCAGCCCCAATAGCCCAAAAACACCTTGATGGTCTCATTCAACAGGGCTCCTCAAGCACTATCTATGCTCTGAGTTTCAGAATTTTTCGCCTTCTGGTTCCCAAGATATAAGTGAAAAACCAAATTCCCATTAATTAATTCATTCAATCACTTCAAGATGGAAGCTGTAATACCACTGTCCACTAGAGGGAGCAGCAGGATTACACATGACCTTTTCATTATTTTTCAGTATTGGGAAACAAACAAATGCTTTAAAAAGCAATCTTTTTTTCTTTTTTTTTCTTTTCTTTTTTATATTATTAGATCACAAAGGAATTCCTAAAGACCAATAAATATATTTTCTCAATAACATATTCCAAAACATTAAAAACATATTTGTATTTGTGTATTTTTATGTGTGTGTGTGTAAGCATGCATTATTGAGTTAACATGGAAAAACTGGTTTGCTTTAGTGCAGAAAACTGGTGAAAATCATGAAGTTTAAAGTGAAAGTGAGCCAATAAGTGGTCTTCTTCTGCCCTCTGCTGGCCATTCTACTTATTAATGAAGCAAGTTTTTGCTAGAACAGGGTAAATCATGGTAAACCATGATAAACTATGGTAAATCATGTTAGAATGTGGTATATCATGGTAAATCATGCTAGAACAGGGTAAATCATGGTAAACTATGATAAATCATGATAAACTATGGTAAACCATGCTAGAATCACAGTAAACAATGGTAAATCATACTAGAATGTAGTATATCATGGTAAATCATGCTAGAATGTGGTAAATCAAGGTAAACTAAGATAAAATCATGGTAAACTATGTAAATCATGCTAGAATCATAGTAAATAATACTAGAATGTGGTAAATTATTGTGGGAGGAGCCTATTTTACTAAAATGGCTATAACTCAAGAAGTAAATGAGATATCTTCACCAAACTCAGTACACATGTGTATGGGTTCAATTTGAGGTCACAGTAAACAATTTTATGGAGATCGGTCCATAGGTGGCACTATAACTGCTATAAAAAGCTTTAAAACCATATATTTCCTATGGTACATTGCCTGTATTAGCTGTAAATGGTCTTTTCCATCTATTATGTCAGTGGTTACATGCTTGCTAAATAAAACTTAATAACTTTTGATGCTTTTGTGCTTAAAGGCCTTAAAGGCCTTAATTGCTTGAACCCCGATAAATGCTGCTTGCAACTTTAATTTATTTTTGTATTTAGTTTGTGAAGATTATTTGTGAACCATTTGTTCATTTACACTCTGTAGGCTATATTGTATTGTTAGTATTTATATACTAAGTTGTCACTACTTGTTATATTGTTTGCATTTGTTGTTCATGTTCAAATTATAATATAATTTTCTGAAGAAAAATGTTTGCTTCAGTGTTCTGTTGTAATATAACAACTTTTCTATTTACTTTACTTCCTGAACTTATTTGGACACATCTACATTGTCAGTAAATGTAATACACCTGTTTTTACTCAAAAACGCCTAGAATAATATTATAATAAATGGCTATAACTTGCTGAGGGATTGTTACATGTAGACAAAATTTCATCTGGAAGTCTAAAACAACCAAGTCTAACTTTCTAAAGGAAAAAAACACAAAACTTCAGGAAGTTCTGTTTGAGTTCACACTGAAAACACCACATTTTTTGCTGCCATTTTTCTTAAAATCTTGTTAATTTCATAAATTCTCTGACAAAAGAAATGTATGCTTTTCACACTGTGTTTAACCCCGAGTAATTGTCGTTCTAAACCCTGCTTTTAACCCCTGGTAAAGGAATGTTTCACACTTGTAATTTACAATCAAGTGTTAGCATCACTTTTTACCCAGGGTTATTAAACCCTGCTCCGAAGCGAGCCTTCCAGCTCGTTTCTCAGTTTCGCTGGTCTGGACATGTTGTACGTGTGGCAGATTCACGCCTGCCAAAGGAGGTTTTCTATGGCCAGCTCCAAAGCGGTATGCGCTCTCAAGGAACGCAACTCAAACGTTACAAGGACGGCCTATTGTCTGAAATGTGAAACTATGCAACGTGGACTCAAAGGACGGTCGCGGATAGGAACATCATTATGAACACAGTACCATACACTCCTTTGAGTCCAGCCAGAGAACCATTGCAGTAGAGAAATGAAGACGCTGAAAGCACAATACCTTAAAAATAACAACATCAAGCCAGTTTATGTGCGACACCTGTGGCCGGCTACATCGTAGGACGCACTAACAACAAATATGATTAGATCGTGTCGACAGCTCAGAGCATCGACAGGGTGGACTGGAGTTTGATAAACTAATTTAATGGTTTTACACATTATAAAATTGTTATGACAATTAACTGTATTTTTTGCCAAAGAGAATTTGTACATGAAAATGTACATGATAATACTCAAAAGTGCTAATTTAGAACAAATATGTAACCATATATTTCAATGTTGAGTTGAAAACATGATTGGGGACAAATCTAGCCTCTCTTTTTTTTTTTCACAACTGAAGAAAATTAGAGAAAAAAAGCGGTACATTACCATTTAGGGAACAAGTCTATGCTCGCTACTAATGTATTTGTACTACAGAAGTAGAAAAACAATAACATGTAGCCATTTTAGTGTCATTTTAGCCATAGTCAAGCATGGAATGTTAAAAAGAGATTTTTTTTTTTTTTTTTTTTTTACCAGTATCTAGTAAAGGGAAAAATGCTTGGAGAGTCTGCTGGAATAGCATGACTAGCTTGTTTGAACTTGTAGGGTACAGCTGGGCTATAGGCACATCTTAAGGAAAACTTGCTTTTCGTTAGTCAGGGAGGGAAGGATGAATTTTGTCATTATTTTTATTTTGGTAGGATATTTAGTTTTGTTCTTCTTTTAGTATGATTCAAACACACACACACCTAATTATTTTCCAAATAAAGTTTTTGTTAAGTTTTTATCTGCTGTGGTTTATCTATTTTTATTCCGTGTCTTCTTGTTGCATTAATATTTGTTATTTCTTTCCCTAACCATAGACTGGGGTAGGAATGTAACACATTTGTATTATAAATACATTCACTCATAAAACTAACATTCAACTCAGAAGGGGCGCCAACACAATGCGATCACAACCACACACTTGTCACAAATGCCCAACATCAAATGCAGCCTTACCACCATAAAATGTCCACAACACCACAATATTACTTATATCCTATACCATTAAAAACACATGATTCTGGCCACATAATAAACAACATCAATGTTAAAAGCACCATAATTAATGTGACACTCAAAAGAGAGGAAAGGAGGTATGTGATGATAAATTATATAAACCATAAATGCAATGAACTCATTAAGATAATTACTTACCGAACAGTGACTGGAATCTGTTGTTAAATGACAGATCATGTGCAAAAACCACCGTAACTCATACTCCCACAAGAATCACTTCCTTGACAATCACAAATGCTCAGTTCCAGTACAAATGGTCCCTCCCACACAATGGGAAAGGTCTGTTTACATGTCATATCAGTCCAGTGGTTATATAAGTGACATATAAAGATTAAATTCTGTCAAGTCATGCCTGGGTCACATTTCACACACCACAATCAGAAAGAAAGGCACATTAAGTTAATTTGTCATGAACTACATCTAGATGCTCACGAGTTTTAAGTTTAAAAATTAATGAATTAGTTAATCTTTTCCCACAAACTTTCCTCTGTTGTTCCACTCGTGCAGTTTCAGATCCTTTTCATGCATTCCCACATAGGAAGAATAAAAACACAAGCAATGCTCCACATCTCCTTCTACTTCCTCAAAGTTGATTGGTCAGCTCAGTTTAAATAATCTGCTTGTTATGCATATTCATTTATCATAGAAAAAACTTGCATAATACATGGTCCACACAATAAAATCAACAGAATGATAGTTGAAATCAGGGTTTGAAAATGAACCTTTTCACTCACCAGCCAATTTGGCTACTAAATTTTTAAGTTACCGCCCATTCAGAACTTCTACTAGCTGAAACAAAATGATCATTAATAAATCAGATTATCAAAGTCACATCTTAGATATAAATATATGTATTATTAAATCTGATTCTGAATCATTGAATCGCCTTCAGCCTTATGACAGCCATTCACTGTTCATGCATACCATTACCATTAAAATAAAATAAAATAATATTCTCTGTGACTTCTCTTGTAATTTTAACAGCATTTATTTTGTTGTAAACGCCAAATATAGCTCACCCCAAAATTAATTTTTAAATTTAAACATGTTGATTAGTGGACAGGCTGTCAATTCATGCCTCTCGCATCAGTATTGACCGCAAATGTTTCTTTTTCGAGTTTATCTACGCATAGCAATAAAGATGCTATAGGGTGCTTTTTGCGCTAAAGTCTTGGACATGATGCATTTATGAGACTGGGTCGGAGAAAGTGGCCTCTTAATTGTCTCCTAGGACTCCAGCGGAGTGTTAACACACCGGTCACATCACTTTGTAGGCTACTAGCGTTCTCAAGTTCAAGGCGGCAGTCCAACACAGTGAATCTAATCACCATACAGGCAAAAGTTCAATTCAAGAATTAAGAAAGTGGCATCAGTGAGTTTGAATTAAGGTATTTGGGGGGAACAAAAATGGTGCAAATGGGAAGGCGATCTTAGGCTATATTATTATGAAGCAAAATACTTTTTTCAAGCCACAAAAATCAAATTGTAAATGCACAATACACGATCTTTCAGCCAAGTATGAAGTCAGTATGTACATACAGTATATTTGTCCCAAATCTTTACATTTTAAAAGGAAAATGTGCGTTACACTGTGGTGCAGCATTATTTTGAACAGCCAGAGTTGTAGTTTGACGTAATTGACAGCGCTTCTCTCAGTGTGCGACCCTCTTCACCCTTTGTTTTGCTAATGTTTGAGGCTTCTTTTAGGGGAAGGACTCTGATAGTGGTGCCGTGCAAAGTGATAAAACAATTTATGAATCATAACCCGCCAAATTGGCTAGTGTGTTGATATGCGTTACCCGCCATGGTCAATTTTCACCCGCATTTCACCCGTGGGTTGGGGGATGTACATTTCAATCCCTGGTTGCAATTTAGGAATGAAGTTTCTTGAATATCCATCATTTTAGTCAAAATCTTAGTAAATCCTTCTGAAGTATTGTGGTTAGAATGAAAGTACAGCACATGCTGTATCACCATAGCACCCCATAGCAAGGTGACATTGATACAGGGTTGAGTTTTGATCTAAACAATCATTTTGGTTGAGACTGAAATTTCAATGTTTATAGGATGTTGGATCAGCATTGAAATGCTGATGAAAGCCGACAGCACACATGGATGGAGACAGTGACATTTAACTAACAGTGATTTGCAGTTGATGACCACGATGATGAGCATTTTCAACCACTTTACCCAATTTGCTCTAATCCCTTGGGGGCTTGGTTCAGAGGTGGGCCTTCATGATTTTAGTAAGCCTGATGGAAAATGCTTGAAAACACCCAATGTAGTTTGAAAATGCCCACTGATTGGCAAACACCAATGTTGGTTCTGTAGGTGCATAGTAGTCTAATTGATTCTTCCTCATTAGAGAGAAAACACATCCTATGCAGAAGTCTTGGTTTGTTGATCAACCCAACATACTTGCATGACTTCTCTTGCACAATTTCAAACAATGGTTTGGCCAGTGTGCTAAAAGGTGTCTGTAAATAACCCTCAGTTATTTGATTTAGTTTTGGGTATTAATATATTATTCTGATATTATCATAATAACTATATTTCTTAATATTAGTTTAATATTCGTAATATTGTGTTTATTATATTTTGGAAGTTTACTTTGCACTCTTAGTTATTTAACCTATAGAGACTTTTATTTTGAAAGGCGGCTTGCCGGAAAAAGGTGAACAGATCGCTTGCGCACAGAGAGCGCGCCGCGCATACAGATTGTGGACAGACGGAGACATGGAACCATGCGGTCACGGATTCACGGATTTGAATTCTAGTTTTAAGGTCACCTTTAAGTGAATTTAGGCATCTAGTCGCTGTTTTATTTTATTTTATTTTATTTTTATTTTTATTTTTGTGTCTGTTGTTTAGCACCTGGTTGGAAAGGAGTACAAGGTATACATCATGTATATTTATGCATTTGTATAATGTTACATAGCATATCCTCTCTTTAATATTGTTTTTATATGTGTTTGTTTGATTTATGAGTAATTTAAGTTGTTTATGGTAAATTTTAGTACTAATTTCATAATTTTGTTGCTATATCGACTACTGTTTGTTTCATTTATATATGTATGTGAATTATTTACAAATTCCAATAATGTTAATTCATCTGTTTTAGCTCTTACGGTGTTGTGAAGGTGTTGTGAACGTGTTCTGATGGCATTGTGAAGGCATTACGGACAATAAACCGACAACATCAGTGAGAGAGCGAATTTCTTTTATTCAACTGGGCTGCTACAGTAAGAGCTTTTCCTATTGATTCCATTTGCTGATGTAAATGATGACAGACCAAGGATCCAAGTCGTGCACTCCTGTGAAAGAAATGGAAGCATTAAAAATCCTACCTTCCCAAAGCAGAGATTCAGAAGATGAGATAGAAGATAATTCTGATGGTGTAAAAACAGATGAAGAACGTCGCTCTGGTCGTGCACGAATTCCAACAGAAAAGATGCTCGCGTATCAAAGAGAGGAGTCACAAAAGGCAGAGAGAAGGCTCATGCACGCATATGAGCAATGGAAAGCTGAGGCTCGAAAGGCAAGAGGGCAGCTGAAAACAGACATTCCTGAGAGTCAGCTAGCAACACTTTTAGACACATTGGAAAATGAAAGAGACAATGTAATGAACGCATACATGAGAGTTCGAAGTTATGTTACTCCTCCTACTGATATAAGAAGACGGATTGATGCTTGTGACGCTGTGACGAAGGATATAGTAAAGATTGCTTATGAGAGGATCTCAGGTGTTGATGAAGACATAGGCGGTGAAAGAGTAAGAGGGCGTCTTCGTGAATTGCTTGATTGAGATTATGCTCGCTCCATCTATGGTTCTACGGTCTCACGTATCAGCCTAGTACACCCATAAGTCAACCTTCACTGAATTCCATACTGATGGCTAAACGAATAGAGGCAGAAGCAAAGCTTGCAGCCAAGGAAGCAGAATATGCAACAATAATGGAGGAAAAGGAACAAAAGGAAAGAATACAACTTCTAGAAGAAAGGCAAAAAAGAGAACTTGATGCTCAAAGGAGTGAGTTTGAAAGATTACACGCAGTCAAGGAGGTAAGAGCAGCTAGAGCCAGACTAGAAGTGTATGACAAGAAAGAAATAATTTCCTCTGCTAATCAGAACCAGGAGCTGCAGCAATCTGTAAGCATTCCTACACAAGAACCTGTGTATTCATCCTCAATTAAGCCAACACTCAATGAAAAAACATCATCGCCAACTCTCAATGCTGATGTGTCTTACCTTGCACAGGCTGTTCAAGACAGTATAACACTGAACAGACTTCCTATGCCAGAGCCTACAGTCTTCAGTGGTGACCCCATTCACTTTATTGAATGGAAGGCTTCTTTTCAATCACTCATTGACAAAAGACATATCTCCTCAGCAGACAAGTTATACTACTTGAAGAAGTATGTCACTGGTTCTGCTCGGAAAACTCTAGAAGGGATGTTTTACAGAAATGATGAGGAAGCTTACAAGGATGCATGGAAAAGACTTCAGGATCGCTATGGACAGCCGTTCATTGTACAAAGAGCATTTCGAGAGAAACTCGCATGCTGGCCCAGAATACAGCCCAAGGACGCTGAAGGACTCCGAAATTTCTCAGATTTCCTGAATGTGTGTAAAGATGCTATGCCTCATGTTAAGGGACTGGAAATACTGAATGATTGTGAGGAAAACAGAAAACTCGTCAGTAAACTTCCTGATTGGGTGGCTGCACGCTGGAATCGTCAAGCTACGCAAACACTGAGTGAGACTCAAGATTTCCCACCTTTCCATGATTTCGCTAATTTCATGTCAGTTGAGGCCGAGGTAGCCTGCAACCCAGTCACTTCCTTCTATGCTCTTCACACTTCTGAAGCTAATAAGGATAAACATAACTTCAAGGTTAGTAAGAACAAAGCTAATGTCTTCCACACAAAGATAATCACACAAAATGAGAATCCGAAGCACACTAGTAAAGTCTCTAAACCATGTCTGTTCTGTCGAAACGGTGAACATCGAATTCATGATTGCTCTAAATTCTCTGCAAAGTCTCTTGAAGAGCGGAGACAGTTCATAAAGGATACTAAGCTGTGCTACGGATGTTTGAAACTCGGTCACAGTGCCAGAGACTGTCGTTCCAGACATAGCTGTGATACCTGCAAGGGAAGACATCCTACCTGCTTACACAACGTCAGCTTCGAGAGAAGGGTGAGGTCCTCCCCTGTCCAAAGCCCAGAGAACACACACGAAAGGGTTGTGACAACGTCTTTAAGTGTAGAATCTGGATGCACATCTGCTAACACCTCAATGATTGTGCCAGTGTGGTTGTCCTCACAAAATGACCCAGCCTCGGAGAAACTCGTCTATGCTCTGTTAGACACACAAAGTGACACTGTCTTCGTCGAATATGCAGTAAGTCGAAGTCTAAAGGTTGACTCATGTCCAGTGACACTTAGGCTCACTACCATGGTTGGAAGAGATTCGTTGATATCAAGTGAAAGAGTTTCCGGTCTCCGAGTCAGAGGTTTTAATTCTACGGTAATTCTAGAACTTCCCCCTGCATACACTAAGGAATGTATCCCTGTGGATCGCGCCCACATTCCTACCAGTGAGACTGCCAGGTGTTGGAAACATCTTGCTCCTCTGGCAGACAGAATTCCCCTGCTTCAAGACTGTGAGGTTGGTCTATTATTAGGATATAATTGTCCCAGAGCTTTAGCACCCAGAGAAGTGATTCTTGGAGCTGACAATGAGCCATATGCTGTTCGCACGGATCTCGGATGGAGCATCGTGGGTCCTTCCTTGACACATTATGAGTCACAAAGCGGTGTTAGCATGTGTCACAGAGTATCTATTAAGGAGATTCCTTCTTTAACGCCAGCTGATGTTATTAAAGTGCTGGAGTCGGATTTCAAGGATACTAAAGAAGACTCAAGAGTGGTGTCTCAAGAGGACATTATGTTCTTGAATAAACTGGAAGAAAACATCAAAATGAACAAAGACAGCCATTTGGAAATGCCCCTTCCATTCAAGAAAAGACCCTATCTTCCAGATAATGAGCCTCTTCCTGTCATGAGACTTCAACATCTAAAGCGGAGATTAATTAAGGACCAGGAATATAGAGAGCATTATGTGAAGTTCATGGAAGACGTAATAGAGAATGGTGATGCAGAGAGAGTCATTGATGAAGGAAAGAAAGGAGAAAAATGGTACATCCCTCATCACGGGGTGTATCACTCAAAGAAGCCGGGGAAATTACGCGTAGTTTTCGACTGCTCTGCCAGATACAAGGGGTCCAGCTTGAACGATCATCTACTTACAGGCCCTGACCTGATGAAAAGCCTGACTGGCATTCTTTTGCGGTTCAGACGGTATCCAGTGGCCTTGATGTGTGATATAGAGAGGATGTTTCACCAGTTCCATGTTGACGAAGCAGATCGAGATTACTTACGATTTCTATGGTGGAGAAATGGAGATTTCGACTCACAGCCTCAAACATTCCGCATGAGAGTACATCTATTCGGTGCCTCGTCGTCCCCTGGATGCGCTAACTACGGACTGAAACATCTTGCAAGAGAAGGTGAACATCTGTACCCCCTAGGTTCACAATTCATTATACGAGATTTCTACATGGATGATGGAGTCTCCAGTGTTGAATGTGTAGAGAAGGCCATCCAGTCGGCGCGAGAAGCCCGCCAGGTTTGTGCACTAGGAGGTTTAAGATTGCATAAGTTTGTGTCCAACAATAAGGCAGTTTTGGAGAGCATACCACCCTCTGAGTGTGCTGTGGATGTTACAGCTGTCGATCTGTCCCTCACTGACTAGCCTTTGGAAAGAGCCTTGGGCATCTACTGGCAACTGGAACATGATAACTTCAGATTTCGTGTCAACCTAAGGGAACAGCCAGCAACCCGTAGAGGCATACTGTCTATAGTGGCCTCATTGTTCAACCCCCTAGGGTTTGTTGCACCATTCTTGCTCAAAGGAAAGGCTGTTCTGCAAGAAATGTGCAGAAATGGTGTGGGCTGGGATGATCCTTTACCTGATAGTTTGCGACCAAGGTGGGAGCATTGGAAGGCCGATCTTGAAAACTTAGAGAAGATCAAGGTGCCTCGTTGTATTGTGCCTGCTGGATTTCAGAGAATCACAAAGAGAGAAATTCATCACTTCTTGGACGCCAGCACAAGAGGATATGGCCAGTGCTCATACCTTAGGCTCGAGAACGAACAAGGTGATGTCCATTGTGCTTTGCTCATGGCAAAATCTAGAGTAGCCCCACTTAAGGTCACAACAATCCCTCGGTTAGAGTTGACCGCTGCGGTTGTGTCAGTTGCAGTGAATGATATGTTAAAGGAAGAAATGAACCTTGCAGATGTAGAGGCATATTTCTGGACTGACTCTCAAGTGGTGTTAGGCTATATAAACAACGAAGCTCGCCGCTTCCACACGTTCGTCGCAAATTGAGTTCAGAGAATCCATCACAGTACAACTCCTCAACAGTGGCGATACATTCCTTCAGATGAAAATCCAGCTGACTATGCATCACGAGGTATGAGTGTCAATGATCTTGTCACTTCCAGCTGGTTCAGAGGACCGAATGTCTTGTGGGAAAAGCAAATGGCTCCCCCTGTGAATGTTAACACACAACTTCCAATTGGAGACCCAGAGGTCAAGAAGGCTCAGTCACTAAACACGCAAACGGTACAGTATTCCTGCTTATCCAACCGTCTCACGAAGTTCTCCTCATGGTCCAAGGTCATCCAAGCAGTTGCACGTCTACTTCGTCGAGTCAGGAAGGACAAGTCTAGTGACCATTGTACAGTGGCAGAACGTGAGGATGCTAAGTGCATCATCATCAAGGACTTACAGAGTCAGATGTATGCAGAAGAGGTAGCCTTACTCCGTAAGTGCAAGCAACTCCCACGCAACAACAGGCTATGCAATCTAGACGCCTTTGTCGACCACGACGGATTGCTCAAGGTGGGAGGAAGGCTTTGTAATTCTTCTGTCCTTAACTCCATTAAATATCCAGTAATATTTCCAAAGGAACACCATCTTACAAAACTTCTGATCGCTGATTGTCATGAAAAAACTGAACATCAAGGAAAAGGCTCAACTATAAATTATATCAGATCAAGAGGATTTTGGATAACAGGATTAAACAGGACTGTAGCCTCCTTTGTACGTCGGTGTGTGAGATGTCGTAAGCTTCGCAGACCCACAGAAGAGCAAAAAATGGCCAACCTGCCCTCAGAGCGTATAGATCCATCCCCTCCATTCACGTACTGCGGAATGGATGTTTTTGGTCCATTCATCACCAGACAAGGCCGTAAATCATACAAGAGGTATGGACTTCTCTTTACCTGTTTCTGTTGTAGAGCCGTCCATGTTGAGATGCTGGATGACATGTCCACGGACGCCTTTATCAATGGCCTGCGTTGTTTCATCACTATCAGAGGAGCAGTTCGTCAAATAAGGTGCGACCAAGGCAGTAATTTCATTGGAGCTAAGAATGAGTTTGCTAAGGCCATGAAAGAGATTGACACCAATCATCTGGTAGCGTTCTTAGCAGAAAAACAATGTGACTTTGTCTTCAACGCACCCCATTCAAGTCACACAGGAGGAGTTTGGGAGAGACAGATTAGAACTCTGAGAAGTGTTCTTCATGCTACTCTGTCCTTATCTTCTGGAAGGCTTGATGATTCTTCCCTTCGGACCTTCTTCTATGAGGCTATGGCCATTGTAAATAGCCGACCGCTCACAGTAGACAATCTGAATGATCCTAAAAGTCTTGAGCCCCTTACCCCAAATCACCTGCTCACTTTGAAAACTACCCAAGCTCTACCACCCCCATGTTTGTGGCAAGTTTGTAAGAGAAGACGTATATGCTCGCAAGAGATGGCGCCATGTCCAATACTTAGCGGAGCAAATTTGGGGCCGTTGGCAGAAGGAGTATGTGTCTAACATTGCAACCAGACAATGCTGGCTTACACCAAGAAGGAACATGCAAGTTGGAGATATAGTCTTAGAGAAGGCAGACGATCTGCCCAGGAATGAGTGGCGCTTGGCAGAAGTTATTGAGACTGTAGTTGGCAAGGATGGCTTGGTGAGAAGAGTGAAGATACGCTTTGGAGACAGAAAACTGGGGAAGGATGGTAAACGTCTGAACAAACCTTCAATAGTTGATCGCCCAGTGCAGAAGCTGGTCCTGCTGCTAGAGGCAGCCTGAACTTCCTGACATATCCTTTGATTTATGCAGTTCATAGTAGAATGTTTCAGTTTTTCCTTTACATCTAGCCTTAAACATGGGTAATTTATTTTAGAAATCATTCATGATTAAAGTTTGAGATTTGTAGTCACTCATGATTTGGTGGGAGTGTAAATAACCCTCAGTTATTTGATTTAGTTTTGGGTATTAATATATTATTCATATATTATTATATAGTTATCATAATAACTATATTTCTTAATATTAGTTTAATATTCGTAATATTGTGTTTATTATATTTTGGAAGTTTACTTTGCACTCTTAGTTATTTAACCTATAGAGACTTTTATTTTGAAAGGCGGCTTGCCGGAAAGGCGAACAGATCGCTTGCGCACAGAGAGCGCGCCGCGCATACAGATTGTGGACAGACGGAGACACGGAACCATGCGGTCACGGATTCACGGATTTGAATTCTAGTTTTAAGGTCACCTTTAAGTGAATTTAGGCATCTAGTCGTTGTTTTTTTTTTTTTTTTTTTTTTTGGTCTGTTGTTTAGCACCTGGTTGGAAAGGAGTACAAGGTATACATCATGTATATTTATGCATTTGTATAATGTTACATAGCATATCCTCTCTTTAATATTGTTTTTATATGTGTTTGTTTGATTTATGAGTAATTTAAGTTGTTTATGGTAAATTTTAGTACTAATTTCGTAATTTTGTTGCTATATCAACTACTGTTTGTTTCATTTATATGTATGTGAATTATTTACAAATTCCAATAATGTTAATTCATCTGTTTTAGCTCTTACGGTGTTGTGAAGGTGTTCTGATGGCATTGTGAAGGCATTATGGACAATAAACCGACAACATCAGTGAGAGAGCGAATTTCTTTTATTCAACTGGGCTGCTACAGTGTCTAGGGTGGGTTCCAGAGGCGGTTGGCAACACTGGATAATGACTGGAGTGCTGATGGAAGGAAGTTACCGTAGTTCAGTTACTGATCCGGAAATAGAAGATGAATTATGTGCTGGCGAAAGGATTGGGAAAGGTTGGAGTAAAGTTGTGAATCGAAAAAGGAAGAAAACTTGAAGTCAAGTACTGGGTACAAGCAGTGATCATTTAGAAAAAAAGATTTAAGGTATTGTTGACATTTTAATACAATCAGTATCAGAGGTAAATCCCATCAAGAGGGGGTAAATCAAATCAAATCCCATCCCATAACAAAAGAACTGAAGACATCTTTAGGAGAAATTGTCAGTGCTAAAACATTAGAGACAAAAACTTGCTAATTATTTTGTAAGGATGACAGAACTACACTACAGAAAGTAGCTTTGTGATCAAAATTCATGCTAGGACAGGGAATAGCGGAATAGCAGTTTCTCAATTCTCAATCCTTCGAAGGCTGTGGAGGTCAGACAGAGTTGTTAAAATGGATTTTTTTTTTTTTTTACATTTGTATCATTGGATATTTGAGTAAGTTGAAACCCACAATTCTGGGGTATGCAAGGCCTTGAAGGATCCATCTGTTGTATCCTTCATTTCGCAGGAAACAAAGGACTCATTTGGAGGCCGCAATGGAGATCACACCAAAGTGACGGCCTTCCAAGGATGCAGCCTCTGAATTAGGACGCGGTATATCAATTAATTGATATTAACCCTCTGAGGTCGGCAAACGCGCCGGCGCGTTATGCTGGATTTTCTTCACATTGTAGCACAATAAACTTAAATTACTCCATCATACAGAAAAAAGAAATATGAAAAAGGAAGACATTCTTAATTATATTAGTTAAATGTTATTGTAGCATAAACTTCACATTGCAGTTGAACTGTTGCTAGATATATGGTGAATATTATAATATTTAGCCCCGTGTTTACTGTTAAATACTGTGTTTGTGGATATCTGCTCAAACATAGATATGTATAATATGGTAACCATAATGTTTCATATTTTGGAGTGCGCTGTGTGTTTGAATGTTTCATATTTTGGAGCGCGCTGTGCGTTTGAATTAAGGGTGTCACGATTCTCCAAATCCTCGATTCGATTCTCGATTTAAAAATTTTTTTTTTTTGAAAGCACAAGCTATGCCATTTTTAGACTTTTATGCAATATAATAATATCTGACCTTTGTTCGCAATGTACCACACACTACATTGTCAAATTTAAAACGTTTATTAACAACATAATGTAACAATAACTTATATCTTCAGTCAATTGGAAACTTAAACAATATAACCTATTACCTATTATAGTCCCGGGGCTCCCTGGACTCCTCAGAGCAGTCACAGGCGAATAGCACGGCGTTTTAAATTGGGTTTACAGTACAGTACGAGAGAACGTTCTCGTAAGGGAACATACTTGGTTACTTGCATAACCTCGGTTCCCTTAGAGATAAGGGAACGAGTACTGCGTTGCCTTGCCGTGCTATTTCGCTCATATCAGGTACTTCGCTTCAGTCGATTTAAACCTAAAGTCCTTTGGCGAGTTTTCTCTTAATTTCTACACTTCAGCCGCGTCCAAATTGGTGCGCTCGAGGTTGGCAGGGCGCCAAGCGCTCCTACTCGCCATAGGTTCGTGCAGTTGCCACAGCACAGCCAATCAGCTCGCTCAGACGAGCTATGATGCTCTCACTGTGCAGCTGCAATACGTTTTAAAATAAAGGCTTCAATATTCTCGAGAAAAGGAGTTTTACCTATTACAGGCAAGCCGAGCTGACGTGACACATGGGGCGTGGCAGCATCGACGATTCCATTTTTTGAGTCGATAATCGAGATTGAGCATTAATTTCGATCGATTTCGATTTCAAATCGAAATCGTGACACCCTTAGTTTGAATGTATCATATTTTGGAGCACGCTGTGCGTTTGAATGTTTCATATTTTGGAGCGCGCTGTGTGCTTGAATGTATCATATTTTGGAGCACGCTGTGTGTTTGAATGTTTCAGATTTTGGAGCGTGCTGTGTGCTTGAATGTATCATATTTGAAAAGCAAATCGCACCAAACATTAGGCTTCATGTTTTTACTCCAATCTCATTTCATAACATCATAACGAATGGAAACATTTGAAGTAACATATGATAATCAATATATTTTTCTCTAGCGTAGTTGTTATTGAAGTGATCCTTTTGAAAGATTTATAGGCTGCTATAGGTTATTGTTGTTATTATTATTATTTTATGCAGCACTGTGCGTAGCCTATGCCTACAAGGCACAACAAACCTGGTGTTCAATATACTGTATATTGTTGGAAACATTTTGTGTGTGTATTCTGTGATTTTTAAAAAGTAATTTTAACCAGAAAAATCTCAAATCTATTCCCAAAATCATGCAGCCCTATAGTTTCTCTTGATATCAGCATGTTCACAGGTTTTTTTTTTTTTTTTTTTTTTACAGGGACCAGATGACCAGATTCAACATTCACATGAGTCTCTGTACATGAACATGGTAAAGTGAAAATCAAACACCTTGGAAATGAAAGGTATGTACAATGTTTTTAGGAATGGCACAAAGGTCTCTGTCTTTGGATCATTGTTTTCAATAATGTGCTTTTTTGTCATTTGTTGTGTATCTTTGGATTATGTTGTGTTGTAAATAAATCCAAACAATCAAAAAGACATTATTTTTTAAATCTCCTCATTCTTTGTGCAAGGTTGCTCATAATGACAGGGCCTGATAGCTCCTAATAGGGCCATTAGGGGAGGGTCTTTGTCTTTCTCAGGTGTGAAAAGCCATCAATATTCAGGATGTGTTTACGCCTACTCGCATAAAGCTTTCTTACACAAAACACGTCTTACAAATTTTAAATCAATTTATTGTCTTATCTGAATGAGCAGTCAGGATGATTTTCACATAGTTTTGAAGCAAATATTGTAGGCTACGTGATACAATTTTCAAAAGTCTTGTGAAGAAATAATCAGTATGGGTTTCATGACCTTATTTCAGTGACAATTTTTTTTGGTATTTTCACAAACCACACATAAATGTCATTATCTCAAAACTACAAACTTTTACATACATGCTGCTGACATATTATTGTAGCAGAGTTTGTGCTGAATACAGTGTAATCAGACTTTAGCCATGAAAATGTCACAAGTAACAGAAATAAGCACAAATGTCAGAGCATGTCAAAACACCTCCAGGGCCAGAAAACACCTCAGATCCCAGAGGATTAATATCAATAATGAAAAAACTGGACAAAGGGAGTCACAGAAGTGCCTACAGATATATCAACTGTTAAAATTAAGAGTTCGATTGTAGGAGGGAAAGTGGTTGAAGCAAAAAGACTACAGTATGTATAGAGATGGAGAAAAACTGGACAGTTTATCAGTTGCCTTATAATTTGATGAGAAGATGCCCGTTAAAGTGTACATTGGATATGTAAATTATACAGTAAGACCATACGTACCTCCACCACTCAGATGTTTCAAATGCCAAAAATACAAGAATGTAGCAGCTGTTTGTAAGGGTAAACAACTATGTGCTAGATGTGGCAGTGGTCATGAATATAAAAATATGCGAGCATGTAACAAAGCTAAAGGGCTGTATGGAGAATGTATCAAATGCAAAATGTCAAAATAACTTTGTTCTTTGTCTTTGTTTCCCACCATTCATCTCAGCTGCTCATCATTTTGTTTGTCACCAATTTGTATTTAAGTTCCTCCTTGTTCGGACAAGTTGTCCGCTGTTATTTTTGTTAGTGCATGCGTTACGCCTCCTACCTTCTAGTTTAATAATACCTTGTTTATGTTTTGTAATCCTGTCGTCCATCTTAATCTTCTTTATCTTGTTACAGAACAACTGACCAAATTTGCCGCGTTCGCTTGTGAGAGCCTGGATCTTCTGAGTTTTATTGAAAACTTCTGTCATCTTGCCATCATCAGCCCCTTCTGCAACGAGACCCTGACGTCTTTGTTCTGGATTGGGGCTAACTACCACCATGCCATATACCTCCTAAACAACTATGGACTAAACTGGATGGATGCCATCATCCGTTGTCTGGAGAGTGTCTACCCCCGGCCCAGAACACAGCTGGACCCAGAGCCTGTTTCACCACCTGTGACCACAGAGGAATCGTGTGAGCTCCACGCACAGGGAGAGCAACCACACCCTGTGAGGCGTCGGCCAGAGCCCGAGGACAAGTGGACAGCACTGACCCTCATCCCGGAAGAGGATCCCCCCAGGGAGTCTGACCAGGGTGTGAGTCCATGACATCTGTGGCCGAGGGTATACTTGTGGAAATAGAGACTGAGGACTGGCTGATGGACTTAGTATGAAGGTATCGTCTCTCACCCTATCCCATCCCGTTTTATGTTCCTCATCCCTGTTTCTAGACAGCACTATGAACTATATGAACTGTGATTTATCAGATTATATCTATGAACCCCTTATTGGGGTTTCTAAATAGCACAGATACCTGCATGGATGATATATTATTACCTTCAACAATCAAGTCTCCATCTGCCTCCATCACTGCCCTTCTTAGCCAGTCCTCCAGTCCCGCCTCTGCTAGAGGTTTGCAACCCTTCGCCATATCCTGTGATGCCATGCTGTGATGTCGAGCCTCAGGTCGAGCAACAATCATCAGCGCCTGAGTGATTGGATCTTGTGGCTCCGCCTCCAGCTTCTGATCAGCTCACTCTGTCTCGGCCCTTTAGACCTTCGGCTCCGCTTTGGCTCCTCCCACCTTCGGCTCCACCAGACACCCTCAGCCTTTCGACTCCACCGGGTTCCCTCGTCCAACCGGCTCCCCCTTGGATCAGTCGTCACTCCACTTCCACCACTGACTTGTGGTTCTTCCACTAGGCTTTGTTCCTCCACCGCTACGGCTGCAGCGGGCTCCTCCTTCTCTTCGGGTACGACTCGGTCCTCCATCACACCAGCATCGCCACAGTCCTCGGGCACTATGGCTCCTTCTCAGATGCTCGTCCCCTAGTTGACGTCAGCCTCTATTCCATCTTGGCTCCTCCCTCCCTCTGCTCTGGGTTCTGGGTCTGTGCCTTTGGACTTCCTCCATTATCGCCACTGGGGTCTCTTCGTCATTCGGATATCACCATCCCTTCAGATGGGGGGAACAAAATATTTTCGATAAAAAAACACAGACAAAGCCTGTGTATTTTAGTGTATTTAATTAATTTTAGTTAAAGTGTTATTTGTTATTAAAGTGTATTTGGATGTAATCTGGATGACAAAACTTAAGGTCTCCAGTAGACACAGCCCACTTGCCACCTGAGAGAAAGTGCGAACTGCGTCCCCTCTTAGAGAATAATCCTCAAGTCTGTACCTTCCAGCTCGGAAGAACAACAGTACTCCAACATTGTCTTTATACTGTCCATCCTTTACCCATCAAACCGCGTCCATACCGATTAACCCCAAAGAAACAAGATGTGGTCCAAGAACATGTTAAATAAATGTTGAAGAATGGTCTTACAGAACCAGAACACTCTGCTTGGGCCTCACCTATTGTCATATTGATCATATTCCATGATCTTCAGACTGTCTTCAACCGATTGCACACAGCCGGTTACACTGATGCCAGTGACTCAGGACTCGGTGCAGTGTTGACACAACGGAAAATGCATAGCTTGGAAGAAGTCATAGGCTATGGCAGGCACACTTTAACCAAAGCTGAGATTAATTATTCGGCTAAAGAGAAAGAGTGTCTGGCAATAGTATGGCCTCTAGAAAAATGGTAACATTACCTCAAACCGAAACTCTTCACAGTAGTTACAGATCATTCAGCTCTTCAGTGAGTCATGAATTCCACAAAAACCATGGAACGTTTAATCCTTTGGGCTCTCCGTCTACAAAAATTTGACTTTGTGGTTGAGTACTGAAAGGGAAAACTCAATGAAGCCTCAGATGCTTTATCCCGAATGTACTCCGTACCTGGATGTCACTTGTACTCCACTCAGGAGGAGACACCTGGGAAGAACAACACAAAGATCTGGAAATTGCCAAGCTATTTCAGTCATTAGCAGAAAAGTATTCTTCTGTGCAAGACCAATATGAAGTAGTTGAAGACAAACTATATCATGAAACTCATTTGACCAATGGACAAGTGCATCACAGAATCTATGTCCCTGCCACCCTTGTCCCAAACATTCTACAGCATTACCATGCACACCCATTAAGTGGTCATTTAGGGATTTACAAAACGTACCAGAGAGTGCATCAAGTCACTTTCTTGCCAGCTATGTGGACATCTGTAAAACAATACGTAAAAAGGTGCATTAAATGCCAAACCTTGAAAAATGAGAACCGCAAACCTGCTGGGAAAATTTAGCAGACAACAACCACTCGTCCAAACGAGATGTTGAGAGTGTACTATTCCTGATGGGTTGAGCTATTCTCCTTGCATCGCTTCACACCTCAGAGAAGAAATCCTCACTCGGTGGGTACCTGATTTCATCCTGTCTGACAGAGGTACGCAGTTTATGTCATCCGTCTTTCAAAACATCTGTGCGAAATGGAAAGTCACCCAGAATACGACTACAGCATACCATCCTCAGACAAACCTAACAGAACATTAAAACAACATATGTGGATGACAATCATAAAAAGTGGGACCAACACCTACCTGAGCTATGGTTTGCCATTAATTCAGCGGTCTCCCTTCACCTAGGGAGAACATTACAGGGGCCAATGGACAAGCTGCTGCATAGGCAAAATCTTTCTCCAACTGCTCCATCTTACTATGTCACAGAACATCTGTCTAAGTTGTAAGCTAGAGCCAAAGAATTCACCAAGAAAGCATCAGTAAGACAGCTCCGTAGCTACAACAAAACCCGAAGAGATGTCACCTATAAAGAAAAAGATTGTGTATGGGTGAAAAATTTCCTGCCGTCAAGTGCATTTCACCACTTTTGTGCTAAACTTGCCAACAACTGGAAAGGTCCCTACCAAATAATAAAACAGCTGGGAAAGAACTGTTGCTGGTAGATTGATGGAAGAACAGTAAAAGATATCTAAGGAAGAAGGTGAACATATTTTCACTTACCTGGGCCACTGTGACGTTATTCATCAGCTGGTAGAATGCTGTGCCACTGTTGGAGCGGATGCGGGAGAGTACAGCTCTCCACAATAGCGGCATCTTCAGCGCGGAACGCTGTAAACACAAGCTGGGTTGACAACCGTCTGGATCTTCCCTATCGGAGCTGTTGCTGTTTCCGTTCACCAACAAACAGAGGCTCTCCATTGCTGAATGTTGTGGCTTTGCTGCATACGTGGCTGGTCTTTCCCCAAAACACTCATACAATTCACCTCTGCACTTTCAACACACGCCCTTTGTATCCCTTAGTATGGTTCCTCTCAAAATGAGTCGTGAGTAACATTTTTTTTTTTTTATTCAGGTTGCTTTGCCATTTTTACAAAAATGTACATTTCATTTTTTTTATACTTTAAAAAAAACAACAATTCTGCTCTTGTTCATTGTTGAATAGAACTCCCGAATGTGTGTCTTAAATAAAAATTATACTTCAAAGATTTTTGATGTTGTTTTTTTTAATGAAATTTATGAACCAAATTAACCAGAATTTGATGTGGTTGTTTTCATTTGTTCTTTTTTGAATGAAATACAAAAACATTTCTTAACTGAATCCTATGTCCTGTGATTTATATTGGATTTGAGTTGATGTATGTAACTGATGGTAGGCTTTTTATGCTATCTGGGATATTTTTCTTAAAATATTGACAGGGTTACCCCGTCTGGTACCCGAATTTATTAACCTTACTCTACTGTAAATCATTTGTTGATTTTGAATTTATTTATGCCAGCATAACAAAGTCCTGAAGCTCAAAACTTAAATCACATGAGACAGTTCGCTACAAAATGACACGTGATAGGTTAGATGATTTTAAAACACAAACCAATATTATATTTCAGCATAAACATACATTGCTAGACAGGTAATGTCTAATCTAGCGAACATTTACAATTTATTTATGACTGAAATCTTGCACGTATATGTATAGGGTAAACTCAGTATACTTTATATTTTGGACAACCATTGTTTTTTTTTTTTTTTTACATTTACATTTTGGTTATTGTTTTCTTTCTCACTTTAGATGCTGGAGAAAAAACAGCCAGGCTAAAGCATTCAAAGTAGACATTTCTGATGACGCTCAATAATCTGGGAATGGTACGGTGGTAGGACCAGAAGAACCAGAAGATCAGAGATCAGGCAGAGATCTACTGCTGGCCCTGAGGGAACTGATTTACTTAATGTGTAAAATGTAACCAAACATTTTCAACACTCACCTTAATGTCGTTCCAAACCTGTAAGACTTTCGTTCATCTTCGAAACACAAATGTGGGTCTTTTTAATGAAATCAGAGAGCTTTCTGTCCTTCCATTTCAGATTATGCACCTACCACTTTCAAGCCTCAGAGAGGTAGTAACTAAAGACATCATTAAAGTCATCCATATGACTCCAGTGGTTTTTAACCTCAATTTTATGAAGCACTGTGAATGCTTTGTGTGCTAAAAAAACATTGCATCTTTATTCACAAAATATATATCTCTGACACGTGTTCACAAGAGCACCACGATGCATCCGTGTTGTGTTGGTTTGAGAGCCAGCCATCTCATGGTGCAACATGCGTAAAAATGTTATGTTCTGCACAAAAGTATTATGTGTTTGGAGCAACATGAGGATAAGTAATTAATGACAGAATTTACATTTTTGGGTGAACTATCCCTTTTAAGTGTTCTAATGTGATTATAATTGGTCATTGTTCTGTTTTATAAACATTTTCAATATGTGAAAGATTATGTGTATACAAGATGGATTAATTTGATCAAAAGTCACAGTAAAGACTTTTAAATTTACATTTTTAAATTTCTGTTTCAAATAAATGCTGCTCTTTTGAAAGTTCTATTCAAAGAATATGAAAAACTGTATCATGGTTTTTGCTAAAATATTAATCAGCACAACCGTTTTAAACACTATAACAATCAGAAATGTTTCTTGAGAATCAAATCATATTAATATGATTTCTGAAGGATCATGTGACACTGAAGTCTGGAGTAATGATGCTGAAAATTCAGCTCTGATCACAGGAATAAATTACACTTTACTATAACTCATAGAAAAATTATTTTTGTTGTAGCAATATTTCACAATATTGCTGTTTTTATGGTATGTTTGATTAAATACAGGCTTAATATATGATCAGGAAAGTGTTTTTTACGTGAAAGATGTATTTGATGTGTCCATAAATGTTTTGGTACTCTTTTGTGAATTGTCTTATTTTGACAGTAATTATGAATATAAAATATAAATATAATCATGAATTCACGGTTGAAATTAGGCCTGAAAAAGACGTCTTTTCAACTTTCACTTTACAACCATATTTAGACGCAAGTGCCGACCTTTTTAACAACCTGAAAAAGATGGCTTTTCACCTTTCACTTTTCAACCAAATTTTAACGTTGTTTAAATACATCTGGCAATGTCGTCTTGTCAACGTCTTTTCAATGAGTTTTTACTGGGTGGCTATAGCGACTGAAAGATTACATTAATACATTTTAAATTGTATTTTATAAATAAATTGAATCCATTAAAACTTAATTAAGATAAACTATAAACTTATTTAATTTACACAGAACAAAACTTAAACCTAGATTTTTAGAATATAAACTAAGCCATTTTCAGTAAGCTTTTGCCTACTAAATATGAAGTGTGTTGCCGCTATTGTGTGTTTGATTTGAATCATGCTGGTCCGTGTACTTTTTGATCATTTCCTTTCCTGTTTGTAATGGAATAACGAGAAATGAAAACCAGCTCGTTTATTCGTTTTTTAGTTTAGTTGAAAAATTTGATTTTGGCTCGATTTTTCATTTTTCGTTAGTGGTTTACAAATTGGTTTATGGGTTCGAAATTTCATTTGCACAGGTGGGCGCTGAAACGCCCCTTTCATCTGATTGGTCAAAACGCTCCGCCTTCAGTAAGCTACTAGCTTTTCTTTGTGTCAGGCAGAATAAGAGTCAATACGAGTGCGGCAATGACAAATGCACTTTAATAAAATAATGTCTGAAACCACCACTCACTGTTAACTACGCACAATATTTGAAGCAGAAATATGTTGCTGATCACGTAATTCGTGCTGCTGCGACTTGCAAGTTAACCCAATAATGTGAACCACAGTAGGCCTATATGACAGATTATTTTAGCATGATGTATTTCCCATTGATAAATACAGTGCAAATAGTTCCGTCTCTTTGGATAAAAGGGAAGTGGAAATAAAAATCAATAATAGGCTGAACTGTACCATGATAATATGTCCGTAACATTAGATGTCCGTAGATGACCTACCCATAACTGTTACATTAGAATTAGGGGATAACTGTTTGTACAGTATAAAAATCATTATGACTAAAGTTCCCATTAAACATGAAAACCCAACGTCAGGGCCACCAAAGAGACGGCTAAATCTATCGGCCCTGGTGGCTACTGAGAGGCATCTGTGGCTCAATTTGAGCAACATTCAAGATAAGGAGAAAAACTTTTTAATGGATGCACCAGTTGCTACGTCTGGGTTATTTGGTGACGCTGTCAACACTGCAGTTGAGAAATTTCAAGAAGCTTCTAAACACGCTGCAGCATTCCAAAAATTGCTCCCCCGTCGCTCACATCCTGAGGCTGCTGTGCGGGAACAGCCTCAGACTTCGAGCTCCCATAGGGCATCTCAAAAGCAGAGCGTCTCCTCCCGTGCTCCCCCGCAAAGATCTCGGGGACAGGGAGGACGTTCTCAACCCCAGCCTTCGAAGGGTAGAGCGGATCTGAGGACCGTTATTACCGCTAAGAAGGCTGCGGGGAAAAGATCCTGACGCTCGAGGGCTCAGGACCGTGAGGGTAGTCCCCCCCCGAAGTAGAGCGGTCGACACCTCCTCTTACGGTGCCCGTCTCTCTTCGGTGCCCTCAGGGGACCGTTCTGCCAACCCTGCCACCTTCGGTGTTTCAGGGCGCAGCGGTCTCCGGTGAGCACATATCTCAAGGACCACCCGGAAACGTAGTGGCCTCGGGATGCCCGCCCCCTCTGAGGAGGGTGTTAGAGCAGTCCGTTCAGTCGTTCCCTGCCGGTGCGCCGTTACAAGGCGAAGAACCGACTACTCAACAACAACAAAACCCAGAAGTCAGTCTCGAGAGACTGATACCTTTAGTGGAATCTTTGGCAGCGTGGAAGCTACTGCCAAATGTTTCTCGTTGGGTCCTGCAGACCGTAGGGAAAGGGTATCAAATACAGTTCGGCTCTCGCCCGCCTCGGTTTGTAGGTGTCCTACCCACAGTGGTGGACCCCGAGTAGGTTCTGGTTATGGAACAAGAAGTGAACACTCTGTTAGAGAAGGGGGCCATAGAATATGTACCTCCCTCCAACAGGGAAACCGGGTTCTACAGTCGGTATTTCATACTTCCAAAAAAGGACGGGGGTTTGCGTCCCATTCTGGATCTTCGAGTTCTGAACGAGTCTGTGATGCAACTCAAATTCAAAATGTTAACACTGAGACAGATCGTGCCACAAATCAGGTCCGAGGACTGGTTTGTCACGATAGATCTCAAAGACGCATATTTCCATATCTCTATCCGTCCTTGTCACTGGAAGTTCCTGAGGTTTGCTTTCGGGGGCAAAGCATACCAATATCGAGTTCTTCCATTCGGTCTAGCTCTGTCACCCCGCACTTTCACGCAATGCGTGGATGCAGCTCTGGCGCCTCTGCGCCTCCAGGGCATTCGCATAATGAACTATATCGACGATTGGTTGATTTTAGCTCAGTCGCATCAGTTGGCAGTTCAACATCGAGATGTCGTTCTTGCACATATGAAAGAGTTGGGGTTACGGCTGAACGCCAAGAAGAGTGTGCTCACTCCTCTCCAGAGGACCACTTTTTTGAGTGTAGTATGGGACTCAGTGCTGATGCAGGCGCGCCTGTCACCTCCACGCATAGAGTCCATCCTTGCAGCTGTGAAATGTGTGAAGCTACGCCAGCTACTCACTGTCAAACAGTTCCAGAGACTGTTGGGTCTCATGGCAGCAGCTTCCAACGTGATACCTTTTGGACTGTTGTACATGAGGCCCCTGCAGTGGTGGCTCAGGACCAGGGGGTTCTCCCCGAGGGGCAACCCATTTCGCACAATCAAGGTCACGCGGCGATGCCTACGTGCCTTGGTTATGTGGAAGAAACCCTGGTTCCTGTCCCAAGGCCCGATGTTGGGAGCTCCTTGTCGTCGCAAACTGCTAACGACGGATGCTTCCCTCACAGGTTGGGGAGCGATTCTGGAGGGTCGCTCATCTCAAGGTCTGTGGGAAGACCATCATCGTTCATGGCATATAAATCACCTGGAGATGTTGGCTGTTTTCCGGGCTCTGAGGAGCTTCATCACAGATCTCAGGGGACACCATGTGCTCGTACATACGGACAACACTTCGGTAGTCGCCTATATAAATCACCAAGGGAGTTTGCGCTCACGCCCACTATGCAATCTGGCACGCCATATCCTCTTGTGGTCCCAGGGGAAGCTGTTGTCACTCAGGGCAGCTTACATCCCTGGGGTCCAAAATTTAGGAGCAGACATTCTGTCGAGACAGGGGCTGAGGCCCGGGGAATGGAGGCTCCACCCCGAGGTGGTGGGGCTGATATGGAGGGAGTTTGGCCAAACACAAGTGGATCTGTTTGCGTCTCAAGAGACGTCTCACTGTCCACTTTGGTTCTCCCTCACGCATCCAGCTCCTCTGGGACTGGATGCTATGGTACAGACGTGGCCGAGGCTGCGTCTGTACGCTTTTCCCCCAATCGCTCTGCTCCCGGGAGTTCTGGAGAGAGTTCGCAGGGACCGGATTCACCTACTTCTTGTTGCCCCGCGCTGGCCGGGCAGAGTATGGTTCCCCGATCTCGTGTCTACCCGTCAGGAGGGACCTGCTGTCCCAAGCGGAGGGCTCGATATTTCACCCCCGACCAGAACTGTGGAAGCTGTGGGCTTGGCCTCTGAGGGGGCCCAGCTCATAGAGTCAGGTCTCTCGACTGAGGTCGTAGAGACCATTCTACATTCCAGAGCTCCCTCCACGAGGAAACTTTATCCCCTGAAGTGGAGAGTTTTCACTTCCTGGTGTAGTGACCGTCGGTTGGACCCAGATAACTGCCCAGTTGGTACAGTGCTGGAGTTCCTGCAAGAGCGGTTCACTGCAGGTCTGACCCCGTCCACTTTAAAGGTCTATGTGGCGGCCATAGGTGCTTACCACATTCCTTTGGGTGGAATGTCTGTGGGGAAAGACCCTTTGGTATCTCGTTTCCTTCGTGGCACTTTGAGGCTGAGGCCTGCAGTTCGCTCTAGGGTGCCTCCATGGGATTTGTCCATTGCTCTGCAAGGCCTTTCCCTGGCCCCTTTTGAGCCCATTGAGGAGGTTTTGGCTAAGTTTCTGACTCTGAAGGCTCTCTTCCTCCTTGCTATTTCTTCTCTCAAGAGAATAGGGGATCTTCAAGCACTGTCGGTTGCCCCGTCATGTTTAGAGTTTGCACCCGGTATGGTCAAGGCATTTCTGCATCCAAGACCGGGTTATATCCCCAAGGTCCCACTAATGTGGCTAGACCTATTGTACTGCAGGCCTTCTGTCCTCCTCCCTTTCAAAATGCGGACCAGGAGACGAATAATTTGCTTTGCCCAGTACGGGCATTAGACGCCTATGTCCACAGAGCTGCCCTGTGGCGTAAATCCGATCAATTGTTTGTGTGTTTTGGGTCCCCGAATAAAGGGTCCCCGGTGTCTAAGCAAAGGATGAGCAAGTGGGTGGTTGAGGCCATCTCACTTGCTTATGAGGCGGCCGGGCAGCCTTCTCCTATGGCTGTCCGGTCCCATTCTACTAGGAGTATGGCGGCCTCCAAGGCCTTTTTTTCAGGAGTTTCACTTCAGGACGTTTGTGATGCGGCAGGCTGGTCCTCACCGCACACTTTCGTCAGATTTTACTCTCTGGACCTGGACTCTACTCCAGGGTCTCAGGTTCTGTCATCCTAGTGCTGCTCTTCATGATTTCACACAGGACAGACATTGGTAGCTATGGTGGCGTTGGTATAGACGTTCCCATAGCGTCAATCTCGACACAACGCGAGTTCCCTTGAAAGGGAACACCTCGGTTACGACTGTAACCTCGGTTCCCTGAAGAGGGAACGAGCATTGCGTCACCTTGCCATATCTCCTTCATGCCTGTCAGCGACTACTTCAGACTTTACGAAGCTTTCGCTTTCTGTTTTTGGGCAGGCTTTATAGTTTCCTGGTACGTGACGTCACCCGCCTCTGACGTTCCACCACGCCATTGGACTGATTTTACATGTGCTTCAAGACATCATCACGCAAAGCGTTCCCATAGCGTCAATCTCGACGCAACGCTCGTTCCCTCTTCAGGGAACCGAGGTTACAGTCGTAACCGAGGCGTTATGTAACAAAGTTCGGGAGGAGCACGTTCAGGTAATCAACCAATCAGCTCAAGAGGAAGCCGGTATAAATAAAGCTTTTCCTCACCTTCTGTCTCACGACAAGTTTCTCAGCATCCCTCCACCACCCCATCACCTCACACTCGGCTGGGTCTACCCCAGTATAGGGGAGAGTACTCTGGGTTCGGGCAAAATTCTGAGCTCGGAGCCCTCCCCTGGACAGCAAGCCAAATACGCATAAATACTACATTAGATTTCATGTACGTGTGAACTCGTGAAACATCTCGTGTGGAGAAAATATTGTTTATTCTGGGCAGTATTACAAGCCATGGCAAAAAGCAGGATAACTTGTAGGCTATAGCCTACTTGAAAGGAAAACAAATTTGCTGTGTAAAAACAGAGTTTGTGTTGTTGAATCATATTTTTTTTCTAGTAGGTTACATCTTAAAATATAGAGCTCATGACAAATTAAAGTTCCAGATGGACAAACATTAAATACAAAAACCAGTGTTAATAACAATATCTAAAAATAAACTACAGAGTGGATACACAGATATGGCCTATTTATGAATGAAATTCATGCATTTATTTGTCATTTAAACTGATGCAAACAGGGAAAGAGAGTAGAAAAGACTTATTATACTGTTGCCCCCTCTAGTGGACAGCATTAAGTATTAAGACATTAATTTCTCAGATAATGCAAGTCAATGGATTTTTTGGGAAAGTAAGTCTGACCAGTTAGAAAAGATATAAGCCAGTCAGACCAGTCTGAAGGTCTGAGCTGAGTTTGGTGAAGCATTAAAGTTCTAGGCAGAGTCAATTTCTCATAATAATAATAAATAATAATAATAATGTTTAAATATATGCTGCCTTTCTTAAGCCAACATAATAAAGAAAACTCAGAGAAACATCGACCAATTCAGTATGTAATAAAATTGTATTAGTTTTATAATATATATAATAATAGGTATGGCGTACTCTTCAACCGATATGATTTGAATTAATCCAAAACCTGGAAATTTTGTCAGTATTAATGTACGTTTACTAATTCTAGCTTCTCTCTTTTCTGTCTTTCTTTTCATGTGAACTGAGTAGGCTACACATGCTTACATTCATAAATATAAACTTTATTTCTATTCTATTTTCAAAATTATTTATAGCCTACATATGTCACACACGCCTACCTGCCCTTTGATGTAAATAAAAGGCGAGAGTGGTACATGTTACGGACATGTTATTATGGTACAGTTCAGCCTATTATTTGCCGCTTTTCCATTACCAGTACCAGCTCAACTCGACTCAACTCGGCTCGGCTCGCTTTTCGCTCCGTTTTCCATTGCAGATAGTACCTCCACTAAAGTAACGGGTCATCAGCGACGCTGCAGGAAACTGCCGTGACTTAATCTTCTACGCAACACACACCCGCTACCCACACACACAGGACAATGGAGGAAATCGAGTGTATGCTGTTTTTGGATGTTTTTGTTTTTGTTTTTGCTGTTTTTTATTCAGGATACTCCGTCTGGCGCGTGCAATGATGACGCAGTGAATAGTGACGATTCTCTCTGACCAATCAGCAGTCTGCCGTGTTTTCACGTCACATTTTAGTATCGCCTCAGCTCGCTTAGAACCTCGCCGGAGGTGGTACGAAAAAAAGTACCTGGAAGCAGGTACAGGTACAACTTTAACACAGTGGAAAACCAAACAAAGGTGAGTCGAGTCGAGCCGAGCCGAGGCGAGCTGGTACTGTGTAGTGGAAAAGCGGCAATTGATTTTTACTTCCACTTCCCTTTTATCCAAAGAGACGGAACTATTTGCACAGTATTTATCAATGGGAAAATAATCTGTCATATAGGCCTACTGTGGCTCACATTATTGGGTTCGCTTGCAAGTTGCAGCAGCACGAATTACGTGACCAGCAACATATTTCTGCTTCAAATATTGTGCGTAGTTAACAGTGAGTGGTGGTTTCAGACATTATTTTATTAAAGTGCATTTGTCAGTGGCGCACTCGTATTGACTCTTATTCTGCCTGACACAAAGAAAAGCTAGTAGCTTACTGAAGCGATTTGACCAATCAGATGAAAGGGGCGTTTCAGCGCCCACGTGTGCAAATTAAATATCGAACCCATAAACCAATTTGTAAACCACTAACGAAAAATCGAGCCAAAATCTAATTTTTCAACTAAACTAAAAAACGAATAAACGAGCTGGTTTTCATTTCTCGTTATTCCATTACAAACAGGAAAGGAAATGATCAAAAAGTACACGGACCGAAAAGCTAAAATGTTTTTTAAAATGTGACTGAACCCCGGCACACACACTTTCATGTTATTATGCCATATCAATTTTAGATTTGATAATAATCACATACACTATCATAAACACATTATTTCTAATGTTATTTCCAATTCATTCCAAATGTACTTTTGGTGCTAAAAGAGAGTATTCATACCTAATTTATACTGCTGTAAAACAATAAGAACAAAGATATTATAGGACACATGTAGGCTTATTTTATTAAAATAATAAATAAATAAAAATAATCTAGGACAGGCACTTTACCTTTTACATTACATCTCTGTTTAAAAAAACATATCATACATTTTTTAAACTTAATTAAGTGACACTTAATTGACACTATAGTGTTAAGTTTTACTTTGGAGTTATTAAATTAATACAATAAACGTTTTGAGCAGCTCTCTCTTCCAGTTCTTCCAGTTTTTCCAGTCTTACAACCATTTTCAACTCTTTCTATGACCCCTCTTTTTCTGCAAAAATTAGAAACATTGCTTACTTACGGGCTGGTTTTCTGTTGGATCCCATGTAGGATTTCTCTCAGTGTTGCAGTCCTCATACTTAAATATCAGCCTGTTTGCAAAGCCTGCTTTATACTGTGACATTCACAAAACAATCCACACAGAAATGTGCCACACAATCTACTAGCAATCGTTATAAGATCCACGATAAATAATTTATGAAACAGTTTGACGTCATGAACAGCCACAAGCTAAAAATAAACAAAAACCGATGGAGACAAAGGGTTATGTATCTTTTGTATCTCGCTGAATGGAAAGTAGGTGAGAAATTCTCGGGTTACTTGCGTTATCATGTTCTCTGAATATTGAACGAGATGCTGCATAGCGATGATGCAATGGGATCGCCCTTGGGGCGGTGCTGATTGTCTGAACCCGTATAGAGCTGGTAAGTCCCGCCCCCTTCGCTAACACCGCTGGACCTCAAAGTTGAAAAACCGTCAATGCAAGTGAATGGGAGAAAATAATTATTTTCTGGTCCCGTTTGAATTGTGCCATGAATGTGAACATATGTTGTCTGTGAATTTTTTATATAACTTTCCGTGTAAAGAATGATACAATTTAGCGGGTAGAAGTTTGATACGGTTAGACTTTGTGTGAGAGCACTTTGTGGACTACAACTCTCGACGCGTTTGAAACGTCAACACCACTAGCACACGGACTAGCTCACGGATCCCGCTAAACATGGCTGTGTCTTTGGTGCACTTCACCGCCTTCTTTCAGGGAGAGGACAAAATCGTTGAAGTTGGTGAAAACCACGGGTAAGTCAACTTTATGGGGTGACGTCACATAGGCGACATGTAGTCTTTCTCGTTATGTCTTTTCCACAACTGCTAGCCGAAGAATCATACCATATACTGTCAAACTCGTAACATGAAAAGTTATAAAAAAAATTCACAGACAACATATGTTCACATTCATGGCACAATTCAAACGGGACCAGAAAATAATTATTTTCTCCCATTCACTTGCATTGACGGTTTTTCAACTTTGAGGTCCAGCGGGGTTTTACGGAAGGGGCGGGACTTACCAGCTCTATAGCAGGCTGATCTCATGAAATGGCGTATGTATGACACGCCAATTCGATTTCCATTTTTGGCGTGCTATCAACACGCATAATCGCTTTTCAGCGTGTTTATCAACGCCGTTGACTTAACGTTACATTATAAATATGACCTACCCCAACTCCGTCCCTAAACCTACCCGTCACTGGGGTTAATACCATGTATAGATTATAAATGTAAGATCCCTTAACTGTACTCCCACACCTAAACATACCCATTTTATGGACAATATTAAAATGTATAATCACAATAATTAACCTTACAACACAACATCGATTCACAAAATACACCAATTTTATTAGCTTGATGTAATCCAAACCTTCAGAATCCATTATTTGCAAGAAAAAGATCCAAACTCAGCGCTTTATCCAGTAATCATCATCTTGACCGTAAACGTCAAACCCCGCGCTTGTTATGAATTCAAATTCAAAAATTGCGCCCTCAAGAAGCGTTACGACAGGTTACTATGGTTACGGCAGTAATATCAAACGCTCATTGGCTCTCGCCTCGCCTGCTTCGTCACAGATTGCGTCATGCACATTCACATTTGAAATTAAGTGCGCACTGCCGCGCAGGCGGCAGCCCTCAGAGCGAACCGAACCGAAGACGGATTAACATTTTCATGGATTTGAATTAATAAGTTAAATTCTGCTCTGTTACCTCATACAAAACCACTGCCAGAGAGGACACATCGTCACGTGAACAACTTTTGGTACCGATTTTGACATTTTCTCATTAAATAAATTATTGTGATTATATTTGTCTGTCTGTTGTTTTTCTTTATAATTGTAGCCTACATAGTTTTAAGAAATGGTTATGATTAGATGGTAGGATTAGCAAACGTCCGGGGATAATGGTACGTGTAAGATTCACGTCTGAGGCTGTTAAACTGTGACATCTACACGTTTTCCAAAGGGGACCAACATGATTAATTTCACGTACATTTTGCTCCGTTTCGCTCTGACATTTAACGGCGTAGACATACACGCGGAAGATGACGGTTCGTTTCGGCGTGAACATACACGCGGATAGCTCAAAATGCGTATAAATAACACGCCACTTTTGACTTGAAAGTGGCGTGTATGTTTACGCAAAGTCATGATGTCATGTTGCGTATAGATAGCTTGGGCGCCTCCTCCAATACGCCAATCACTCTTATACAGTGAAAGTGCCATCTGCTCCTCAGATTTTCCACCTAAGAAGAAGCGCCTTTGTTTTTGCCATACCGAACTCAACTAGGACCTAAGCGACCAGTTCATACGGAAAGAACCAGGGAACCAGGGGCTGCATCTAAATCCAGGTTATAAAACCTGATGAAAGTGTGCAGAGAAGGCCAACCTGCCACCTCACAAATATCTTCCGAAGGAACTTCCCTAAAAAGAGCCTGGGAAGACGCGATACTGCTAGAAGAGTGAGATTTAACGCACAGAGGTGAAGGAAGCTTCCGCACCTCATAAATCAAATAAATTGCGTCTCTCACCCAGTGAGAGATCCTGTGCTTAGAGGTGGTGAGCCCTCTGCGGCCGGCCCCAAAGCATACAAACAGCTGAGACGACTTGCACCACTGGCCGGAGTAGTGCACATGTGCCTTTAAAGCCGAACAGTGCAAAGCAAATGGAGCTTCTCCTCCTCAGCAGAGGACAAAGGAGGGGGACAGAAAGAGTGAAGCACGACCACTTAAGGGCAGAATGATGTGGACAAAACTTTGGCGACATAACCAGATCTGGGTCGCAGAAACACCTTCACAAGTCCCGGGGCAAACTCCATGCAAGGCTCACTCACAGAAAGAGCCTGCAGATCCCCCCACACGCTTGAGAGAGGCCAACGCTAACAAAAGTGCCACCTTGAGAGTCTGAATCCAAAAGACTAGACGCCACTGTCGCTAGCGATTGCCCCTGACCCATATCTCGGGTCGAGAATGACACATTCTGCCCTGGAGCTGAGAAAACAGATCTCTCCTGATCGGAATCACACACAGTTAAGAGTACAATACTACCACCATCCACATACAACAACAGAAAATGGAAAGCAGCGCAGCCGATTAAACTAAGGTAGGTTTCAACTTACAATAAACACATTTTTAAAAACAATTTCAGTTTAGATTAAGTTCCTTTATGGCATGGGGAATAAAGGATCTCTTATAGATGTTCCGGCTCGCCCTTGGGACCCTAAATCTATGGCCAGATGGAAGCAATTCAAACTCTAAGTTTAGTGGGTGTAGGGTGTCTGTTGATATCTGTCGGGCCTTCCTGAGTACCGCCTTATCAAATACATCCCCAAGCTGCCTTTGTGACTTGCCAATCACCTTCCCTGCCGTATTAACAATTTTAGAAAGCTTGTTTTTATCTTTCACTTTCAGGTTACCATACCAAGCTGTTATATTAAACTGTAAAATACTTTCTACAAGGCCCCTATATGCCATCTCAAGAATATGCTGACTGACCCTGAAACTCCTCAATTTTCTAATTAAAAACAATCGCTGGTTAGCTCTCTTAAAAATACTCTCTGAGTTAACATTACAACTTAAGGTGCGATCAATGATTGTACCCAAGTACTTAAAATTTTCAACTACTTCCACAGGCCGGCTGTTAAGTACAACAGGATTGATGTTACCTGCCCCTCTTGGTTTCGTTTGTATTATAAGTTATTTTGTTTTAGTCACGTTAATTTCCAATTTAACAGTCTGACACCAGTCCTGCAATAAAGTGACTTGGCTAAAATAAGCTTCCTCATGTGCTACATTATTTTCTGTGAGAAGTCCTACCAAGGCCATATCATCAGCATATTTAAGTAAACTAACATTGGTGCTGTGCACAGTCATATCATTTATATAAATTGAAAACAACAAAGGTGACAACACACAGCCTTGTGGTGCTCCAGTATTTATAACAATCTCATCTGAGTTGACCCCATTCATTAAGACTCTCTGAGGGCGGTCAGTTAAGAAACTTCTAATCCAGTGAATGAGCCCACCATTTACATTCATCCTATGAAGTTGTTCTAAAAGAATGTCAATTTGCATAGTATTAAAAGCAGAATTAAAATCAATAAAAATAACCCGAGCAAGTGATTTTGGTTGTTGCAAATGTTTAGCTATTTGATTTACCAGAGTAAGAGTTGCGTCCTCTGTGCCCCTGTGTGACCTATAGGCAAATTGAAGGGGTCAAGTTGATTCCCAACAGAAGACATAAGATGGGTGCTGACCACTCTCTCCATACACTTAGCTAAGAGTGGAGTGAGTGCCACTGGTCTAAAGTCTCCAAGGGCTATAGCCTTAGAGACTTTAGGCACAGGTATTATTGTGGATTTCTTCCATAAATTTGGAAAAACACCACAGTTCAGCAAAGTTTGAAACAGCTGAGTGAGAACCCCTTTAAACTGTTGAGAACATACCTTTAACACCCTTCCTTGGAGGCCATCAGGCCCAGGGGCTTTGTTTGGTCTAATTTTAGAGAGACACATGGCTACTTCTTCTTCAGAAAGCTGTATATGTTCATAGCTACCAATCTGATCACAGGTAATACTACAGCCTATTTTTGGGTCTCTCACATCATATCTTCCATAGAAGATGTTTAAATCATTAACAAATTTACCACAATCTGCCACGTTTACACTTTGTTTTTTTCCTTCCCTACCCATTATTGTGTTTAATCCCTCCCATGCTTGTTTTGCATTGCCTGTACAGAATCTTTTTTCAACCTTATTCTTAAAATCTATTTTTGCTGTAAAAACCTTACGCTTAAATTCCTTCTCTTTCTCCTTTACTACATCATTTTCTCCTCTCAAAAATGCAGCCCTTTTCTCATTCAGACACGTTTTAAGATCCTTTGAGAGCCATGGCTTGTTATTACTAAACACCTGAACTATCTTAGAAGTGATAACAGTTCCTTCACAAAACTTAATATAGCATGTGATTGTGTCTGTCAATTCGTGATAATCAGAGCATGTGTCAAAAAACACGCGCCAATCTGTAGAGTCAAAACAATCTCTGAGCTCCTCCTCCCCATCCTCAGTCCATTGACGTACAGTTTTCAGGAGTGGTTTTTCACGCCTGACTTTCTGCCTGTATGTTGGAAGGAGATGAATAACGTTATGATCTGACTTACCAAGAGGAGGACGACTCACTGCTTTATATGCGTCTGGGATGTTACCGAAGCATTGGTCCAGTATGCGAGTGGAGCGAGTGGGCGTGGTGACATACTGTTGCAGAGAGGGTACACTCAAAAAAATAACTCATTGGACAAACTCAATTTAATTGAGGGCAGGATTTCCATCCAATAATTATGTGTAGCCCCAACTTATAAAAAACTCATTCATGCAATGAAATGTAATTAAGTTGGTCCAACTAAATTTTGACCAACTTAAATGAGTTGGTCCAACTCAATTATGAGCAACTTAAATGAGTTGGTCCAACTCAATTTTGACCAACTTAAATGAGTTGGTCCAACTCAATTTTGACCAATTTAAATGAGTTGGTCCAACTCAATTTTGACCAACTTAAATGAGTTGGTCCAACTCAATTTTGATCAAATAGTTTAGATGAAATGGATACATTTATACAATTAGTTTTATGCTTCTTAAACTTAAATTAGAACATTTCATTGAAAAATCAATTAGGAAATCCTTATTTTGTACCCCATAGAGACAAGAGACAAACTCAAACTCAATAGTGCAATAGTTATTTAATGTGAAAAGTACTTAGAAAAATGCAAGTACACATTAAAGCCTTTATCCAAACATGTACAAATGTCTTTGTTCTGTTGAACACAAAGGAAGATATGTTAAAGAATATGGGAAACTGAACAGTTCTGGGCCACCATTGACTTCCATAGTAGGAAGAAAAAACAACAGCTATGAAAGTCAATGGTGGCCCAGAACTGTTAAGTTTCCCATATTCTTTAACACATCTTCCTTTGTGTTCAACAGAACAAATACATTTATACAGGTTTGGAACAACCCTAGGATCAGTAAATGACAGAATTTTCATTTTTGGGTGAACTATCCCTAAAGACAAGAACGAATAAGTAGAAATACACACAAAAAGCATGTAAGAAAAAGCATGTAAGAGTGTTTAAAAAAAAAAAATTGTGTGGTGTGTGTGCGTGCATAAGTATGTTAATGACTCAATATACGTTTTCTCAAATAATTCTCATTGTGTTCTCAAAAAAAGTGCACATCTTATGCAAACAACTTGATTTTAAGTTGCTGGATTTTTTGCATTCAGCCTATGTCCATCCAAGTTCATTAGGATTTTCTGGATAAACTTGAAGGTGTACTTGAGGTTGTCAGGAAAATTAAGATCAAGAGCATAAATGAGATCGAACAGCATGATGAATGCCAGGATCACGCAGTCTAGGTCGCTCAAAACCTTAATGCCCTCGATCACAACTCCGATGTCTTCTGTACAATCTCCTTGACTGTGTTTGGGATTTCATTTTCTGCATCCTCAGTGGCCTGGACAAAACACAAAACACTTTGGTTAAGCCCAGGTGAATTTGACCCTTTATATTTTAAAAGTAATCGGCAAATTGCATTGCTACTTTTCACTTTTACTATTACATTGTTGGCTGCTATTTACTTCCATTTTATGGACATAGACATACACATCTGAAAACTTCTACAAATTCTATTGTGTTCAGATGAACAATGAAAGGCATACACATGAAATGAAAAAAGTTATTACCCCTGCAAAATTATTACTATTAAAAATATTATTTTATTAAAATGAATAAAACAAAATATTATTATTCCACTAATACATATTTTATTGTGAAATGAAAATTGAGCATTTAATAATAATCAATCATATCTTCTTTTATAAAACATGAAAGTATTAACAGAATTGTTGTTATATATAAATAAAAAAAATCACTTACCACATACTCCTTGAAGAAAGAGTCTGGATCTTCAGTCGGGTAGATCATCAGGCCTTTCAGGGTGCACTCTCTCCTGATGTTTATGTTGTCACACTACAGCAGGGGGGAAATCAAGACTGAAATTAGCCAAATGCAGAAAGCTGTACAATAACTAGACAAAACAGAAGACATTGCATGCATTTATACTAACAGAGTCTGTGATCGCCAGGGCGTTTTTGATCTTTTGCCCCTTCACTCCTCCTTTGCTCTTGAAGATCTGCATCAGTTTATCTGAAAAGTGGTCCAGCTGTAGGAACATATTGATTGCAGTGGCTTCGTAGTGATCTGCATGAACTCTGTGTTCACCTTCAAAATGAAAAAAAAAGAACAACACAAAAACAATTTCTTACTATGAAAAGAACCTAATAACGACTAAAATAAAACACTACATAACATGTTTACTTACTTCACTCTGCTGAAAAAGAGCTGGCCATTGATTCTTGAACACCTCTATCATGGGCATTGGCTGACGACAATGGGTTTGAAGTCTATTAATGAATGTGGAATGTGGATTGTGTTTCCGGTATCTGTGGGTGTTAAATGTCCTGTAAATGTTACTTTCAAATGCACATCCTACAAACATACACTGAACTGTTTCATTATGCCTGAGATGTCCATTTATGTGTTGAAAATAATCTTTCTGTTGCTAGCTCCTTGCATGAACACACATGACACTGGAATGTTGTTAATTCTTCTGGCTTTGGAGTTTCCTGTTTAGCATGTATTTTGTACGTGTGATTAAGAAGCTTACTCCATATACTAAACGTGCATGGGCAATCTGTGTATGGACATGGATAGCGAAAACTGCCCCTAAAGCACAGATGAGTCTGCATAAAATGCTGCAGCAACAAATACCTGCTAGGTAGTTTCGATGGACACATTCTTTGCACTGCCACATTCACAATCCTAAAAAGAAGAATAAAAAAGTATTATAAGATACCATATTTAACAAATGACACAAGTAGCCTAAATCAGAATATTTGAATATGACTTACTATAACTAGGAGGTTGCTGTTCACCTGGTCATATTCATAAATCTGTGAAAGAGAAGATGTTGATTAGGAGTGGGAACCAGTACTCATATGAAAATATGCTTTTTGAGGTGAACTAATCCCTTAATATGACACTTTACAATTCTCTCAAGTAATTAAATTGATTTTAAAATAATTTAAAATGTTTACTTGGTACAATTGTCTACCAGAAATATTTAACCCAGTCGCATGAAAATGCATATCTATAGCATGCTTTGTGTTTCATCGCGCAGTTGATATGCAAAAATGACTTTTTACATGCATAGCCTATTTACGCACTGTAAACCCTTGGGTAGGTTTAGTAGTGTGGGGTACGTGCATATCAAAGTGCGTATGTATTATATATAGATAGATAATGTTAGATGCCTATTATTATTTTTTTTGAGAAATGAATGGGAGTTCACAGAATACATAGATTGATAATTTCAACAAATATGCGTTTTATAGCGTTAATCAAATAGTGTGTTTAATGCAAAAACAGACGACTATATCGTCCATTCTGTCACATTTTTCAGGTGTTCTGATGTAACGTTAACTTAGGTTAACCCCTGTATGTCACTTGCTCTGATTTACCATGGGCAGCTCAGCTACGATGTTGTAAATAGGTAGTTTACATGATAAAAGTAATCTTAATATTGAGATATACGTTCTACCTTATAGTTAATTATTTAAACAGGCCTTTGAACAAAAACGATGTTTTCGTGTATTTCCCCCCCCCCACAGCGCTTAATGTCATTATGGTGATTGTGAAACACGGAACACCTCACTTCATGATTTTATGCTGAAATGTCTTATTTTTCATGTTAGGCAGGTCAAATTTGATCAAGAAAAACGCACTGTGGCCAATTCAGCGTGAGTGAGTGACGCAGCTAAAAATAGATTCGGCGCCGAAACAATCGCGGCGATCGCAAGCCTCTAATTCATTTTATGACGGATATATCAATCCAGATAGCAAACCAATAAGTTAAGAACCAATTTTGCACAGTTACAGTCAAATTCGGGATCGTTAGACTGGTCTAACACAGAATTTGCACGTTGTGTGAGTAAGTTAAGCTATCGAAGGGACACTTAAAACAATTCACCTCGCATAACTTTCACTGCTGTTGCATGCATATTTCACTCAAAATTATGATATAAGTTACACATCCTCTTACAGTGAGGAAAATTCTTTGTTACAAATACTCAAACAAGATAAAACTTACCAATAACGAATACGACGTTGCAGTCCTTCTTGCGGCGGCAGACGATAAAATGGCGGCCACACTCTGAGTATGTTCTTCTCTAAGCTTGTCTTGCACATGCGCAAATGGCGCGCTCCGAAGCCAAATTAATTTGAGTTAACCAAATTAAATAAAATCTCATAGATGACACTATTTATACATTTTACGTTAGACTTATTAAATATATATACGTATTATTCCTAATTAGATATATTAAAATAAAGTGAACACAATTTAAATGTGTCATATCTAAGAAGGCCTTGAATCATTTTTTTGAGTGTAGATGAGGTGACAGCTGACATGTGTTGAAATCCCCCAAAATAAAAACCGGCTGATCTGCCGATCGGGAGAGAGCAGCATTAAAGCTGTCAGTTATCATTTCCGCAGCTTCTTTATTATTAGGCCCTGGAACATAGACAAGGATGATGGTGATTTGCCCGAACTCCCGCGGAAGGTAAAACAGCCTGATAGATACAGACAGCAGTTCATAGTCTCTAGTGCACACTCTCTTGAGCACTTTAAATTGCGAGGCCCAAGCGCTGTCAATAAACATGCAGAGTCCTCCCCCGATGGATTTTTGAGATGACACCTTATCACGATCTGCTCTTATAACTGTAAATCCCTCCATGTCAATGCATGTGCTGTCCTCGTGAAGCCACGTCTCTGTAAAACAAAGCAAATTACTCCTCCTAAAATCCTCATCAAACCGGAGGCGTGTTGTGATCTCATCCAGTTTATTATTTAATGATCTGACGTTTGACAGAGTTATGATGGGAAGCGGGTGTCTGTTTCCTCGCCTTCTCAACCTGTTATGAGCGCCTCCCCTCTATCCTCTTTTCTTCCTTTTCCTGCCCTGGGCTTTTCCATAAGGGGTTGATAATACATGACTTGTATCTGGTGTTCACTTCCCTCATTGTTCCCGGCTATGGCAAAGTTCTCTCTTATGACACCATATATAATAAATAAAATCACCACTGCGCGCAAATGATCCATTTCCATGTTGATTGACTCAAGGACATTAACAAACCATAAGTTAACACACGATTAACGCCGAAAATTCACAAAACAAACAAACGAACGGAGAAGCACTGGGTCAGCAGCCGTGCCGCGCCCCGGATTAAAATTATCATGAGCATTGTAATGTTTTAAGCGGATGTCATAACAAATGTCAGTAGACCAGGAAGATTTCACTTAAAATTAATAAGATCTTACTTTGATGCTCTGGAAATACAAACAGCAAGACACATCGAGTGCAGCGCTGAAAAGGGACGGGGCTACACAAGTTTGCCTCTTAAGAATGGTGATTTTACTGATAATAAACCTATACATAAAATACATTTAAAACGCAGTAAAATAAATGATGAACACATGATAAAGGTCTATAAGTGAAGTTCGCAACGTAATTTCGGGAGGAGTGAATCCTTCAATTAACTGCTGGATCATATAAGCAGCCGCTCACCTTGTTCTGGCATCAGCTGTTTTTGTATACCTCCACCTCCCCAACTCCACCAACATAATTTAGACATCTTGCTACCATACTCATCATGCAAGCAAAATACGCTTAACCTTATTAGCTTAAAGATTATATGGGCAAAGGAACTTGAAGTTTTAATATTTTAAAACTAAATTTAGCAAATAGACAAAATCCACATCCTAAGATTTAGTCCGTGCACAGAACCTTGTGTTTTAAAGCAAACTCAGTGAACAAAGGTTCACAACACAACGGAAATGCAAATTGGTTTTCATTTGTACATTTATAGCCAATGTAGTCAATATAGTCAATGTTTTTGATTTATTGTCAGTAAATGTTTTTAAATCCTGGTTTTCTTGCTCAACACTGCTCTCTTGTGGTCAGGAGGCATTTCCTTTGTGCTGTGACTTTTTTTTATGTTTGTTTCAACAGAAATAAACAAATTACAAAAGCATAGAACAAAGCCAGCAGGAAACATGAAAATATTATTTCTGGTCACATATTCCTGATTCTAGGACATATTATGAAAATGAAAATCTCATGCATGTTTTTTATATTTACTTGCCCCTAAACAGCACATAAATTGATATCAACCATATTTATAAGCTTTATACTTTAACAAAGAGAAATACATATTGTTTTACATTATATTTTCATGTAACAAATCAGTGTTTGTGTTGAGTCTTGAGGTTGTTCAAAATCCATATCTTGAAGATTTTGTAGGTCTGTCTCTTGAAATTGTTTCAAGTCGTCTCCATTTCTTGCATGAACAAACACCTTTAATAGTCCTTAAAAGTGACAAAGTGAATTCAGATTTAACATTGAATGAGTAGTTCAGCCAAAAACATGATTTATTTACTCACATTTCATGGTTTTGTTCTTTCTGTAATATAATAATTGTAGTCACTATAAAGAGCTGTGAGAGATTCTTAGTTTTTTTTTTTTTTTTTTTTTTTTATAGCATACTGATATTATAGTGAGAATTCAAGAGCACAATGTCCACATTTGGAGACATACACATATGATTTCACCAAAGAGCTCACCTATGATCACAATGATCAGAAGACCATTTATGAAAGCAGATATGAAGATAATAATCTGCCAATGTGTCTGATTCTTCTCAATGTTCTTCACCGCTGTGTGATTCTGGATCTCTGCAGTCGGTTCTATATAATATATAATATATTCAGGACTGTGCATCCATTGAAATGTTTAGTTACTTTACATAACAGTCTAAAAAGGATGCATTCGTTGTATAACATCAATATGATCACTGAATGTTCACTCACCAGCAGGGCCGGATTGGGACTCATTTTCAGCCCTGGAGTTTCATGCCTTAGACCGGCCCACTTTAGTTCCCGACTGACTAAAATAATGTAATTAAACCCTCAGTTTAAAGCCCAATCTTTCAAGGGCTATCTGGCCCTTCCCCCTACCCTAGTGCTGCCCTTCCAACCAAAAGAGAATCGAGACAACCCTACCCCTTCACGGGAACGCGCAAAACGGAGGGGTCAAGGGACAAGGGGTGAACTCGGATTGAGCCTAAGTCTGCAATAATGCACTGTTCTGTACAGCCTTGTAATTCATTGTATTTTTCAAAAATATAATTTTCTATTCAGTGCAATATCAGTAAACAGGGTTTTATACAGAGGTCCCAAAAGTGATCTTGCTAGGGGGTTCGGCGGCATATTATTTTTCCACTGTCATTGGCAAAGAACATCTGTGTTAAATAGGAATCCATTGTAATAAAGTTATTCTCATTATTGGCACAGTATGTAATAGGCTATTGCTCTACCTGCTCTCCTCTCTCATCTCCATCTCTCGTTCTTCTTCTCTCAGTCTCTTTATCTTTACCTGTAAATCTCCCCTTCCTGAAGCTGAGCTTAGATTGATACAGTCTTTGCAAAGTGATTATTTATGTCGGTCGTTTAAAATTTCTATCGTAAAACAGCTGTTTAGTTTAACCACTTGCACCTTATCTCGTGAAGCGTCGCGTTGGGATTCGCGCGCGGCCGCGGCTCGCGCTTCTGTGAACATAAATCCCGCTTGCTTTGATCGGTCATCTCAAACATTTAGCCATTGCCGACGAGCGGTGTTTGAGTGCTGAAGCAGCTCAGATGATGAGGTCGGTTATCGTCGCGATATGCGAATCATTGCAGCACCAAATTAGAGTCAATATTAGGCAATTATTTCACAACGTTCATTATACCAACATTCAACTGAGAACTGTCGGTCACAGAAGCCCTACGGATTGCAAAAGCTGCTTCCAAATCTTCACTCCTCATTCTCCTTGATCTGTCTGCTGCCTTCGACACCGTGAACCATCAGATCCTTATGTCCAGCCTCTCATCACTGGGCATCACAGGAACTTCACTCGACTGGTTTGAATCCTATCTCACAGGTAGGTCCTTCAAAGTCGCATGGAGAGGCGAGGTATCCAGAGCACATCAACTGACCACAGGGGTTCCCCAGGGTTCAGTTCTTGGTCCCCTCCTCTTCTCCATCTACACTACATCACTGGGACACATCATACAGGCACACGGTTTTTCCTACCACTGCTATGCTGATGACACACAACTCTTCCTCTCATTTCGACCAGATGATCCCACAGTAGCTGCACGGGTCTCGAGCTGTCTGGCAGACATCTCCACATGGATGAAGGAACATCACCTGCAGCTCAACCTGGCAAAGACTGAGCTGCTCGTCCTCCCTGCCAATCCGTCTCTACAGCACGACTTCACCATCCAGCTTGATTCATCATCAATCACCCCATCAAGGTCGGTCAGAAATCTGGGAGTAACGTTTGATGACCAGCTGACCTTCACAGATCACATTTCAAAGACAGCTCGATCATGCAGGTTTGCGCTGCACAACATCAGGAAGATCAGGCCTTTCCTAACTGAGCACGCAACACAACTCCTCGTCCAGGCCCTGGTCATTTCTAGGCTTGACTACTGCAATGCTCTTCTGGCCGGACTTCCAGCATGTGCTACCAAACCTCTTCAGATGATCCAGAATGCTGCAGCTCGTCTTGTCTTCAACGAGCCCAAGAGGGCCCACGTCACCCCTCTGTTAATCTCTCTGCACTGGCTACCTCTCGCTGCTCGCATCAAGTTCAAGGCATTGACGCTTGCTTACAGATCTATCACACGCTCAGCTCCCTCCTACCTTCACTCACTCCTACGAGCCTACATCCCCACCAGACGCCTACGATCAATCAACAAGCGACGTCTCGTGGTTCCATCACAGAAAGCCACAAAATCACTTTCCAGATCATTCTCATTCACAGTTCCATGCTGGTGGAACACTCTCCCCACCCTCATCCGGAATGCTGAATCCCTGACAACATTCAAAAAACAGCTGAAAACCCATCTCTTCCATGAGCACCTAAACTCATTAAAAAAAAAAAAAAAAAAAAAAAAAAAACCTTTCCCTTAAAATCCCAGTTATCATGCTTATGCTACTCTGAATAATGCCTGAACTTCGTATTCTGAACACTTCTTGCGTTGTTGTTGTCTTTTGCCTCTTCATGATGACTCGCTTAATTTAGTCCTGATTTGTAAGTCGCTTTGGATAAAAGCGTCTGCTAAATGACTAAATGTAAATGTAAATGTAAATGTAAATGTATACACTCAGCAAAAATTACCGAGGTCCGGACCTCGGAGACCTCAATGGTCAGTACGGCCCTGACTCGTAGGCTATTTGGCCGCTTCAGTTTCTAGAGATGTTTTATTATTCTGGCCTTTTCAGCGCCTATAGGCTATTATCCTCGTTTTGTATCTCTTATTTTTTGTTAGCACATCTCCAACAAAGTGACTTTATTTATTTTTTTGTTGGGCTGCGAGAAAATAATAATAATAAAAAATAGTGGGGCTGCGCTATGACTGGACACCGGCCCTCCTGGCCAATAAAACAGACCGGCCCACCGGGAATTCTCCCGGTGCTCCCGATTAGCCAATCCGGGCCTGCTCACCAGTGATGTGCAGTCTGGTGCTGTCACTGTATTTAGGAGGAGTGTCTGTTGTCACACAGTAATAAAGTCCTAAATCATCAATAGTGACATAGTAATGAGGAGCTGCAGATGAGAAAGTGCGTAATATCATAACCGGAGAATCTGGAAGTTTCAGTAATAACCAGTTAACCTCCTTTACAAAATCACAGTTTATCGACACATTTTGACCCAAATCTGTTAGTTGATCAGTTAAAGTCTCAGCAGCTTCACACCATATGAGAAGATCTGTGGAATAGACACAACAGACACATTAAATATGGATTATTGTGCCATTAAACATTATAAATCAACTTATAAAGAACAATAAAATATTCATAAAGTACAGTAAACTCACAGAGGTAAAGCTGCACAATCTTCATGATGTTAAAACACTTGTTTCTTTCACACGACTGTAGAGATGTAACTTTACCCCAGAGCTTTCAAATGAATAGTGTGATTAACCACAATCAAGAGGAAGTTAAAGGCAGGTTTGCTCTGGCCACACGTTTAGTTTTGTTGTCGATTTGTTCACAACTAAACCCTTGACCTATATATATATATATATATATATATATATATATATATATATATATATATATATAATCTCTTGTCTTTTTAAAAATATATATTTATCTCTAATTCACTGGCAGCAAAATGACCCAAGACACCGAGAATAGCCCTTTTTTTTTCTTCAGTGTCATACAAACACGTATATGATGTTTTCTTCAACTGTAGTATCATTCTAACCCGTGATTATTAACTCATAAGTTTAGAGGAGGTTTATGGTTTCTCTCTCTTGAATTTCAATGCTCTCAGCAGCCACTAATTCACCACCATTAACAATATTTATCCTCAAGGCAAGTGAGAATATATTTGAATTAATCTGGATTGAATTTCTTTTTGCCTAGTCCGCCCTCTTTTAACTAGAAAATAGTAGGAAGTGTGAAACTTATTTCTCACATTTGTTATAATCTTTGTTAATGTTAGTGAATACAAATTCAGCTGTTCATTGTTAGTTCATGTTAGCTCAGGTTCATTAAATAATATTTACAGATACAACTTTTGTTTTTAATAATGTATTTCAATACATTAAAAAAATAATAATAATTAGCATGAATTAAATTAATAAATGCCATATAAGTATTTCTTTTCATTGTTAGTTCATGTTTACTATTGATGTTAACTTATGTTAAAAAATATTTTTGGGTCATGTTCACTTGGTTAAAGTTTAAACCACATGATGCAGCAAGTGTGTGTGATCGTGTTGTTCTTCAAGTGACCAAACCAGTGGAACACTTCATTTGCACGAAACCATTCTTGTGTTAACCACAAAAAAGAAAACTGTGCAAAAGTTAGATGTTTTTAAATATATGCAAAAGTATTAAAAACAATTAATATGCATGCCAAAAATTATCTTTAAATTCATTGACATTTGTTCTCTTGACTTCAAGTTTTGTCAAATCTATGTAAAATATAAAACATAAACTAGCAGAAAATGTCATGATAAAAAAAAAAAAAAAAAAAAAAAAAAAAAAATATATATATATATATATATATATATATATATATATATATATATATATGATATGTGTGATTTAATATCAATAATAACCAAAAAATTGCTGATAAAAAAAGCTGTTTCAGCCCCAAGAAAGCTTGTCACGGGTGACAAAAGCGCTTAGTGAGCGGAACCCTTCTTCTGAACCACGAGTTTCCTGGGGGAGCGATTTGTATGCAACACATCTGACTCCGGTTCCGGGTGTGGCAGGAATTTTGCCCGGCCTGATTGGCGCTGATGCACTGCAGGTGCGAGAGAGAGAGACACAAGCCGTTTCTCAATATGCGTTCTTGTCTGTACTTGTGTTCTTTTGGACTTGTGAAACGTCATCAGTCGCTGCCCAAGTACTGTTCCAATTCAAAGTTCACATCTAGCCAAGTCCAGTTCAAATCCCCGGATGTGTCCTTGATCCGCCCCTTTTACCGAGGATGCATCGAGAGGTGACTTGTGCGAACAGCCAGGTATCCCAGAATGCATCTCACACCAACCAGCAAGCGTCAATAGCAGAGGAGAAACCCCGCGTAATTTAAAAATACTGCTGTAATTGTGTCACGAAATGTAGTTTTAAGAGTATTTCAGGTTTCTAACATCCTGAGTTATTTTAGATTAACTTTTCTATGAAATGTGCACAAGACAAATATCCTCTGACTTGTACCTTGCCCGCAGATCACCAGATCTCAACCCGATCGAACTGGTTTGGCACGCACTAAAAGAGTTTGTCAGACGTGAGGCTAAGCCATGGAACAAAGACGAGCTTCTTCAGGCCATAGTGACTTTCTGGAGAGATCGCCTGACAAAAACAGCGTGCAATAACTACATCGATCACCTTCAGAAGGTTTTGCCGGCGGTACGTGGTACAGCGCAACGGGGGTTCTACTGGAATGTAGAAATGTAAAATAGGCCTATTGAATTGTTTCCAATATTTTTCTATTGAAATGTTTTGTATTTTTATATTTCATTCATTAAAGAAACCTATGCTGACCACAACAACGCGGGACTACTGTATTTCATTCTTAAATATCATACATAACGCAAAATCCAAATGCTGCTTCCATATGTTAGCTAATAGCAAGTCAATGTTTGAATTAATTTACAATAATTTAGTTTAATTTATTTCAGTGTTAATGTTTGAGTTAAAAAATCCTCTACAAATTAAATGAACACTAAGTCGGCTATAATGGCGCTTTTCCACTGCATGGTACGGCACGGTTCGGCTCGGTACGGTTCGACTCGGCGCGGAACGGTTCGGCTCGCTTCGCTTTTCCACTGCGTGGTACGACTCGACTCGGTACGGCACGGTTCGGTTCGCTTTAGCTCGGTTGCTTTTCCATTGCAGTTAGTACCGCTTCAAAATGGGTGGGACTGATCGTTATAGTTGCCGCCTCTACTGCCATGACATCATCGTAAACGCGCCACATTTCAAACGCACAACACAGTGGATGGTGCTCTTGATTCTCGGCATGTGGATGTTTTTAAATTAAATTAAACGTTCTTATAATGGTTTACTATATGGAAGGAAAATTCTTAACGTGTAATTAAACGTTGCGTTCATATTCTGGGCTCATCTGATTTTTTGTACATAGCATAGCCTACTTTATGATTTTAGTATCATAATGATTAATAAATGCACGCACAATTATCCGTGAACTTGATTTGAACAAATGCCTTTCAACTTGTGTGTGCAAAATTCAGAATTAAATGCATGTGCAGCAATCTTTACAAATAGAGAGTCTAGGCCTATGTAGCCTACTGTTTTAAACTACTGCCATTAAAAAAGCGCATTTAATGTTAATGTTATGTTATTTTTTTCCATCTGCCTATGTTGATTATGAAAAGTGAACAGCACGAGACGAGTAGAGAGACATGGAGCGAGTCAGACATAATTTTGACCACTTCATTAAGTTTTGTTCACTTTGTTTTCTTTAAAGTGAATTTCGTTTTGTATAAATTGTATCTTAATTTTAATATTTTTTTCATCAAACAATTGCCTGGATTGAATAAGATGCAAAATAGACAATGTAACCATTGAGGCGCCCGAGCGGTCACTTGCATTGTACGTTAACTGGAGCGCATCTCATCCTCAAATACACAAAGCTTGAAATGTCTTTAAACGAAATAATTCAAAACAAAAAGAAATAGGCTACTCTCTTATGTAATCCATTATGTGCATTTCTCTCTATAGGCGCGTTTACTACGAATATGGCGATCGTCAACTTCATCTTTGCCATGCACAGACACTGACAGGAAACACTATTTTATAAATAAAAATCAGTGCACGCGTTTTAATAAAATTAAAACTTTAATTGTGATCATTAAAATAATTGAATATTAAATAATTTGTGGCCAAGTTTTGCTCATTTATTAATAGTATATATATAGGCTATATATAGGCCTAATTTTATTAAATTGAACAAGCGCAAAATTCAGCATTCAATCAAATATTCAAAAAGACTTAATAATAATAATGTTATTTCAACATAATATCTCGTTATTTTGACATAATGTGCGTGCAACAAGCAAGATGTGCGTTTTTAAATCCGGGGACGCGTGCACTGATTTGTATTTATAAAATAGTGTTTTCTGTCAGTGTCTGGCAAAGATGAAGTTGACGATCGCCATATTCGTAGTAAACGCGCCTATAGAGAGAAATAACATTATTATTAAGTCTTTTTGAATATTTGATTGAATGCTGAATTTTGCGCTTGTTCAATTTAATAAAATTTAAACTTTAATTGTGATCATTAAAATAATTGAATATTAAATATTTTGTGGCCAAGTTTTGCTCATTTATTAATAATATATATATATATATACACACACACACACACATATGTGTGTGTGTGCCCTCAGCACATGCGTTAAAAATTATCCGGCGCCGCCCCTGACTGCAAGAAACAGTTTACAAGAAACTTTTTAACTGCAAGACACTACAGCGTTGGCTGTTGTCTACTGGCTATTTAAATCTAGCGGGTTTGTCTCGTGCATGGTCTCGTGTCGCAAATACAATGACACTGGTAGTGACGATTCTGTCTGACCAATCAGTGATCTTCAGTGTTTTCACGTCACATTTTAGTACCGGTACGGTACGCTTGGAACCTCAACAGAGGTGGTACCATTTAAAGCGAGCCGAAGCGAGCCGTACCGTACCGTACCATGCAGTGGAAATGCGCCATAAGCGTGCCGTACCGAACCGAGCCGTACCGTACCATGCAGTGGAAAAGCGCCAAAGCGTGCCGTACCGAACCGAGCCGTACCGTACCATGCAGTGGAAAAGCGCCATTAGAGTCCTTTATAGGCTACGTAAAAAAAGCAAAAGGCTTACAGTCTTAACATTTAGGCTACTTTGCTTAAATTCGATACATTTATTTTTAGTAGGGCCTAATAAATTTGTAGGGATGTAATTTCAGTATGCTTTACCAACGCTATGTATTCAATTAAAGTTCCAAGAGCTCTGGTCTCTATATTTCCTTCCCAGCTGACACTAATATGCAAGTGCACAGCAAAAATCACAACTTGTGCTTGCTGCGAACGCAAGTTATTTAAAGTGTAAGTTGCAGGTAAAATTGTTCACGAAGTAATGCAATGTGTTTATTAAACATAAAGATAAGAACCGCCCACCATTGTTTTTTATACCAAAATGCTGATATAATATGAAAAGTTGGCACTTTTAACAGTGGTTTTAACCGCTCCCGCTCCCTTCCACTAGATGGGGCATGACGTCATAAGAGGAACTCACTAGTAGAGTTACCGACATAATCATAGCTATAGATGCCTTACATAACTACAGAAAAGTTGGTTGTATGTTTTATTTGATAAAAAAAATTATGGATAATATAACTCAACTGTAAACATACTCGTGTGTGCTGACTTCAAAAGGGACCGTGATCCTGCCTGAAATGAGAATACGCTATTCGCAAAACAAACGGGTTCAGGCACGTTAGATCAGCCGGTCGCAGGTCGAGCTGTTCCACTAAACTCCAAAACGCGTTCACCTCACGGCAGCACACACTCTCCACTGCTGATAGCCCACACAAACACAGTGATGGGGACATCGATCTCTCTTTTTCTTTTCTGACAATAAACATCGCTAATTAAATCGTGAGAAACTGATAACGCGTGGATTGAGGAAGGGTATTACATGACATTTGAGGCGTCGATGAGACTAGTGATTGGTGCCTGTGCAGTGTGTGCATCTCTACAGCTCTGATTTGGACTGACTTACTGTAAGTATATAATGTCTTCAGTCGTTGTCCCTCCTTGCTATTCTACATGACGGCAATATTTTGAAAAGACTTGTTTGTTCCGTTATATTATCCGGGGTTAAGTTTGCACCAGGCTAGCCTAGACTACCCATACAGAAATGTAATATATGTCAATATATGTAAATTACATATATAATGTTAGTGCCCATGTATGTCTGCTGCATATATGAGAATATATGCAAAATTCATATATGTAAAACACATATACATATATGAAACATATATTTCAAAATATATCAAAAATGGCCGTTTTCATGTAAGTGCCATATATTTTCCCGTATATGCACATAAATGTGAAATATATGTAAGACGCATATATGTATACATGCATATATGACGCATATATGTATACACGCATATATGACGCATATATGTATACATGCATATATGACGCATATATGTATACATGCATATATGACGCATATATGTATACATGCATATATGACGCATATATGTATACATGCATATATGACGCATATATGTATACATGCATATATGACGCATATATGTATACATGCATATATGACGCATATATGTATACATGCATATATGACGCATATATATACATGCATATATGACGCATATATGTATACATGCATATATGACGCATATATGTATACATGCATATATGACGCATATATTTATACATGCATATATGTACTTATTTCAATAGTACATACTTTAACATATATTAGGGGTACAAATCTTATATCTGAATGCCTTGAAATTAAATGACTATAGTTGGAGATTTTGTCTATTGTGTGAATACCAAATATAGTATTTTAATATAGTAATACCAAATATAGTATTTCTTTGTCATTTTTGACAAATACATCCACAAAGTACCATAACCATATGCCACAGCTTTAAAAATGCATCAGTATCACATGCATGTACACTGTAAAACTTTTCACTGTAAATTTACAGTTAAATACTGGCAGCTGGGTTGCCATCCACATACTGTATTTTTACAACACTACTACAGTAAACAGCATTTGCAGTACTCCACTGTAATTACCAAATACAGTAGGCCTATATACCACATTTTACATTATTAAACTTGTCGACAGCAATAAATTGTATTTTTACAGGGAATACTGCTTTTATTATTACATAATTCAAATATTATACTTTAAGGTTTCATAAGAGTAGTCACACTAGGAAAAAGAAAACAAAATTTTCTGGGTTTTAAAACATTTATTTAGTTAAATTGCCTTCTGTGAACATGTTGGCTGAATTACTTTTTAAACATAAAATGCAATTTTAACACTTAACAACAAACAGGTAACAGTTAGCACTTAATTAAAGGAATAGTTCACCCAAAAATTTTAATTAGCACATGATTTACTCACCCTCAAGTCATCCTAGGTGTATCTGACATTCTTCTTTCAGACGAATACAATCAGAGTTCTATTAAAAAATGTCCTGGCTCTTCCAAGCTTTATAACGACAGTGAAATGCTGTTTCTTTTTTGAAGTCCATAAAAGTGCAAACGAAATCCCATTCAAAGTCTGCAAGGTTTCGCAGAAGTGAGGACACCTGTAGGCTTACAGTGGTGTTCGTTTTGCACAACTTGGCCAGTTTTCTTTGAAGTTACTTGTCCTTTCTTTGTTTTTGATCCACGTTCAGGATTGATGTCAAGAAAGCGTCTAAAAGGCAGAAAAAAAACACAATTAAATATTATTAACTGAGTGTATATATTTTGACAAAGAGAGACAGCACAAAAGCTGTCTAAAACTGAACAACATAAAAAAAAATGCAATGTAGGATGTTGTGAAAAAAAAAAAAAAAATGCAATGTTGGATGTTGTGATCAATAACTGATATTTTTTCCGCCCTGGACATCAACTCAATGTGTCTGTTTACATGCGCACTGTCAACTAACTAAATTTTTGGAAGTGGGGTTGCCAGATTTAAAGTTTTAATCTTTTCATCTTCGGGACACAAATGAAGATATTTTTGATGAAATCTGATAGTTTTGTCCTTCCATTGATATCAATATCATTGCAACTGTCAAAGCCCAGAAAAGTGGTAAAAACATTGGTAAATCTATAGCTACAGTGGTTCAACCTAAATATTATGATGCAGGGTTTCTGCACATTTTTTAAAGTCAAATTTAAGGCTTTTTAAGACCCGAAGAAATCAAAATTAATACCATGCATTAGGGGTGTGCAATATTGACAAAATATGTCTCGATCGATATTTTCAAAGTTTTCTTGATAATAATTAGATAACATTTTACTGATTGTGTTTCTGTGCTTGGTGCCATGGCTTGTTTAGGCCTGTTGACAACTGACTGACAAAGATATTCATATTTTTCATATTCTATGCAGTGGTCAGTTTACAGCAGTGACAGAAATTAACATTTTTTATTAAGGGGTAATATTTGCCACCTTAAATTGATTTCAAGGGGCATTTTCACCTATATACGGACATTTGTAGATGTTTCAACAAGATCTTTCACATCTACTGCAGTCAGATTCACCCGTGTTCACTCTGAAGGAATCACTCACATGGCTGGGCACTTGTATGACACATCAAGGATGTTAAGAGGCTAAAAGCAGGTTTAAAACTTGAAGTCAACAGGGTGCAAATTTTAAAAAGAGGATAACACGGTGTAGGCAACATCGATTTTTGTCGTTGTTCTCTGTACTGACAGCACTCCAAATTTACAAAAAAATGCACTAGTTACATGGATTATTTAAACAATGTTTTTACTAGCTTTCTGGGCCTTAAAAGTTGCAAAGACGTTGCTGTCTATGGGTGGTTCAGAAACCTCTCAGATTTCATCAAAAATATCTTAATTTGTGTTCTGAAGATGAACGAAGGTCTTACAGGTTTGGAACGACATGAGGGTGAGTAATTAATGACAGAATTTTCACTAATCCTTCAACTGAAAACAACTTGCACTGACATATCTTAAAATATATGACTGCCACTGTTTTATCTCAAGATGCACACCAGTAATTTTTTTTTTTTTTTTTTATGATACATTATTATAAAATCTGCTTAAATACCCTAATTTTATTAAGGCCTAGACCTGGCTTAAGCTAAGCCCTGTATGGAAACCAGGGCCATATTGTTCATACCAGTAGTCAACATAATAAATACTGTCAAGTCAAGGTTAGTGACACAATTCAGTCTAATATATGTATATATATATATATATATATATATATATATATATATATATATATATATATATATATATATATATATATATTAGGGCTGTAACGATTCCTCGATTAAAGTCGAATACTCGATTTTAAAAAATCCTCGATTGCAATTTACCCGTGTCGAGTAACCGGCAAAATACCGGAAGTGGCGCATTCCACAGACGAGAGTCCATGAACCGCATTATTACACAGTTCTCTAAGGCTACGCGATATATTTAACTGTTTACAATCATGATATTGTGAAATCACAAAGGCTAAGATTAAGTTAAATAAATATATGCGCTGTTTTTTTTTCCTCCCACAGAGAAGCATGACGGTTTAATTATTTACATGCGTGCAGATTGTGTTAAAAGTACCTCAGCTCTGTTCACAGTAAACGCTGCTCCACACATACTCAGTCTCTGCATGTGCTGTTTGTTTAAGTTTCCAATAATGTGCATTTGGGAACGCAAAACCCCGGACGCGTGTTTCATAGTAACTTACTGTCATCATTTATGCGTGGAGCGTCTCGGGTTTCTCAAACTCCATCTCTGCGTGCTGTGAGTTTGTGTGGCTTATATAACGTTCATCTGCACGCATGCTGCGCCGTTTCACAAGATTCGTAACGCAGCTCATTTATAAATCTTCGCCAACACAGGAGAATACATAAGTATGTTTCTGAATATATTCAGAAATATATTCGCAATCGCATATATTCTCATGTGCGAATTGTTGTTCATCGCGATTTCAAAATAAAAGTTTAACCCTTGCACTGCTTGCATGTTTTGACGTGCACATGTTCTTTTCAAGAAATTACGGCAGCTGTTGCATTTCTATCGTACAGAAGTGACCAAATATGAAAGATTAAGTTGACATTTGAATTAAATGTTATGTTCATTAGTTATCATATTTACATGGTGTATTTTAACAGCGTTGTTCAATAAAACCCATATGATTACTTCAATACTTTATTTGAACCAATAATTATTGCTTGTTATTATTTGGGTAACACTACAATAAGGCTCATTAGTTAACATGAATGTATTAATCAACATGATCTAACAATGAACAATAACTACATTTGTAACTAACATTTGTTCATAAAAATACAGCTGTTCATTGTTTGTTCATGTTAGTTCATTACATTAATGTTAACAAATACAACCTTTAATTTTAATAATGTATTAGTAAATGTTGAAATTAACATGAACTAAGACTAATAAATTCTGTAGAAATAAATATTGTTCATTCTTAGTAACTAATGAACCATATTGTAAAGTGTTACCTATTTGTCTTTAAGTAATTTTAAAGGCTGTTGTTCACTTGGATCTATTTTTATTACCACAATTTTTTATCCGATTACTCGATTAATCGATGGAATAATCCGTAGAATACTCGATTACTAAAATAATCGATAGCTACAGCCCTAATATATATATATATATATATATATATATATATATATATGAAGAGTTCAGATGCAAAAGCCTCTAAGTGCCATCTGAAAATTTCTTCTAGAATGGTCATTTTTATCAAGCTTGTATATTTAAGTTGAGTAATTTCTCTTAAATGACAATTAATAGGTAATTTTCATTGCTATTTAAGTGAAAATACTGAACTTAAATATACGAGCTTAATAAAAATGATCATTCTAGAAGAAATTTTCAGATGGCACTTAGAGGCTTTTGCATCTGAACTCTTCATATATATATATATATATATGAGAATGGCAAATATGCCAATGACTAACCTCTGAACAAACTCAAGGTGCTGCCTCTTCCTGGTACTGCAAGCTGAAGTTATAGGAGGAGGCAAACAGCGCTGCCAGGCCAGTGATGAAGAGGCTGTGATCCTTCACACACACCTTGACCTTCCAAACTTAATATCCAGCTCTGGTTGCTTAGAGATTGACCTGTAATGGAATAAAAAAATAAATAAAGAATAAATAAATAGGCCTAATATTAATAATTAAAATAACTACTGTGGGTTCCACTGTGGTTCGATGTAGTTGTCTATTCATAGTTCTATGAATTACATTTTTCAACTAAAAATTAAAATTGGTTAGAATGCTAAAATGCACTGGCATATAATTTTGTTTGTTTTAAGCATAAACTCACTTAATTCTGACTTATTCTTTAAGAAAACAAGACAATTTTTACGTGTCTATTAAATGCTTCTTCATGTAAGAATTGTAGAAAACACTTATTAAGAAAAACATATTTTGCAGTGGGGTGAGTAAATGATGGCTTTTCATTTTAGGTTTCATCTACCCCTTTAATGTTTACATACCAGGAAATAAGTCGTGGACTTTCTGGCAAATGTAGATTGCTGGACATCAGCGATGCAAATTCCTAAAACAATTTTTAAAAAGGACAGCACAACCTTGATCAACAGAACCAAAACATAAAACATATTACAAATTAATGAGATTTGCTGAATAATCTCTACTTATCTGCTTGAAGGATAACACCGTCTAACTTCTTTGAATTAGGGAGTAGTTGTAGGACCATGGGATGGCAATCAGGAATAGGCCTACTACATTTGAAAACAGCATTAGGAACATGGATTTTCATGTGCTAGCAAAATTCTGACAACGATTCAAAAGCACGATCACAGAACTGACAGAATTTGACAGCATTTTTTTTTTTTACCACATAGACTATAACTGTAACACTACTTAAAAGCACTTACATTAACAATGGCCATCAGATTACAAAGCCTAAAACGAAAAAAATATATATCAAATGCACGTCATGCAAATAGCATGGTAAAGGTTGCCTATTATATGAAATGTCGAAGTTAACGTTACTTGGTAAACAGGTGGAACAGAGTCAGTGAATTGCTTGCGCGGCCACGTTAAACCGCGTTCGCAAAATCAAACCAAATACGTGAAAACAATCACACAAAACGCAAAAAAAAAAAAATAATTATATATTGGCTTACCGTATCACTCAGTTGAACAATTCTCCATCTTCTCAAACTCTAAATCCCACTTATCGTCACGCGCAGGTTAGATTATTCAATGACAAATTCTTCCATCCGTCTTCAGGTAGCTGCTACCGTTAACGTCGTCCATTTTCTGCTGCGTCACAGGCAACTAATGTTTGAAACACGAACCGAACCGAACCGAACCGAACCTCAAAAAAGCTTTAAAATTGCTCACAGATTCGCAGATATTGTTTATCTTGATAACAGGAATGATTATTTTGTTCAGTTGAATCCCGCTGACAAAACGAGTTTGCCTGTTGTAGCTGCCTAACGTTACTGTCTGCTGCTGCTCGCATGACGCGTAACATTTGAACTGAATTGAGCGCGAAAGAAATCAATCTCACAATGCAATGACTTTTCAGTCAGTATGATGGTAACGAATTTATCAGGACGAAAACAGAAATGTGCTGTATATTTACAGCTGTTCTGTAAAAGATACATCTTAATACTGTATTATGGAAATACAGTACAATTCTGTAAGAAATTCGTTGTAAATTTACAGTAAAGGGTTACAGTATATGTTTACATACATTTATTAAATATGTTGAAAACAAATATGTATGTCACATATTTATAATTAATGCTGTCCATATATGCGAGAAACCAATACTATAGGCTACTGTAATATATGCAGATATATGGTAGGCTATCATATATGGATGAACTCAAATATTTTCTTTACATGTTTGGACACATACATGTTCATATATGTTGCAGGCATATATTGTGATCTCAGATAAGTCAAATATATGTATAGATATATGTTGCAGTCATATATTGTGTTCTCAGATAAGTCAAATATATGTATAGATATATGTTGCAGGCATATATTGTGTTCTCAGATAAGTCAAATATATGTAGATATATGTTGCAGTCATATATTGTGTTCTCAGATAAGTCAAATATATGTATAGATATATGTTGCAGTCATATATTGTGTTCTCAGATAAGTCAAATATATGTATAGATATATGTTGCAGTCATATATTGTGTTCTCAGATAAGTCAAATATATGTATAGATATATGTTGCAGGCATATATTGTGTTCTCAGATAAGTCAAATATATGTATAGATATATGTTGCAGGCATATATTGTGTTCTCAGATAAGTCAAATATATGTAGATATATGTTGCAGTCATATATTGTGTTCTCAGATAAGTCAAATATATGTATAGATATATGTTGCAGTCATATATTGTGTTCTCAGATAAGTCAAATATATGTATAGATATATGTTGCAGGCATGTATTGTGTTCTCATATAAGTCAAATATATGTATAGATATATGTCATGCTATTTAAAATATAAGTACATATATGGCCATATATTACATTTTTGTATGGGTAGCTCTAACGTAGCTAACGTTACTCACCAGGACACCTGGCCAACCCTCCACTAATTCTCCTCACACCAAGCATTAATAACTCTTTGAGTGCCATGGCTCCCCTCTCTCACGCCTGACCGGTTAAAAATTGTAGGGCTGTGGTCCATAAAGAATTTGATGGTTTTCCACATCCTCAGTCGTTCTCCAAATAGCCATAATACAGTAGGAATCTAGCAGAGTATGGGTTGCGAGTTCCTCTTGTGACGTCATCACCCAGTAACTGAAAAAACACGCTACCTTTGAAGAAACCCCAATAAATGTTATTTTAACGCATTTTAAGACAGAAATAATTAAATATATAGAGCACTTTAATTTACACATTAATTGGCTGTGGTGGTTATAACTGCAACTTACACTTTAAGGTGTCTCAACTGTACACAGTCTACCCTACAATGTGAATTCGTTACAAGGTTTCATTTAATTAAATTAATGTGCAGCAATTTGTACCAATAGAGTCTATAGGCCTACTATACTGTTGTAACCATTAAATCATTTCATTTAGTATCATATTTGTTAAAATATTATAATGTTATTTTTTTCCATCTATGTTGAATATGAAAAGTGAACAGCAGGAGTAAGATAGGATGCATTATATTGAGAGATGGATATGGAGTGGGTCAGACATGATTTTGACCACTTCATTAAGTTTTGTTTAGTAGAAAACGTTTCTTTAAAGTGAATTTCGTTTTCTATAAATTGTATCTTAATTTTAATCAATTTTTCATCAACCAATGCCTGTATTTAATAAGTAAGAGAAGCAAATATAACAGACACTAATCATGGAGGCGCCCGCGCGGTCACGCATTGCACGTCAGCTGGAGCGCATCTCATCCTAACTTAACGAAACTCAGCGTATGCCTCACACAGACATGATAAATACATCAAATACACAAAGCTTGAAATGTCTTCAAACAAAATAATTAAAAACGAAAAGAAAAAGGCTACTCTCTGATTATGTCTTTATGTGCATTTCTCTCTAGGTGCGTTCACTACAAATATGGCGATCGTCAACTTCATCTTTGCAGTCGACACTGTCAGAAAACACTAGTTTATTGATAAAAATCAATGCACGCATAAAATACACATCTTGCTTGTTGCACGCACACATAGGTTATTATGTCGAATAACATTATTAATACATCTTTTAGAATATTTGATTAAATGCTGATTGTTGCGCTTGTTCGATTTAATAAAATTAAAACTTTAATTGTGATAATTAAAATAATTGAAAATTAAATATTTAGTGGCCAAGTTTTGCTAATTTATTATATAGGCTATTATATGCCTATTGCCTATATTAAGTAGGTCATATTAAGACAAGGCATAGCCTATATTAAGTTATTTTAGCTGTTATGAGAAAAATAAATCTAACGAAATCTAAAATCTAAATCTAATAAATCTAAAAAAAAATTCTAACGCCAATTCAACATGCCAGAATAAAACCTGATTTTTGAACAATGCGTAACGCCACTCGGCCTGGTGTGCCAAAACACTACATTTTAAACTTCAATGTTTAATTCAAAACAATCTCAAAACGTGTTGTGACGTTTTTTTAAAGCAGTAGCCTAGCCTATATACATTAAGGGCATTGAAACCAGGATCTCTCAAAAATTATGCCACACTACTCCATGTATTTTTTTTTTTAAGGACGGCTTTTGAAATCACTATAAATTACTATGCAATTGTATCGCTCACGAGAGCTCTTCATTTATCTAATTCCTCAATAGAATAGTAAAAATATTCATCGTCATTGCTCCTAATATCGTCTCTATTTTTAACTTTTGATTCTATTTTTTCAGTTCTAAAATTGATTATATCTTTGGTTCTATTCTGTTGTAGCCTAATAGGCCTATTTATATATATGAAAAATATGCCTATTAGGCTTAGGGTTTTATATTTAACCCACTTACATTTTAAAATACGGCAATTGCTGCTGTTTTGCACAATGTCCCTTTGCGCCACCTGGCGGTCATTTCGGGAACAACTTTGAAATGCGGCTGGTTTATTTTCATAGGCATTCTGGTTGTGTACCATCTGTACTTATACTTTTATAATGGTTATTATTGATCATTAAAACTGACATTTAACAAAAAAAGGTTGTCATTTTATTTTATATATTTAAAACATATAAAATATTTTATTATAGCCTACATGTTGCCTACATTCTCTTCACTGTATGTACATATATAATAAAATAAAATGACACAACCCTGTCTCTTTTTGCTAAATGTTAGTTTTAATGATCAATATTATAATGTTTTTTTATTCATCATTCATCAGAGTCAGGGTTGTGCTTTATATTTCGTGTTGTTATAAATATGCAGTGAAGATAATCAATTGCGTTGCCCGAACCACAGCCTAGATAGCCTATACATAAAGAGATAACCGGAGAAGCCAGAGCGAGCTGAGTGACGCTATCAAGTACGCCGCTGTTCCATTTCAGAATTATCGGACTTGCGTCCTCCCGTCCTAGGGAGTTCGTTCTCCTGAGTCGAACTTGTCAAGTCCGAACTTCCAAGGACTCAAGTCCGAACTTTGCGTGCTTGGTATTGAGAAACGACTACAGCCTCCACATAGGCTTTCCGCTTTCATAAAAGAGCCATTGAGAGAAGCGTTGGAGGTGGATGGTGGTCGTGTTGACGGTGGGCGGGAGCTGGTTCTCTCGGAGCAGTTTTGGGCACAAGTTGGCTCGGGGAAGCTGTCTGGGTGGGAAGGTCTCCTGTTGAAATTGTCCGCATTGGGAGTTGTAATGGGCTGTGGGGAAGCCTCGTTGGGGTGCAAGCTGCCCATTGAAGTCTGCTGGATCAGAGTTCGTCTGTGGGAATCTGCTGGACTGATTTATCGATTGGATCTGCGCCGTGAAGGGAGAGAGAAAGATAAGTGAATTGATTTCATCTTACAAACATTTGAAAAGCTTGAAGAGGATACAGTGATTGTAAATCTGACTGTTGGGGAAGCTATGTGTTTCAGAGTGTGCTGAAGAGGAACTGAGGATTGAATATCCCCCCATGGGAGTGTAATAAATGGATTGAGACCTCTGATCAGCCCTATCATGTGAGTGAATTGCAGTGCTTTTGCCTTATTGATACACATTGATTCATCGCTGTGGATTTGAAGTGAACACGAGTGTGGTGTTTTTGCTGAGAAGCGGCCCCAACCCTTGCTTACACGTTGTGGAAAGTTATGATATCTGCTCTCCATTAGAAGTCCTGTGAGTGTACAGCTATGCTGGTGAAGGACTATTAACCTCTTCTTTGCCTGAGCCCTGTATCCTGCACTGAGAAGAACCCTTACCTTTCTACTCAATGTCTGAGTCTGGAAGTATGCAGCATTGCTGATGAAGTAAGCTTTTAAGCCACTGACTCACTATTGTGCACCGACGAAAGTATCCTGTACTGAGAAGAACCCTTACCTTTCTACTCCATGTCTGAGTCTGGAAGTATGCAGCATCGCTGGTGAAGTAAGCTTTTACACTACTGTCACTACTGTGCACTGATGAAAGTAACCTGTACTGAGAAGAACCCTTACCTTTCTACTCAATGTCTGAGTCTGGAAGTATGCAGCATCGCTGATAAAGTAAGCTTTTAAACTACTGTCTCATTACTGTGCACTGATGAAAGTAACCTGTACTGAGAAGAACCCTTACCTTTCTACTCAATGTCTGAGTCTGGAAGTATGCAGCATCGCTGATGAAGTAAGCTTTTAAATCACTGTCTCCCTACTGTGCACTGACGAAAGTATCCTGTACTGAGAAGAACCTTACCTTCCTACTTACTGTCTGAGTCCTGAAGTATTCAGCATTGCTGATGAAGTAAGCTCTTGAGTCATCGTCCCATTACTGTGCACCGACGAAAGTATTCCGTAGCGACGAAGACCTAGAAGACATTGAATCCTATTACGTTCTGTGCCCTTTGATATCTTGTGCTAAATAAAGATTGTCATTCTTTGGAACTTATCTTGTGTCTGTGTCGTCCATCCGTTGCGGGCCTGTGGTGTCGGCTCCTCACGGTGGTGTGGTGTTTAAAGTCCAGGGCGGCGGGTCATCCGAGGTCCGCCCCGGTGACAAGCTCATCATCCATGTGGTTTGCAACTTTTACTGCCCAGAGCATGTCAGCACACTTATAATAGAGAGAGAAAAAAACTATTGTATTACTATATATAAGCAAGATCTCCACTTAAAACAGTACCAGCAAAAAGTGTTACTATCATACACACACTGCATATTTACATACAGTACAAAGCAGCAAACTCATAAATGGAAATGGAAATTAAAATCTACAAATGTAAAACATAATAACAGGAAATTTTAGTTTGTAAAAAAAAAAAAGCATATGTATTCACTTTGTATTCATAAAGTGTATCACATCACACATTGGCTGTAGACAGTAGTGCTCTGCTCCTGACTAGGCCTGGTGTTACTGGAGCACATGAAGAAATCAACTTCAGCACACTCTGAAAGAGGACGATATTATATATGAATGGCCATATACAGTATGATAGACAATGTACAGTCAGCCGATAGGAAAATAAACCCTAACAAGGTGATCAGGACCCCGAAATGAAGCATAGGGGTCTTGTATCATCCTGAAGGACCAAAAGAAACAGATGAAGGATGATGTGAGAGATATAAAACTAGCACAATGATCAAATATAAAGTTTAGCACTAATTACAAGAAATATATTTGACCAGAATGCTGCAACTAACCAATCAGAATTGAGTATCCCAGGTAGCATGTGTGCTATGTTTTTAAAGTAATTTTCTAAAACACATTTCATATAATTCATTTAATTACATTATCTGAAGTTGAAAGGATTTAAGTAGATTAACCACTACTAAAATGTAACTATTATATCACTATACTAACTTAAGAGCATAGTGCAAAAATAATGTGGGCAGGTTATATTTAAACTAATATATTAAAAATAATTAAGATCATTTATTTAAGAAGTATCTTACCTGTGGATCATTTGTGTTTTGAGCTGCAGTGGTACTTTGAGGTTTATTTGAAGTATTTTTAGATGATCTAGTTGTGTCAATGCAGCTCTTCACCAAACCTGAAACAACAGTGAATAAACACCACTGAGACACTTCTTGACAGTTTAAACAAAGAGCAGATATAATATATGGCTGAATTTGTGTATTGATTTAGAGTTTGTCTCCATGTAGTTAATTCAATGCAATTTTACAAACCTATCACAGCAATGGTCAGAAGCACATTTATCAGGACAGATATGATGATGGTCATATTTCTCCATGGTATCTGGTGTTGTGAAGCGTCATCTGTCTGATTCCTGTGGACGGAGTCTGTAAAAGGTTTGTAGTTCAATCTTTATTTAGTTTCAGTCTTTAACAGAACAATAAAACTATTATTAGATCTTCATACAGTATTCAATATGGAATCCATCATGTGGTTTATAAAGACATGAAATGATAAAATAACTCACCGCTGATGTAGATTTTGGTGCCGTTGTTGAACTTTAGTGGTTCACTAGTTTTCACACAATAATAAACGTACTCGGTTACTAACGTAACCTCGGTTCTCTCTAGAGAGGGAACGAGTATTGCGTAAGCTAGCTTACGCTGCGGGAAAGTCTCCTTTCACGAGATACTGAAGCCAAAAATTATCCTAATTTTTTAAAACTTGTCAACGCAGTGCGGCAGCCTGCAGACCTAGGGCAAGCGAATCGCGTGCCCATTGGCTGCTCTGCGGCAACTGCAGCAGCCTATGGCTGAGCCTTGCGCGTGACGTCACGTCCAATGAGCGCGCTTGGCGCGCTTAGTGCGTCACAGCCCGTCATTAGGGGTGTGGCTTAGCGTATATAAGCAAGGAACAGAGGCTGCTTCGCTGGTTTCTGTCGCATGAAGCGAAAATGAGCTCGTGGCGAGAGCACGGCGGGTTACGCAATACTCGTTCCCTCTCTAGAGAGAACCGAGGTTACGTTAGTAACCGAGTACGTTCTCTTACGAGAGGTTCTCTCGTATTGCATAAGCTAGCTTACGCTGCGGGAACACCTTTGTCAATGCCGTGCGCGCGCCCAGCATCCTGAATGAGTCCCATGGGGAGCCCAGGGAACGCGAAGCGGAGCTGGGCGGCCAAGATACCACAGTACACAAGCACATAATATGGGGCAGGGAGCGGCACAGCCGGTCCAACTAACACTTCCATATAGTGCAGCTCAACCAGTAGAGCTAAATCAGCAGCGTAGCCCGCGCACAGACAGTGGGCTGGCTTACGCGAGACTTAGACTGATAGCACTTTGGCCTGCAAGGCGGGAACTTCCAGGTTGTAAAACCTAACAAATGTGGAGGGGGAGGCCCAGCCTGCCGCTGCACAAATGTCATGAATGGGAATCCCACTGGACCACGCCCACGATGAGGCCATGCCTCTGGTGGAGTGTGCCCGAATGCCCAAGGGGCACTGCAGGTTTTTAGATGCGTAAGCAGCTGCGATAGCATCGACTATCCATCTGGACAGAGTGTGTTTCGAGGCGGCGAGACCCTTGGTGCGCCCACCAAACGAAACAAAAAGCTGCTCTGAACGCCTGAAGGCGGCGGAGCGCGAAATATAGCTTCTCAGCGCCCTAACTGGGCAGAGGAGGTGACTATCTGCCTCGCAGCCAGTATTCGGCAGGGCTGAAAGGGAAATGACCTGCGCTCTGAAGGGAGTGCCCAAAGTTTTTGGGACGTACCCATGCCTCGGTCTGAGAATAACTTTAGAGTCATTGGGTCCGAACTCGAGGCACGCAGCGTTAGTGGATAACGCGTGAAGGTCTCCCACACGTTTTACTGAAGACAGTGCTATCAGAAAAACGGTTTTGAGCGTGAGGTATTTCATATCCACAGTTTCTAAGGGTTCAAAGGGATGTGCTTTCAGTGCGTCTAAGACCAGTGAAAGATCCCACATAGGAACCGAAGGGGGTCGCGGGGGGTTCATCCTCCTCGCTCCTCTAAGGAAGCGGATGACAAACTCGTTCCTTCCTAATGCGCGGCCCGGCTCTGAAACAGAGAGCGCTGAAATGGCCGCGACATAGACTTTGAGCGTGGAGGGGGACCTGCCCGCGTCCAGTAGCTCTTGAAGGAAGCACAATACTTGCGAGACCCCACATGTCTGTGGATTGAGCCCTTTGGTAGTGCACCATTTGTTAAACACAGACCATTTAGACGTGTAGAGCCGCCTCGTGGAGGGGGCTCTAGATTGTATGATCGTGTTCATCACCCCTTCTGGTAGATCAGCATGTAATTGTTGAGGCTCCACGCATGCAGAGACCAGTGCTCTGGGTGGGGATGCCAAATCGAGCCGCGGGCTTGAGAGAGAAGGTCTCTCCGCACCGGAATCGGCCAAGGGGCTGAGTCTGCCAATTGTATGAGTTCCGGGAACCAAGCTTGGTTCTCCCAGAACGGGGCTATGAGGAGCACTGTGTGGCGCGCTTTCCTGACTCTCTCGATAACCTGAGGCAGCAGAGAGACTGGTGGAAAGGCATATAGCGGGCCGCTGGGCCAAGACTGGGCCAGCGCGTCCTCGCTCTTTGAAAAGAACGCTGGGCAGTGCACGTTGTCTTTTGACGCAAAGAGGTCGACTTTCGCTCTGCCAAAGCGGCGCCACAGCGACTGGACTGTTTGGGGGTGTAGAGACCACTCCCCAGGGGGAACATTGTCCCTGGACAGTCTGTCGGGGCCCTCGTTCAGATGGCCAGGCACATGCGATGCTCTCAGAGAGCGCAGAGAGTGCTGAGCCCATACGAGGAGGCGTTCCGTCAGGGCGCAGAGTTGCTTTGATCTGACACCGCCCTGGCGGTTCACATAGGCCACTACTGAAGTGTTGTCCGTGCGGACTAGAACATGGCGACCATGGAGGAAAGGGAGGAAGTGCATGAGCGCTTTCTCGACCGCGAGCATCTCTAGACAGTTTATGTGTAGGAGATTCTCCTGGTCTGACCAGTGGCCAAAGACCGGTCTGCCTTCGAAGAGCGCTCCCCAACCTAGGTTGGACGCGTCTGTCGAGACAACTTTCCGGTGTGAAACCACTCCCATATTCACTCCTGTGTGATACCATTCGGCTGCTAGCCAGGGCTGCAGGGCTGAGACACAGACCTGAGTCACTCTGATTAGCGAGCCGCCGGTCGCCCAGGCTCGATGGGATACGCGCGTTCTCAGCCAGCGTTGAAGCGGGCGCATGCGCAGTAAACCCAGCTGAAGCACCGCTGCAGCTGAGGCCATATGCCCCAGGATGCGCTGAAATGCCTTCAGGGGAACCCGGTTGCCTTCTTTGAAGGATGCAGCGAGGCGCTGGATGCGGCGCGCGCGCTGCTCCGACAATCTGGCCGTCATCGCCACCGAGTCCAGTTCTATTCCGAGAAAGGAAATCGACTGCCGGGGCGAGAGCGAGCTCTTGGTCCAGTTGACCGCTAGACCCAGACCCTCCAGGTGGTCGAGTAACGCTGTTCTGTGAGACACAAGTTCTGTCTCTGACTGCGCTAGAACGAGCCAATCGTCCAAGTAGTTCAGAATTCGCATTCCCTGACTCCTCAGGGGAGCGAGAGCCGTGTCCATGCATTTCGTAAATGTACGGGGTGCTAAAGACAGGCCGAACGGCAGGACTGTGTATTGATAAGCTCGACCGTCGAAGGCGATTCTCAAAAATGGCCTGTGACGGGGAGTTATCTGGATCTGGAAATAAGCGTCTTTCAGATCGAGAGAGATAAACCAGTCTCCTGGGCGAATTTGCGCGAGGATCTGTCTGGTTGTAATCATCCTGAACGGCCGTCTCATGAGAGCCTTGTTCAGATGTCTCAGATCTAAAATAGGTCTTAATGCTCCGTCCTTCTTGGGAACGAGGAAGTAACGGCTGTAAAAGCCTGACTCGCTCAGGGAAGGATGTACCTGTTCTATGGCCCCTTTTCGCAGCAGCTTTGTTATCTCTGCTTGAAGCAGATGTGCTGTTTCCAAACTCACTTTCGTTTCCGTCTGCGCTAGAAAGCGCGGAGGGCGACGAGCAAATTGGAGCGAATAACCGTGTCTTATGGTGTTGAGCACCCATTCTGACGCGCCCTGAATAGCCTCCCATGCTTTTGCATGCATGGCTAGGGGTCGAATGGTCTCTGGGTTCAGATCGCCGCGTTGCGCGGGATGGGGAACCTGTATCAGAGAAGACGGGGCGGCGCGCGCGCCGCCGATGCTCGGACACGAGGGCAGAAGAACAGGGCTGGCCAACTGTGCAGAATTTAGTAGCTCGATCTCGGACGATGGAGCGTGAACTGCTGTCAAACATCCCAGGCGCGAGAGCGGCGTGGGGATTATGGTGTCTGAAAGTGGGCGCGCGTGCTCGTGAGCTGGCGCGGGATTTGCACTTATGACACGGCCAGTGTTTGGGGGCTTTATGAGGTTTGCAACCTGTCTGGCAGAGCGGGCAGTGGGCAGGTGTGAGCACAGGGCTGTGGGCACATTTCCTACACTTGATGCTCGAGCGGAAAGTTTCTGCTTTAAGAGATAGCGCTCTGGACGCGTTGCCACGGGAACCTGGTCTGTGTGAGGCAGTGAGCACACGGGAGTGGGCACTTTTTCTACACTTAATACCCCTGCGGCTTGAGCAGTGGCAAATTGAGGTAACTGAGTGACAGAGCGAGCAGCGAGTAGTTGTGAGCACAGAAGTGTGGGCACATTTACTACATTTAGAACTCGAGCGGTGTGTGGCCGCTTTATGAGAGAGCGCTCTGGGCGCGTTACCATGGGGATTGTACTTGTGTGAAGCAGTGAGCACATGGGTGTGGGCACATTTTCTACACTTAAAGCACTTATACTCTTTTTGAGATTTATCTGGGTCGCCGTGAAAACGGCGTTTGTGTGCAGGCGAGCGAGTGTTAATACTGGCTCGTTGGCTGCGGTGTGTGCTGCTGCAGTAGCCTGAACATAGGGGACTGACAGAGCTGTGCGTTTTGATGGCGGTCCGGCCGTAGCGGGACTCAACCATCTTTTCCTCCTTGCGGATGCTAGGAGGACTTCGCGGGCTCGGGCTTCAACGCGATCTTGGACCGCGGGCCCCGTGGGGGCGGCGGTCTGTGACGGCTGGTCGAGCGCGACCTGGGGCGATTGCCCTGGCGTCGCTGCGAAGCGCTGGGAGGCTTGGAAGAGCGCTGGTTAGAGCTGCGCACAGGAGGCTGAGTTTGAGGGCGGCCTGTGGCTGAGCTCGAACGGCGGGGCAGGAAGAGGTCCATCGCCTGCGAAGCCTTCTGTACTTCAGAGAACCGATCCACAATTCCGCTGACCGCAGGGCCAAAGAGGCCGGTGGGCGAGAGTGGTGCGTTGAGAAACACAGCGCGCTCTGACTCACTCATGTCCGCGAGCGTCAACCAGAGATGTCTGTCGATGACGGTGAGCGCGGCCATGGATCTGCCGATGGCTTGAGCAGCGGTCTTGGTAGCGCGCAGCGCGAGATCCGTAGCGCTGCGCAGATCGGTAAAGGCAGACTGATCCGAGCCCTTCTCGTCCAGTTCACGGAGGAGGTCGGCTTGAAGGATCTGAAGAATAGCCATTGAGTGCAGGGCGGAAGCAGCCTGGCCGGAGGCGGCGAAAGCTGAGGTGGTCCTGCAGGCTTTAGACGGCAGGGCAGACTTTGAGCGCCATCTAGCAGACGGCGGGCAAAGGTGCGTTGCCACAGCATCCTCAACGGCGGGGATGCCGTTATAGCCGTTCTCGGCGGCTCCGTCCACCTCGGAGAGAGCCGAGGAGACTGGCGAGCGGAGTCTGGTGGAGAACGGAGCGTTCCAGGACTTAGAGAGCTCGGCGTGGAGCTCAGGCAGGAAGGGTGCTGACCTAGAGGCAGGCGCAGGGCGGCGGCTAGGCAGAAAAAACCCGTCAAGGCGATTGGGCTCCGGCTCCTTAGGTGGGGACCAATCCAGTCCCATTCTCTCGACCGCTAAAGTGAGGAGGCGGAGAAGCTCTGCGTCAACACTAGCGCGGGTTCGAGAAGACTCCAGAGTCGAGGGGGCGGAGCGGTGCGAGCCCGACCACTCCTCGCTGTCAGACGCGAGCAGAGAGCAGCTGTCAGCGGCATCATCTGCATCGTCCCCCAGGGCGACGGCAGTGCGGGCAGTGGCCGGCCGCTGCGCGTCGGGGAAGGAGAGAGCGAGGCTCGCGGGAGGGGTTCCGGCGAGCGCTCAGCTGTAGCGTCCAGTTCCGGCGGCCTTTGAGAGCGACGTTTCTTCTTTCGTGGCCCGGAAGAAGCGGCCGGAGAAGATGGAGTTTCTTCAAGTTTAGCGAGTCGAGCCCGTAGGGTCGACATCGTTAACTCCTCACACTGTTCGCAGCCGCCCTCGGAGAGAGCGCGAACAGCGTGGTCAAAACCCAGGCAGAGAGCGCACAGCACGTGGCGGTCTCCGTCGCTGAGCGAGGCTCTGCACAAGCCACATGATGTGCGAGGCATTTGAAACAATGCCTCGCGCTCTTTTAGATGCAAGTGTGTCGCGGCGGACACACACACACACAACACAGAGCAGAAAAGGATATATGTGCCGGATGGCGCAGCAGGCAGGGAAGGCTGAAGGCGGCAAGCGGCCGGCGTCCTCAGGCTGAGATCCTCGGCGTGCTGGTCGCTGGATTCAACGGCGGCTTCCTCGGAGATCAGCGATGCGAAGAGCTTCGCTGAAGAGACAGAAATCAGCGAAGCAGCCTCTGTTCCTTGCTTATATACGCTAAGCCACACCCCTAATGACGGGCTGTGACGCACTAAGCGCGCCAAGCGCGCTCATTGGACGTGACGTCACGCGCAAGGCTCAGCCATAGGCTGCTGCAGTTGCCGCAGAGCAGCCAATGGGCACGCGATTCGCTTGCCCTAGGTCTGCAGGCTGCCGCACTGCGTTGACAAGTTTTAAAAAATTAGGATAATTTTTGGCTTCAGTATCTCGTGAAAGGAGACTTTCCCGCAGCGTAAGCTAGCTTACGCAATACGAGAGAACCTCTCGTAAGAGAACTCCTAATTCATCAATGGTGATATTTTTGATGAACAGACGACTGTTAGTTTTCACTGAGTATTTGTGTATAAAGCTGCTGTTTTCATATTTACATCGTCCTGTGTTGCTGTAAGAGCGTAAGATCAACACTGGAGGATCCGGTAATTTCTGTTTGAACCAGTAAATCTCCTTTATATGTGACCCGATCTGGCGAAATGAGTCGGAAGTCGCAACGTTCCATTTTAAGATATGGGCCGTTTATGTGGAAAAACAATGAAATAATATTTTTTATTTTATTTATTTTTTTGTGCTAAATTTCAAAGAACAGACATTCAAAAATAATCTCCTAAAGTTTCGTAGTCCAGATAATTGAGTAAAGGTATTTAAATGACTATTAAAGTTTACAAAGTTTTACTAAATTCGCTGGAAATGAATATTGCTTTTCTCAACTCCGCTCCTCACCTCTGAGCATTTCCCGGGTATCCCCTGAAACGTCTCTGCTCTCCAAATATGGTGTTACACGTTGTATAGAACCAATCAAAAAGCTTAGAAATGTACACAAACGCTGATCATTTGTCAATGGAAAGCCCCATTTCGACTGACCGGCACGCGATTGGTCCAGCCATCCTCCTGTCAGACTCGCGGCGCTCTGTGTAAACAAGCTAGCAGATCTCCTCAGAAAGATTAAATATTATTAATTTGAGAAATGTCGCTGTCAAAAGAGAGCAAAGTCGCCAAAAAGTCGCCAAAAGCGTTGAACTCACTGGAGGCTTCTAACCTAAGCTCTGCTGCTGGTCATCAAGAGTGGCTAAGGCTAGTCAGTGATTGTTTTGAATCTGGAGACGTGTCATCCATCCTCTGATGACAGCGACAGCGAAAGTGACAGCCCTGTGGTATTTATCGTGTATAGATGTGAGTGAGTGCAATTATTCTGTGAGTGTATTTATCTGCAAGGAGAATCCATTACAATGTGTTTGATTTATTTTAACCCAATATTTAACTGTTGGTATATCCGTTATGAATATGTTACACTGTTATTGTCAACTAGCCTACACAAAGATATGATTGCATAGGCTAACATTATTTGTTCTCTGTTTCCTTGTCTCTCTGCCTCTCTCACTTTCTCTCTCTCTCTCTCTCTCTCTCTCTCTCTCTCTCACACACACACACACACACACACACACACAGAGAGAGAGAGAGAGACACACACACACAGACACAAACACACACACACACACACCCTCTCTCAAGCAAAACTGTAGCACCTCTGTTCAATCTTTCTGATTTTAGTAAATGTTTGTAAAAGTGCCTTTTAAATTATTTATTCAAATAAAAACTTTAAAATAATTTGAGCTTCAGCCTGGCATAATAGCATATATTAATGTCTTTGGTCAAATTAAGCTGTACAATAAATAGTTCATCCCTTTAAATGCAATGGATTTTGAAAGATATCAACAAAAAACGGGCAAAAAACTTTAAAAGCGATTTTCTCAGGTTTTCAATTGGAAAAAGAGGGCAGACGACCATAATTCAAATGTGTATATATTTACAACCATTCAAGGTATGACTTTGACTAGGATATCATTTGAAAGCTTATGGTCTCCTCTTTCCATTAATACCAAAATATCAGTTTTGAAATTTGGGTCACTGTGACTCATTTTGCTGGATCAGGTCACATATCAAGACCACAGGTTATAATCACATCAGATCCTAAAGTTACTGGTATGTTTGTTAGACTCTCTGTGGCTTGATACAACATGAACAGATCTATGAGAGAAAGAAAAACACACTTATTAAGATATAAACTCAAAAGAAAACTGACTCAATCAAACGAGAAATGAGAAACTCACAGATCTGCAGCTGTATGATCTTCATTATCTAATCCAGATGAATAATATCTGCTATACTGTGATCATACACACATCTCAAACTGTGAGCGGAAACACAAACCTCGACCACACAGACGAGAGTATGGAAGCAGATTAGTCTCAAATATAATTCACGCAAAAAACATGATTCACAAATGCGTAGACAATTTCACATGCATGAAACCTAATTCACGTGCACACAAAAAAAATCCACGTGCGTGAAAAAAAAAAAAAAATGCACAAAAAGCAATTCACATGCGCAAAATAAAATTATATACTCATAAAATACATTTCACAAATGCAAAACACAATTCGTAGATATACAACTGTGCACAAAAACCTTTGAATGTTTAGTGTACGAGTGTATTCTTGCATTTGAATGTGCAAATCGTCATTCACGTACGAATCGCCTTAGATATGTGTGTGTGTGTGTGTGTGTTTTTGAGACTTTGCTGGCAGCATAACACTCGTAACACAGAGCAGTCGTACTCTTTAGCCAATCAGATTTAAGCTTATCAATCGACCAATCAGTATCACGTGAGGGCGGGCCTACCTACATGTTACGTCATCAGCTTTCGACCAGTTCATGGCTGAGCAGAGGTAAGTGCAGTAATCGTTCATTTCTGTGTTTAGAAGTTAGAGATCATTTGAAGCAATAGTTTATTAACTGCTGTTTAGTCCACATGTAAATATAAACATTTATTTTTAGTATTGATATATTTTCATGTCCTGTCCACCACACATTCAACCTATGATAATGTATGTAATGACGTGCATGAGACATGTTCTGATCTGCATATATTATGTAGTTTTATTGTTTCAGATTTCCAAGACAGATGATGTATGAAGTTGCAGACAACCAGTACTGTGATCTTACCATTTCTACTGTAATTCTTTGAAAACAGTCATGTTGCAAGCCATCCATTTTGACAGTTGTTTCAACAAGTGGTTGAAAGTGATGCATTGTTACTGTATTAATTTGTCTCCTGCGGACTATATGTACACGCTTTAGGAATAAAGCCTTGCTATGCATGCATTATTAAATGTTCTTGTAAGAATTAAAAGATTCAGACATAGTTCAATTTGATGTACACGTTTTATTAATTTGAAAGTTTCTGAATCCTTTGGGAATAAAATATATAAAATGACTTGATCATGATTAATGTTCCTGTTACATATGAAGATCATGAACTGACAGTCTAAACTGTGAAGCACAATATTCAGTACAGAGAAATATACGTCTCTTCAGGAGTTGTGAGATCCAGTCAGAGTGTACTTTGCTTTTAAAAGTATATAAATATAAGTGCAATACATCAAGTGAAAAGTTAAAAAATGAATTGTGTTCAGTCCGGTCATCAGTAGACCTCTCTGTTAGGACATATAAGATTTTGTCCTGATATTTAAAGTACTAAAACCCTATAGTACAAGAGTTGCAGACAGAGGACGTGGGAAATTAAGTGATGGTATTTGAATAGAGTTTACGGAGTAATCTTAATTGCCTCTCTATGATAAGTACCTTTGTCTTATCAGCATAAAATCAGATTTGCTTATTTTACTAGGCAAAGTAAAATTAATGCTTCACAATATTGTCCTGAGACCTTAAGATGACAATAAAAAACCTTATTTAAAAACCTTGCGATGACAATACAGCACAAAACATAAGGAAATGCATGTTGAATATATTGCTAACACTCTACAATAAGGTACAATAACTTAGTTAACATTAGTTCATGTATTAAATAACCATGAGCAATACATTTGTTGCTGTGTTTGTTAATCTTTATTAACGTTAGTTAAAAATACAGCTGTTCATTGTTAGTTTACAGTGCATTTACTAATGTTAACAAGATTTTAATGAAGTATTAGTAAATGTTAACATTAACAAAAAATAATAAAGGCTGTTCACGTGCAGTTCATTATAAGTTCATGTTAACTAATGAAACGTTTTAATAAAGTGTTACCAATTAAGACATAAATACAAATACAAAAAAAGTATAAAAGAGAATAAAGAAACAACATGAATTAAGATGTTCGTGACTGCTATCCAGATGTCACACCAAAGGTGAGTAATCCTGATAAAATGCAGGGAAACAAGTGTTAATAATAATTTAACATCATACACAAATGGCAAAAAACACTGGGTGCTCATTAAAATAGGTCTATTCACTATTTAAAGAATAATCTCGATGGGTATTGACCACAGATGATTGTTTTGAAATCATTGACAGCACTCCAAATGTACAAAAAAATGAGCTCAATGTTAAAATTGACCGGAGTTCTCCTTTAAGGTTCTGATGGTCTCAGTTGGTGGCTGAAGATAAGTAGATCATAATCAGACATATTACTTTTCTTGTCTATTCAAATATAGAGCAGAATGAAAACAGAAAGCAAAGGCACTGCAGTTACAATCTTCTCTGGTCTTGATTGCGCTACTTGGTTACTTTTTCCTTCTGTTTGGTAGTTGTTGTTTTTTTGGTTGCTCTCTTCTTTTACTGGACATACAAAAAAAAGAGTCTTAATAACTATTGTTCTATTTAAAAAATCCTAAAATTTGTATTTTAAAAAATGATATAGTCATGTTTATGTGGAAATAATGTTTATGGATGAGTGAAAGCATTCATGTTTTTTAACATGACTGTGGTATGAAGCAGGGCACGATTGCTAATGAAATTCAGATACCAGAGCCACACGCGAGTCCCGCGGATATAAAGGAATGAGGACATTTCATTTATATGAATAAGGACATTTCATTTATTTGACAAATTAAAATTGTGAAGTAACGCAGCACTGTTTCACTTGGTCTACACTATCATACTAAACTGCAGGAGCGGCGTCTCTTTCAAGTTGAAGTTTGTTGTGAAACTCTCGACATCTCGCAGAAATTTTTTTTTTCTTATTTTTGTCCCAAAGTCTGCTTGCCACGGTCTATAATGTTTGAACGAAACAATAACAGTGTGCCGCTAGACGTTACACAGTTGTCCACATCTGTTGCCATGGTTACTATAGCAGTACAAGTGGAAACCAGGGATAACGCAGATAATGTCAGTGAGAGGCAACAAGTGACAAGGGACTATTTAAAATGGTGAATTTCTCTGAATTTACAAATTCTTGGAAACAGGGATATATAGGATAATAGAAGTACACAAACATTAATAAATGAGGCAAGTGGGTTTTGTATGTTTTAATACAAATCTTATTTGTTGTACCTTTAAAATTACGATGACTATACAATACACACAAGTTTGATAGCCTATATTGTGACTGGCTTGTTCTAAGAACATCTGTTCATGATGAACGTAGGCTACAAGTTCAATCATGTTACAGTTCAGGCCCTCAGGGCAAATGTGTATCAAAGAAGCTAATTATGCGCTCATCTATCGCAATCCAGTGTCAGGTTTCTTTAACGTGGAAGTCTCAGGTTTTACCAGAGCTGTACGTTTTGTGAACTCTGGCTTGCGAATTCGTATCACGTCACGTGAAGACGGCGTCCAATAGAGGATCGATACATCACGGCGTGATGTTGCGGATGCGTGGTCAGCACAAAATTAACGAATCGCTCTCTGAGACAACTCGTTGCTCCCAAGTCATATTAAAGATTTGTTCAAAAATACGGCATTGGTTTTCAGCATGGATGCCGCAAAAAAAAAAAAAAAACCAGATACTGATTGTAAAACAGATAACAAACACTGAAATAAAGCCAGGGGAGGAGGCAAGGGAGACAGTAGGTGTTTCTCAATGTCAAGGATACTTCCTTGGCAGGACTGGTCCTTCCAAGTCACTTCCTTCAGAGGCTAGGCGAGGCTCCTCTTTAGCATTCGGAGAACACGTAAATGGAACAGGAACGTCATTGCGAACGTCATTGTGTCAGTGAAAATGAAAAACAGAGCGTTGCTATGGACGCAGTTCTGTTCACTCAGGCAATATAATCGTTTTTAAATCAATAAACTCCTTTTTAATCATATTGATTATTTGACTGTTAAGTGTGTTTAACAGCATAGTATATGACTTTCTACATTTGAATAGAATTAGTTGGCTTGTAAAGATCCACACACTGAAGCTACATGTGGTTATATTCTAGACTTTACAGATCAGATGACAAATATAAAGGAAATAAAAAAAGGTTAACTCACAGAAACAGGTTAAATCACATGCTTAAAGGCCCCCTGAAATCAAAATGCAAGTTTTTTAACTTTTAGTATGAATATTTTAGCCTTAAGGTTACTTATGAGCTGGTGTTTTCCAAAACAATGACAAAATTCACATTTAGAATATATAAGCATTTAAACTTAGAGTCTCTCACAATATGGTTTGGAGATGTGTGTTCGGTTGCTCAATCGCTCGAGTTATATTTCGTTTTCCAACTTTAAGTTGGCTAAAATTTATTCACACCTCTACTATTGAATCCAACATATCATCAGCGCTCGGATTCGCTTCCATGGTGCTGTCAAATACGACTTGCAGTCTGTGAGTTAAACTAAACGCTATTGGCTATTTGAAAAGGGGAAGGAGCCATTAAATATGGCTCTATATTACGTCAATGCATCATACAAGGCACTTGAGTGGACTTTTAATGAATGCCCCATGTCAACAGGCCTTTATTTTTACAAACAGTGAAAAAAGAATAGATCAGAGGCAGATTTAAATATGATAACAATGTCATTTTGTTCTTGTCATGATCTAAGTATTTTTTAAGAATTTTTTTTTTTCTGTTTACAGATGCTGTATTGTTTTGCTTCATTTGTTAACATTAAATGAAGGTGAGTACGAAGGGCGTATGGGCATTAGAGAATACTTTGAAGGGATTGACTGTTACGACTAGTCAGTTTGAAATCAAGTGAAAATACAGCGAATTGGGTCCGTTAACATTTTTTCTTTTCATCTTTGCAACGCACCATGCATACTGAAATGAACGAATTCATCGTTTTCTCTGACTGAGCATAAGCTCTAGTTTATAGACACAGTAAAACACTAAGGGCATATTTACTAACAGCTTGTGCCGGCGCAAACTCTTTTTTGGCGTAAAAAAAATACTGTCAGGATTTAGTAAAAATTAGCGCTGAAAAGGTGTGACCTTATTGCATATGCATTTGTAGGAGTTTCCCTTTCAGACGCAAAATGTATGGGAGGAGAGTATTCAAATGAATCATGCAAGGTGATTTACTAAGGTTTGCGCTAGTCAATTTACTGGTATTTGCGCCATTATTTACTTGTATCTTAAACCAGAGCTAATTTGCGCTGCTCTTGGTAGATTATGTTGGTCATTATGGAAATGATCCAGCTGCATCTGTGTTCTTTAATCTGTGCATTGTCAGGAGATCACGCGCATAGGTGCTTTTTGTGGGATTTCACTCTCACACTAAATATGCCCTGTTTAGTAAATCTGGCCCTAACAGTCTTTTGTAAAGCAAATTCTTATTTCTTGCATGAACAACATATAATTGTACCTTTTATTTCATCATCTTTCTGTTTTCAGTGTCACTTCAGGAGCCCATTGTGGGTTTTATTGGAGGCTCTGCTGTTTTACCTTGTTCTTCTAAAGAACCTGTGGAAGAAATCACTGTGCGTTGGAGATACAATGACAACCTGAATGTGTATGACATTATTGATGGTAAAGGCTCTATAGTAGATCAACATCTAGCATACAAGGGGAGAGTTGAAACCATTTCTGCTGATTTTAAGAAAGGAAACTTCACGCTGAAACTCAACGATCTTCAAAATAATGATACCGGGAAATATGTCTGCTACGCATCAGACATTCAGAGTGTGGAGCTACTCGTCAAAGGTTGGTGGCGAAAACTTTTTATTACCTCCATTTTTAAATACAAAAACAAAAAGTCTTAACAAATATTGTTTTATGTCCAGTAAAAGAAGAAAGCAACCAAAAAATCAACCAAACAGAAGGAAAAAGTAACCAAGGAGTGCTATCAAGACCAGAGAAGATTGTGACTGCAGTGCCTTTGCTTTCTGTTTTCATTCTGCTCTGTGTTTGAATAGACAAGAGAAGTAAAAGTCTGATTATGATCTACTTAGCTTCAAACCTTAGCCACCTACTGAGACCATCAGAACCTTTAAGAAACAGCTTCATCCGTTAGCACTTCAACTTCAACATTTTAAATGTGCCTTACTGTATACTGTGACTTGTACTGAAGCCTGAAGAAATACTTTATCATTCTTTATCCTATTTAGCAAAATTGTTTTTTTACCAAGTTATAATATGTATCTATTATTTTTATACTTATTTATTCTGTTCAAGGACACCTATTATACTCATTTACAGGTTCATAATTTTGTTTAGGGAGTCTACCAGAGAAGTGAATTGATGTTTAAAAACTCATTATTTTCCCTATAGCCTAATTTACATTGTTGCAGCACCTGTTTTCGCGGCTCAGTCTGTTGTCATTGATCTAGCATTTAAAGGAACACGCCGACTTTTTGGGACTTTAGCTTATTCACCTTATCCCCCAGAGTTAGTTAAGTCCAACATACCTTTTTCATCTCTGTGCGTGCCGTAACTGTCTGACGCGCCCACCGCTAGACAAAATAACTCCAACATTTTCCTATTTACATGTTGTAATTTGTATAGTCACAGCGTGTACAAATAACAAGGTCACATGAGACAGCCATCTTCTAACCGTATACATACTGGGAACTATATTCTCAGAAGGCGAAGCACTGCTACTTGGGCGGAGTGATTTACTCGCAGCACCTGAGAAGCCCCGTGGTGAGGAGCAGAGAGTTCACTCTGAGTTGGAGCAAATCACTTCGCAGAAGTAGCAGTGCTTCACCTTCTGAGAATATAGTTCCCAGTATGTGTACAGTTAGCCAATGTTCTGGGAACGTTCCCTGTTAGCTGGGTAAATCATTATAATGTGTTGAGTTTAATAAAGACACAGAACTCTCATCACGATAAAACGCCATGAACGTGCGCCACTCTTTTACTTTCGTTTTCAACAACGTAATTCTCTTCAGGGAAAACCAATCAAGGAAACATATCAGGGTTCGACATTAACGCTTATCCGGGATACGTGTTTTTTTTTTTTTTTTTTTAGGGACAAGTGAGAGAGAATTGTACTTGCCCAACCGGACAAATGCCCTGATTAAAATGGCAATATCAAAAAAATTTAATAAAAAATAACAAGGGAATCACATAGTTGATAATAATATAAATGTCTTTATGTGTTTCCCAACGTTTTGATTGTTAACAGCCTATAGTGTCTTATTATTCAGATTGAATGTAATGATCAAATTGAAGAATTTGAAATGAAAGATGGAGCATACATTTAATAAAATCAGGTAAAAAAATGCCCTTAATAAAGGTAAAAAAAAATTATTCTCATAAGGGTGTTTTCCAACTGTGATGTAATGAAACATTGACAATTTAAGTTTGAAGGGAGTAAAGCCTCTGTTTAGGTTATTAAGGAAATGTAATTTTGCCCCAAAAAAATTTTAATTTAAATAAATGTTACTTTTAAATCAGCCTACTTCAGTGTGATATTTTACCATATCATCATGCTTAACACCAAGATGTTGAATAATTGTAATGTGATGATCAGATGTAGATATCTAAATCAAAGAATATCATATTTTGGGCGGTTGGCGGGTGGATTATTTAGTTTTAACAGCGGATTGGGGTGACTCAAAGTGCACCAGATTAATGAATTTATCTTTAAAATGTACACATTTTTCTTCCAGGGGTGCATGCCCCCGGACAGAGGTACCGACCTCCACCCACAAAAATACTGTGGGAAACACAGTAGGCTATATTATGGTCTATGAAAAATAAAAATTAAATTATCTTACTATTAAATAACAATCAGGATTTTACCACTTCCGCCTTGTTTTGAGCCTGGAAAACCCCTGACAACTGTTGCAAATTTGTGAAAGTGACCTGTCATTTGACCTTCATATCAGAAGTAGGGCAAGCATGTGGAGTATGTCAGAAAAAGAATTGAGCATGAGTCTACTGTTGGAGATTTGTCTCGTCATGATCTGGTGTAGACTATATCACTGATTATTGTTGTGTCGTGCTGCTCACGTCCAGCGTAGACACCCTGTTACCAGGTCTCCTTTAACTATTGGTCAAGTCAAAATATTTCTGATATTTGTGTATGTTACCTTTACCATTTCTGATGTTTCTTGAAATATATGTTTGATAATTGTTTGCTCTTTATATTTTTCTCAAAGCAATTAAATATTATTTGCCATTTTTTACTTTAAGTAGCTTCATATTTCTTCATATCTTCAAAACAGTGTTCATGACATACAGTATACAGTGTTACAACAGGCCATTAATTTTACCATTACCTGCTGCAAAGTCGTGAATTTATAATACTGCATGGTGTACTTTACTAAATTGAGTTTTTTATGTTTTAGAAGAACAGGAATTTCCTATCATAACCACAATCTTTTTGAGCTGACAGTATGTTTTGTAAGACTTTGTGTAACATACTAATGATTTGCAGGAAATAAACAATTCTGAGGCTTATAACTTCTGAGTTATAATTTGATCAGGTTACTGGATGTTAAAACGGCAGAACTGTATCATCTGAAGCAGCAGATTTTTGTTAAATTTCATGACATTTTCTAAAAAAATTATTACATTAATGTAAAAAACAGGAAGGTTTATAACACTTTCATTTCCCAGTATACTTTTACATTATTTCCGTTTGTCTGTCTCTGTGTCTTACAATCTGCTTGTCTGATTTTATTTAAGTAAAATGCTTAAGATAAAAAAAGTTGGGGGAATGGTATAAAAGTAATTTTGAAATAAATGTAATTAATATAAATGTATGTAAAATAAAAGACATATTCAGACGTTGAAGCATTTTGCATAGAGAACACATGGATATATTACATGGATTGAATCCAAACAGCACACAAAGCCATAAATACTGACTGATCAACTGCACAACTAACAACATAAATAACGAAATGTTCAAAATCAAATGCAGCCTATCCCAAAACAGATTCATATGCCATGCTGTAATTCACTTCAAAGGTTTCAACAAGTCTTCAAAATGTACATTTTCCACCCACCTAATATACAACAGCAACTGTAGCCTAATACCGCATCCAAAATAGAGATAACTACCAAAATATAAAACAAGTGAAGACATGCAAATTACATACCGATCCTCTGCTGGAATCTATTCCTACATGGCAGATCACGCGCTAAACCCCTTCTGTAGGGAAAAGGTCGATCACATCGCAGTTTGTATTTCCACAGGTATCACTTCCTCTCCTACTGTACAGTACCTCCCCTCACAAAGATAAAGGATCTGTTTACATTCCATATCAGTCTTTAGACTTGACAGTGGAAAGATTTATTAGGTTGAGTCTCACAAAACACATTTGGCACATTTAAAAAAATATATATTAAAACACTTTTTTTTATTTAATTTTAAACAAATAAATATGGTAGTATTTTGTACTGCATTTAATTCATGCAGATTTAAATCTGAAATAGGCCTAATTTTTTTTATTTTTTTTTTATTTTGGGGTAGACACATAAGGACACTTAATTGTATAACTATATATTTTCATTATATGATAAACTATCAAGCCAAATGAGATTTAAAGTTAAAAAAAGAAAAAAAAGGAAGAAAACAGAAGAACTGATCAGTAAGTCTGTCATACGGTGGGTCAGTACTGTCCTGTAGTGGTCAATAACAGTATTGCATTATTGTAAAAGTGTCCATGTCCAAAATGATTCGCATCCCAGAGGCATTGTTCTAAGGCATTCTAATCTGTAATATAAGTGGTCTGTAAACTAGCAATTCAAACCAGGTGATACACCTGTTTGCTAGTCAGTTTCTGGTCAATTGCAAGTCATGGTTAAAACCAAGGAGCTTGAGGACCTCCAGTTGCACATTGTGGATCCTCACACGAAAGGGAAAGGCTACTAAAGGTATTTCCAAATGTTTTCAAGTACCAGTGGCTACTGTGCAAAGCATTGTTAGAGATTCACACAGTAAAAAATATTGGTTAGAAGCCAAAATTTAACCCTGTGCTGGCAAGACTGGTAGTGCGGAAAGCTAAGAAGAATCCAAGGATCACCAGCAAAACCATTATGAATGATCTGAGTAATGCTGGTACCACCATTTCAAGGCAGACACTCCAGCGGACACGACACAAGGCTGGCCTCCATGGACACCGACCAAAGAGGACTCCACTTCTTCAAGACAGGCACAGAAAAGCCAACCTGGTCTCACAGGATTCCGTGAAATGTCCACGGGCCCTTAACTCAAAATCCGTGTAGCCATCACGGAATCGCCCCAAATTCCGTGATGCTGCCACGGATATTACTCCAATGCAAGTCAATGACACTGACCTTCCGTGGTCCACACACGGATACCCGTTTCAATGACGGAGTACAGAACTCACTCAACGGACGTGCTTTCTCATTTGGAAACGCAACGTTTGAAGTATAAATTTGTTTCTTTTCCAACATTAAATGCCATAATGACGTTAACCTGACTGTTATTGTAGCTATTGCATTGTCCTGTCATCATAACATTTCGGTTTGTTTCAGTTAGCCTAATCAAAGTCCCGTGATGGCACCACGGACCTCAACAACCTGACCTCACTCATGGACGTTGTAATGTTGCTGGCGTGTTTAGGAATTTATAAGCTTTAGGTCGACTGTGTTGCAATGGCATGTAATTAACTTGACATTTTGTCTCGTCCTGTCATCATAAAATCCAGTTTGATGGCGTTTTACACCTATTGCTCGCTTGGCTATAGTCAGATCTAAAATCTGTGATAGGAGCACGGAGTGAGTCTGTGGTGAGACCACGGATAACTCCAACCCTTAAGTCAATGACACTCATCTTCCGTGGTCCACACACGGATACCCGTTTCAATGACAGAGAAACAGATCTCACTCAACGGACGTGCTTTCTCATTTGGAAACACAACATTTTAAGTATTTATTTCTTTTCCAACACCAAATACCATAAAGACTTTAACCTCTCTGTTATTGTAGCTATATTGCATTGTCCTGCCATCATACAAATTCAGTCTGATTTTGTTAGCCTAACTGAAGTCCCGTGATGGCACCACGGACCTCAACAACCTGACCTCACTCACTGGATGTTGTGATGTTGCTCACTTGTTTAGACACTTGAAAGCTTTATGTCGACTGTGTTGCAATTTTGTCTTGTCCTGTCATCATAAAATCCAGTTTGATGGCGTTTTACACCTATTGCTTGCTTGGCTATAGTCAGATCTAAAATCTGTGATAGGAGCACGGATTGAGTCTGTGGTGAGACCACGGATAACTCCAACGTTCGTGATATGGTCACGTAATTTAATCTATTGATTCGTGCCACGGACACGTTTATAGGCCTCATTATACTTCTGCGTCGGACATACGCCGGAGCCTATACGCCGTAGGCAACGTGTTGGTTTTAATTTATACTTCTGTGTCGTTGTCCGCGTTGACGCGCACCTGGGGAGCATGAAACCCAGAGGGAGGGGTTCTGGCAGACCAATCACAGCGCTTGTGTCCGCGTAGAATTGACGCGTTGTTACATTTTTGGAGAGGTGCACGTCAGGGTACGCCGAAGGGTACGCGCGCTACACACAGCCTACGACGTAGCTACGGCGGCAGTTCGACGCAGAAGTATAAAACAGGCTTATTTCGTTATTTTTCGTCTTTCGTGATCACAGCTCGATTCTTTCTGCCAGTCGGCTGCAGCAGAGAAGCTGTTTAATCAACATTTATTTACGAGATGTTATCGTGGTTTATTTTTTTTATTTTTTTAATGTTATTATTTCGGTCTTATTGCCAGGGAAGCTGGATTGCTTTGCTGTTTATTTATATTTTTTAAAATGATATTTTATCAGTAGGAAATCGCGCTGAAGAAGTCTCGTTCCGAACACATCGCGATATTTGGCATCAGTTCACGTGTGTCAGCTGTTGGTAAGTAGCCTAGTAAATAAATACCTAAATACGCTGTCCTAATAGTGTGTGATATAATGTCTTTTCTGTTTGTCGATATTAATCTGCCATTATATCTGCCATTTCCACGGAGACTTTGCTTCATTGCTTTCTAATTCAAAATAGGGTGATTAAACACTGCCTGTCACGTGACGTGCTATAGGCCTAGATATTCATATCAGATTAAAAATAGTACAATTAGTTCCAAAGTTGTATTTGTAGTAGAAGCACAGTAAAAACAACACTTACCATGCTTTTACCACAGTAACATTAGTTTTGCTGTGATAAGTGTAGTAAAAAGACAGTAATCACAAAACTTACCATGCTTTTACCACACTATTGGTAGTTTTAATGTGATACTTATTGTAAATGCACAGTAACCACAACACTTACCATGCTTTTACCACAGTAACCCTAGTTTTACTGTGATAGGGTGTGGTAAAAGGACAGTAACCACAAAACTTACCATGCTTTAAACCTCAGTAACCTTAGTTTTACTGTGATTGGTGTAGTAAAGGACAGTAATCACAAAATTTACCATGCTTTTATCTCTGTATTGATAGTTTTAAAGTGATATTTGTTGTAAATGCATATTAACCACAACACTTGCCATGCTTTTAATGCTTTATAATGTAACATCCAATATTTGTAAGGTAAATCAGTACTTTTTCCTTTAAATAATCCTATATATTATACATAATGATATTTTATTTTCTCATTTTTCAGCTGAAAAGACCAAAAGGACCTGGAAGTAAACGGAGGAGACGGACAGCTGCAAAGGCAAATATTCACAATGGTATGTATGTGTTGGTTTTAACCCTAAATCAAACATTTTATCAAGCATTTGTTGTTTCTTAAAAAACCCATAGCCCAGTCAGTACAAACATAGTCTGAAAGTCTTAATAATTCACAAGATTTAACAAGTTGTCAAATTCGTATGATACTCGTACATATTTGTATACTCGTACACAATCCTGCAGCTTTTACTCCTAGTGCTGTCATTGGCTACTGCCTCAATTCCTGTACATATTTATCGCGATATTTGTAAATCAGTTGCGCCCCTTCTTGGAAAGTTTCCCCGTCTGTTTATGTTCCAGTGATACTTTGTAAGGCCCGTGAAATTGGTCCAATGGAGGTTTTCCAATAACACAGGGAAGGTCTCACGTGCTCTGTCCTTTCCTCATGCGAAGTATTGGTGGTTAAATTTGTAATACATTAATCATATGTATTTACTCGTTAATTCATCTGACTCCATAAATGAAAGGTTTTAATAATATCTGTGCCTCACTAAAAGTGAGCAAATGTTTGACTATTCCTTTTAACCATTAAATGAACGATGTCAAGATCAGTTAGAATAATCACATGTAAGGATTTATTATGTCAGGTAAATGTATCATGCCAATTTCATAATCAATTCAAAGATAATCGATACAAAACATCAAATGCTCTGGAATAGAGAGAAGATGCAAACCCAACTTTAAGAAATACGTGAGGCTGAGAGATCTATCTCTCTCAGCCTCACGGACCGATCTGAAGTACAGAAAAGGCCCCGATCTGCCTGCTGTACTCCATTAAATAGCCAGACCTCTTTCACATGTAAACATGTGCTAACAATAGTAAATTTGCATTCTGAGGTACACTGTACCTCTTGGGGGGTGTGACCATTTGCTTGAGAGATCAACCCCTCCTTGTATGCTAGTTATCCATAAACCTTCAAAAACCTTATTACCTTGTGTTTTACTTATTCTGAGATGAGAGAATTGTACCAGTCGCACTGTGACATTTTAAACGATACCAAACATGAATATACTCTTTGATAATCATTCACATTAAACTATACATTTTCTTGGGTGAAATCAGGTAGTCACCTGAGCATGAGAGAGAGGGGGTGAGGGGAGAGGGAAGGAGATGCAGATTAGATGACTCGGGGGTGAGACTTTCGTCTCGATGGTGCATGAGAGCCAGTTCAAATGCTAATCTCCAGAGAGGTCCTTTTGTTCTCTCAGGGCCTGGTCACCCCCAAAACAGACCGTCTGGAATCTCCTAATTTATCAATTCTTACAACATGATGTCTCTCCACACCTCATAACCTACTGTACCTCTGTTTGCAAGAGTGGAAAAGCTTATCTGACTTGTCACATGACATCAGATACTCAGTTATTTTGTCATAATCAGATCAGTTACACTGCTGATAACTGTCCCGTTTGCATGTAAATCATTTTCATATGATTATTGCTTGCTATTAAAGACATGATTTTATTCATAGAAATGCCCACATATCAGTGAACTTATAACATAAAAATGCTTTTAACATTTAATTATGCAACACTCTTTACAGAAAACATATCCTACAGTTATAAACTGACTATTTCCAAGTAATGTATTAAAATGACCTTCCTTTCTGTTTTGCAGGATTACTTACGCCCGTTTCACACATACTCCGTGTGCAGTGCGTGTGCGGTGCGTGTTGCAGTGCGTATGCAGTGCAGGAGCAGCACGCGCAATAGTGCTTTCACATATGCTGCGTTTGCAGTGCGTAACTGATCCGCTGCTGTAGGCTATACCACAAATACATACTCTCAATTTGTATTTCAAATCAAGGAGTTATCAGCAACTTTTATTTAAAAAATGTTTTTTTTTGTCAGCATTGCGATTCTCTTTGTACACATATAGCCTACACTCTTTAATAGATGTATTCACGTTTAAACACAATTTAAACAACATATTATTAAATGCATTACTTCTATATAATTATATATTAAGTTGCTCAAGCAAGTGGTAAAATATTTTACCATGTAGCCTACTTAAAATCGCAAAGCCTACATTTTAAATTAAAACGTAAAATTGACAAAAACAGCAGACTCATACCCTTTCCTTGCATAATTTAATTTATGTCACAAAGAACTTTTCCACCTCCACGAATGAGACGAGTGTTGTTCATTATGTCGCCTTGTTGAGGTAAATTGTATTTTCCATTGATTTACCCCGGTCTTAACGTCTCAGCATTGCGATTCTCTTTGTACATACACTCTTTAATAGACGTATGCACGTTTAAACACAATTTAAACAACGGTAGCCTATTATTCAATGCATAGCCTACTTCTACTTATATTAAGTTGCTCTAGCAAGTGATAAAATTTAACCATGTAGCCTACATATTAAATCGCAAACATTTTAAATTAAAACTTAAAATTGACAAAAACAGCCCACTTGCATGCCTTTTCTTTTTAATTTTAATACAATAAATCTTGCATGTCACAAAGAACTTGTTTTTTTTACCTCCACGAATGAGACAAGTGTTGTATGTCGCCTTGTTGAGGTAAATTGTAGCTTTCCTTGCTTTACCCCGGTCTTGTGGAAAAAGTAGTATTTAATTAAATACATTTATGGTGAGATTACTACATTTTATTTCATTAATCGCATTTATGGTGAAATTTCTACATTTTCAGGTCAATATGTGTTCATTTTGACCACGAAACATGCGTTGTCCCTTTAATTCAGCGTGTGCAGCACAGCAAAAATAGACTCGGTGCGGAAACGATCTCTGCACTGCTGTATACGCACCGCAACTGGAACGGATCGACGGACTGCAACCGCGTGCAGTGTGAAAGCTCTGACCTGTTAACATGGGTACGGAAAAAAATACGCACCGCATACGCACTGCAAACGGAGTATGTGTGAAACGGGCGTTAGTCCTTTTTTAAAAAGCTCTACAATATCAAACTCAACAGCTCTTTTAAGAGCCAACCATTACAAGAGCTACTAGTGACTCGCAGCGAATCTTGCCGTGATCAGCCCTTCCCAGGTGAAGTTTCTAGAATATTGCAATCAGTATTTACTCATCAAATGTTCTCTCCTGAATCATATGGTAAATTAACTTATTTAATACTGTCTTAATTTATGTTTCAGGAACAATAGTAATTGCACATAGAGTAAGTCGAGACTTTCTTGTTTTACAGCAGAGAAGGAAGACCAGTCCTTATGTCAACGTAAGCTAATCGAATAAGTCCTTTGTTTCGGGTGAGGAAGGAACAGCTGGCGCCCAAAGAAGACAGAAAGCTGCGCGAGTCCATTGGTATGTCTTGTATTGAAACAATACTGTAATATATAGTACATAATTTGATGTTGACAATTTTACATTGTACAGGTTATCACTTGGTTTTTGACCAAGTGAAGCTCTTGAAACAATTGACAGAAGAGTATGTTGTCTGGAAAGAAATCAAGCATCACTGGCAAAGGCTCAAAAGAGACAATGCCTTTCTTAAAAATCTTTTAAAATATGTTGCTGTTGATATGGGTAAAACTGTTTTTGTTCAGTACTTAGCTTATATTATGTGCTCCAATATTATATTTTATATATATATAATACTTCAATGTGTATATTATATAATGTACTGACTGCTACTTTGTAAATTTATGTAAGGAACAGGCAACTCTGGCCCTTTGCATTCTACTTTTTGAGGTTAATTAAGAGTTAACCTCCAACCCTAATCGAGCACATCTGAAAATTTTAACCAAAGTCTTCAGGTTTATTTCTAGACAATAGGCAGGAGGGTTTGTGGTCGGAGCTAAATCTGCAGGACAGTGGACGCTGAGGGCCAGAGTAAACCATCACTGCTTTAAATCATGCAGAACATAAGCTGACCTGACTATCCATTAAACAACTTCATTTGAATGGTTTCTGTTTTCTGTTTTACTTTCAGACCAGGACTGGAGAACGCCTGACAATGGGATGTTGAGACTTCTTCCTCTGGCTGAGAAAAAGCTACACCACATCAGTGATCACATCTTCTGTTCTTTTGTTCTTCAACTGAACAAACTGTTTAGAACACGAACACGATAGAGACATGTACAGGGAAGAACAAGAAACCAGTTTAGCTGTGATAATGAATCATTATTTTCCAACACAATATCAAATCTGTTTTCTGTAGGTGACTAAATATGATTCTCTGGCACTAATTTTATGGCTTCAGTAGCTGTGAATGGACTATTATGATGTTAATGTATTTTTGAAGACACATTTTTATTTATCTTGAATCTCATTTGCCTTTATGCTACTTTATTAACTTTATGCTTTGTCCTCCAATAAAGTGTTGTTTAATAAAGTATGGTGACTATTGTGTATTGAAAGTGGTGTTTGGTACAGTAAATAGACATTTTTATTTGAGAAATTTTAATTTCTTATTTCTTTAGTTTAATTAATTAAAAAATAACTAGGCCTACATATAATTAATAACTTATAAATTACTACATATAATTAATGACCATGATTCTTTTACTTGGGACATAAAAAAATGTAGATCTGGTTAATGATATCTGGGACAACAATGCAACAAAAGTTGCACATACTTGCATGTATGCCAGTTTGCAGTGAAATAAAAGGAAGCTATGTGAATAACAAGAGGCTACAGTAGCTATCTTGCTATAAATACTTAACGCTTAATTGAAGATGATCCAAGTTGATCATTCTAGTACATCTACTGCTTTTCGAATGAAAGCATATATCACTGATGTCAGGCATATAAGCAGCAATCAGAGGGAGTGAAAAGGAAATGTTGGCACTGTTTTTTTGTTGTTTTACTGAATGGTGCATTATCCTTGTGTAATAGTAATAGTGTGTGTAGATCTGTGTAGATTGTACGGCCCAGCAATGGCCCCCAGAAGAGCAAACAAATGCACATTTCAAATGGCTGTAACTCAAAGTCCGGTTAGTGTATCAAAGAGAAAATCGGCAGGACGACTGCTTATGCTATGTATAATAAATAATGTTGGCCACAGTTTTCAGATATATATGGAAAGCTGGCATAAAGGTTATTTTTAAAGTGCTCACAGTAAAATATCAAATTTTAGCCTGTCCCTCATATATGTCATAAAGGTTTGCACAATGAAGATATCCAGTTGTCCATTAAATATATTATTTATTTAACATTTATTGTTTTATTACTAAACGTTTTATACTACATTACCCACATATCTCTGTCATTCTATCAATGGAACAGGAAAAACTGTCCTGTAGTTCATTGAAATGTGCAGACATGCTTAGGGTTAGGGTTAGGATCTCGGTAAAGGAGTAATTTCTCACATTATAGAGACACTTTATAGTTAGCTTAATGTATAACTAATGTAATAATAACACCAAACCATACTTTGTAACATGAAGCGCCAGTTTATATGGGTTAAACGATTGTCCAATCACAGCGAGTTCTGCGATAAAGTCACAGCCAATAACAACCCAGCTGAACAGATGCGTCACACTTACATGCCCATTTATGGCAAATGATGACAGATCTCTTCTGGTTCTGGCTGCAGGGATAGATAAATATGTAATATTTAGGCTGTTAAACATGTATTATTTCTAATTAAATTATAAAGCTCATATTTAAAAACAAAAGACTCCTTTGTGTGGTTACCATCCAAAAACGAGGTCACATGATCAATGACACAAATTTGCTCATTTGATTAGACTGATGCATAAAAACATTTGAAAGAGAAACTTTTTTCTAAGCAATGTCCTACAGCAGGGGTAGTTTTGCAGTATTTTAATTACAGATAATTGCATGTAGGCCTACTAAAGTGCTTCTAACATTTACAGTGTGTAAATAGTCATTATATTTAAATAAATGTAACAAAAGCACAATGAATGGACACAATTTTGAAAGCTTATTCCAATATTTAATGTCAAACTGTTTAAAGACAAATGTAGTGCCAAAACTACTGCACAACAGTATTAAAAATCAGTTAATTAAAAATATCCAGATACAGGGGCAATCTATTATAGTGACACATACATTAACGTTAAAAAAAATTGCTATGCTGAAGTTATATATTTACAAACCAAAAGATGAGATTCAACTTTGTTATGTGAAAATACATTTGTTTCGTCGCTTTAAAGAACAAATAGGCAAAAACATAAGCACAACATTTTACATTCTCAACTTTCATTCTATATCCTTGTGATTATTGGTCACTTTTATTGTAACTATGCAATGAATATGTCCTTTAGCAAAACACCTGATGTGCACTGACCCTTTTTTATAAAGGCATTAGGCAGAAATCAAGTACAGTTTATGAAGCTGAAAAGAGAAAACAAAATGCTTTAACAATATGGAAAAAGATAAATCACTATTTTCAATATTGGTTCTGCATATATCAAAGAGATCCTGAGGAGGAGTGGGACTACATGAAGACTTTCAGAAACTGAGACAGAGCAAAGGGTGCACCTCGCTGGACACATCCTACGCATGCCCAAACAACACCACCCAAACACAGTGATGAAGTGGACACCGCCAGGAGGATGCAGGAGACAGGGAAGACCAAGGACGACACGGAGACAGATGTTTCACGAAGATCTGAAGAATGTCAGAGTCCCATGGGAAGATGTGAAGAACTTGGCCACGGATCGAATACGTTGGAGGAGACTTGTTGCCCAATGTGCCCAGCACAGGACTTGATGATGACGTTGTGAGTTTATCCATAACCGTGGGATATGTTTTCTGTACAGAGTGTTGCATAATTAAATGTTAAAAGCATTTTTATGTTATAAGTTCACTGATATGTGGGCATTTCTATGAATAAAAGTATGTCTTTAATAGCAAGCAATAATCATATGAACATGATTTACATGCAAACGGGACAGTTATCAGCAGTGTAACTGATCTGATTATGACAAAATAATCTAGTATCTGAAGTATCATGTATCACTGGAACATAAACAGACGGGGACCAATTTGCAATTAATATAAACTTTCTGACAGTGTGTGGGACATCCGACAACTTTCCAAGAAGTGGGGCAACTGATTTACAAATATCGCGATAAATATGTACAGGAATTGAGGCAGTAGCCAATGACAGCACTAGGAGTAAAAGCTGCAGGATTGTACGAGTATACAAATATACATATTTGTATACTTGTACAATCGAGTATCATACGAATTTGACAACTTGTTAAATCTCGTAAATTATTAAAACTTGCAGACTATGTTTGTACTGGTTGGGCTATGGGTTTTGTGAGAAAAGTTTTAAGAAACAACAAATGCTTGATAAAATGTTTGATTTAGGGTTAAAACCAACACGTATACCATTGTGAATATTTGCCTTTGCAGCTTTCCGTCTCCTCCGTTTACTTCTCCTCAAACAATAATGGGCCGACTGAGTCCGAAAGGCCCTTTTGGTCTTTTCAGCTGTAAAAAGAGAAAAGAAAATATCATTATGTATAATATATAGGATTATTTAAAGGAAAAAGTACTGATTTACCTTACACATATTGGATGTTACATTATAAAGCATTAAAAGCATGGCAAGTGTTGTGGTTAATATGCATTTACAACAAATATCACTTTAAAACTATCAATACAGAGGTAAAAGCATGGTAAATTTTGTGATTACTGTCCTTTACTACACCAATCACAGTAAAACTAAGGTTACTGAGGTTTAAAGCATGGTAAGTTTTGTGGTTACTGTCCTTTTACCACACCCTATCACAGTAAAACTAGGGTTACTGTGGTAAAAGCATGGTAAGTGTTGTGGTTACTGTGCATTTACAATAAGTATCACATTAAAACTACCAATAGTGTGGTAAAAGCATGGTAAGTTTTGTGATTACTGTCTTTTTACTACACTTATCACAGCAAAACTAATGTTACTGTGGTAAAAGCATGGTAAGTGTTGTTTTTACTGTGCTTCTACTACAAATACAACTTTGGAACTAATTGTACTATTTTTAATCTGATATGAATATCTAGGCCTATAGCACGTCACGTGACAGGCAGTGTTTAATCACCCTATTTTGAATTAGAAAGCAATGAAGCAAAGTCTCCGTGGAAATGGCAGATATAATGGCAGATTAATATCGACAAACAGAAAAGACATTATATCACACACTATTAGGACAGCGTATTTAGGTATTTATTTACTAGGCTACTTACCAACAGCTGACACACGTGACCTGATGCCAAATATCGCGATGTGTTCGGAACGAGACTTCTTCAGCGCGATTTCCTACTGATAAAATATCATTTTAAAAAATATAAATAAACAGCAAAGCAATCCAGCTTCCCTGGCAATAAGACCGAAATAATAACATAAAAAAAATAAAAAAAATAAACCACGATAAGATCTCGTAAATAAATGTTGATTAAACAGCTTCTCTGCTGCAGCCGACTGGCAGAAAGAATCGAGCTGTGATCACGAAAGACGAAAAATAACGAAATAAACGTGTCCGTGGCACGAATCAATAGATTAAATTACGTGACCATATCACGAACGTTGGAGTTATCCGTGGTCTCACCACAGACTCAATCCGTGCTCCTATCACAGATTTTAGATCTGACTATAGCCAAGCAAGCAATAGGTGTAAAACGCCATCAAACTGGATTTTATGATGACAGGACAAGACAAAATTGCAACACAGTCGACATAAAGCTTTCAAGTGTCTAAACAAGTGAGCAACATTACAACATCCAGTGAGTGAGGTCAGGTTGTTGAGGTCCGTGGTGCCATCACGGGACTTCAGTTAGGCTAACAAAATCAGACTGAATTTGTATGATGGCAGGACAATGCAATATAGCTAGACTCACTCCGTGCTCCTATCACAGATTTTAGATCTGACTATAGCCAAGCGAGCAATAGGTGTAAAACGCCATCAAACTGGATTTTATGATGACAGGACGAGACAAAATGTCAAGTTAATTAGGCTACATGCCATTGCAACACAGTCGACCTAAAGCTTATAAATTCCTAAACAAGCCTGCAACATTACAACGTCCATGAGTGAGGTCAGGTTGTTGAGGTCCGTGGTGTCATCACGGGACTTTGATTAGGCTAACTGAAACAAACCGAAATGTTATGATGACAGGACAATGCAATAGCTACAATAACAGTCAGGTTAACGTCATTATGGCATTTAATGTTGGAAAAGAAACAAATTTATACTTCAAACGTTGCGTTTCCAAATGAGAAAGCACGTCCGTTGAGTGAGATCTGTACTCCGTCATTGAAACGGGTATCCGTGTGTGGACCACGGAAGGTCAGTGTCATTGACTTGCATTGGAGTAATATCCGTGGCAGCATCACGGAATTTGGGGCGATTCCGTGATGGCTACACGGATTTTGAGTTAAGGGCCCGTGGACATTTCACGGAATCCTGTGAGACCAGGTTGGAAAAGCTCACCTAGCCTTTGCAAAAACTCACCTGGAAAAAGAAGCAGCCTTTCGGTCATTGATTCTGTGGTCTGACAAGACTAAAATTGAGTTGTTTGGACATAGGAATGTGGCTATTGTTTGAAGAACAAAAAGGAGAAACATTCAACCCTAAGAGCACCATCCCCACGGTCAAGCATGGTGGTGGGAATATAATGCTTTGGGGGTGTTTTTCAGCCAACGGGCCAAGCAACCTTGTAAAAGAAAATGGCATTAAGAAAAAAGACTACTACATTAAAGGGCCCCTATTATGGATTTCTGAAAATGACCTTTAATGTAGTGATGTGTAAGATAGCTCTGAGTAAATGAAAACATCCTGCAAAGTTTTAAATCTGAAAGTGCACCGTATATAAAGTTATTGTCTTTCAAAAGTAAGAGTCGACTCAATGAAACGAGTCAATGAAATGAATTGTTTTTCAAACGAGTCATAAGCCGTTTCGTTGTGACGTCAAGACGAAACATTAGCATATTGCCCGCCCTCTTATTGCGCACACAGACACCAGGAAAAACTTGAACCTCAAACCAGCAGCTGATTCCTGTGGGTACTGGACAGCATCATGTCGAGAAGACGCTGTGCTCTACAATGTCAAGGTAAAGCCAGTTTTTTTTTCACTGCCAAGGACGAGCATGTGAGTCAGTGGTTAAAATGCATCTTTACCATGATATCACAGCAGTATAATCCTAAACTTTTGCTGTGTTCCCTTTATTTTACTGACGACTGCTTCTCAAATCTCTGAGTTCAATGCAGGATTCGCAAACCGATGTTCAAAATACTTAGTTTTGAGTTTTATATTGTGTAGGTCTCCTGCTAACTGGCTAACTCACGTTATCACTGTCTTACTGAAATACTTCTGCTAATTAGTTGTGGACAGTGTTGTGGGTAAAGGCCTCATTATGCTTCTGCGTCAACTCCACGGCGTAGCTACGTCGTCACTCCTACGGCGTCGTGGCTGTTTTATGGTTCTGCGTCGGGTTGCATTGCATCGCGGTGCATTTCACCGCCAGAACGCTAGGTGGGGTGTGGTTCGCGAATCTCTTTGCTAGTTTGTTTTGGTTCCGTGCGCTGGTTCCGCGCGAGCGAAAGAGAGAGAGTGTTGTTGCCCGTCTATGGTTGTTGCAGCTGGAGCTAATCAACGTTGAACAACAAATGTAAATAAACTTTTTTTCAAAACAACCATTGATCTATTAATGTGCAATGAGTAAAAAAGCACGCCAAGAACAAAGGGCAAAGGTTTAAGTATACAATAAAAAAAAATAATAAGAGTAATAGGTACAAGAAACACACAATATAAAACTGAAACACAATATAAGTTAACCGTAATATAAAACATTATCTAAGAAAATGAACTATTTACAAAAGTGCACTGAATCACGAGGATGCAAATGTTCAGTCTTGCTCTCTGCTCTCATACACCAATCACAGCCCTTGCGGTCTGCGTCGCCTCGACGCGTAAGCCTGTTTTATGCTTCTGCGTCGAACTGCCGCCGTAGCTACGTCGTAGGCTGTGTGTAGCGTGCGTACCCTACGGCGTACCCTGATGTGCACCTCTCCAAAAATGTAACAACGCGTCAATTCTACGCGGACACAAGCGCTGTGATTGGTCTGCCAGAACCCCTCCCTCGGGGTTTCACACGCTCCCTAGGTGCGCGTCAACGCGGACAACGACACAGAAGTATAAATTAAAACCAACACGTTGCCTACGGCGTATAGGCTCCGGCGTAGGTCCGACGCAGAAGTATAATGAGGCCTGTAGTTACAATTTTTTGGAGGTGCACGTCGAGCTACGGCGGAGAGGTTGGAGAGGGGTTCGCGGCGACGCAGAGGGGTCTGCGGGGGTACGCCGTCGATTCGACGCAGAAGCATAAAACAGGCTTAACGCGTTACAAAGTAACGCGTTAGAGTACTCTAATTACCTTTTTCGTGAAATGTGTAACTTAACGCGTTAGTTTCTTGCGTTAAGTAATCAGTAACTTCGTTATTTTTTTAAAAAAGAAATCCGTTATTTTAAGGAAAGGAAAATCCCGACTGCAGCCTGCTTTTTGTCAGACAGTAGGCTTAGGTCTACTTTGCCACCTGCGGGTATACCAGCGGAGCCGAAGCGCTGTGATCGTCAAGTCAATGGCTGTGATACGTCTGTGCCCTGCATGCGCCTGAGTCTGACCCTGTGTGTGTGTGTGTGTTTTTTTTTTTTTTTTTGAACTCCCGGCAAGATGGCAGAGAAGACAGCGTTTGGATTATGGAAGTACGCACATCATGTTCAATTTGTCAACGAAAAGGAAAAGAAAATGCACACTCTGCGTTGGTGAAAAGCTTCTGTCGACCGCCAAAAATTTAATTCGGTTTGTAATCATTTTTGTTTGACAGGCAGCTGTTAATTTCGGTTAGATCGTTGACTGGTTGTTCATTTCTAAATGGATTTAAATCTGCAAGCCTGTTTACCTCAGGTTGTGTTTACAAGTAAGCACACTTGATACACTTTGATAACTGCATTAGATTTAAAGAAAAAATCAGGAGTTATCTTGTATGGTGCTCATATACAGTAGCCTAGGCTACCCCGGCTGGGTAGGTGCGAATTTTGATTAATATGTTCTGTGATAATAAATAAATAAATAAAACGCCATGTGGAATAGCCTATTGCTGACTGTCTTTCCTGTTATTGTTATCCTGCAGTGTTAATTTAGTCGGATGACTGACGTTATTCATTGTCAGGAGTCACGACTTCTAGGTGCATTTAAAGGGGCCGGGGGCTGTGTCTGTCATGTGTGAGCCGCTGCAAACGGCTTTTAATTTTTGGTAACGCATGAGTACTCTAACGCTGTAGTGTTTCTTCATGTGCAGTATATCCAATGAACTACGTACACAGAAAGTCACTGGAAAGAACCGACCGTTTATTCATACAAACAAAGCGGCCACTGCCGCTAGCACATGCAAGCCAGACTTCTTCCTCTTCACACTCCAATAACCCCCTTTAACCCCCAGGTGGCCCTCTAGTGGAGACAGTAGGTAATTACATCACAAATGCATTATGCACAGCAAATGCATTAAACACTACATCACATCCCCCTTTTTCACAGCAAACAACACAAACTATAAACAAGATATATGAACATTAGGCAGTCCATTAAGCAGTTCAAAGCTAGTTCATACAATAGTCCTGAAACCTCACCGGAAGTTTCACAACTCGACCACTCCTGGTGGTTGTGGGACTGCTGTTATGAGAAGATTGCTCTGGCACATACTGTACAGACCGATCCTTCTCTTCATGTGCCTCTGGGACGTGAGAGTGTGCATTGTCATGGGTCTCATCCGCTACTTCAAATGTTTCTGTGTGTTTGTGATTTGTTTTCCTCAGATGGCGCCTGTTGCGACGGAACTGTCGTCCTGCTTCATTGATGACATCATACGATCTTGGCTCATCACGTTTTGAAACAATGAGACCTCGTTGCCACCCCTTATCCGTCTCCATGTGCACAGTATTTCCAGCACGTAGTTCTGGCAGGACTTTTGCTCCCACATTATAATGACACGCTTGCTTCTTTTGCAGATATTGGAGCGCCTGATGAACACCTTTAGGAGTGACCGGTCGCAGAACTTCACTGGACACTGGTAAGATGCTCCTCAGAACTCTTCCCATCAGTAACTGAGCTGGTGAGTAGAACGTACCAGTGATAGGCGTATTTCTCAGCGAGAGAAGAGCAAGATGATGATCCACCCCTGATAATTCTGCTTTTTTCAGGACATATTTAACAGTTTTGATTGTCCTTTCCGCCAGGCCATTTGATTGAGGATAGGCTGGACTAGAGTGTGTCAACTTAATCCCCCACTCTGCAGCAAAAGTCTTCATTTCATAGCTAGCGAAGGGCACATGATCGCACACTAGTTCTTTGGGAATGCCATGCCTTGCATACACTGCTTTCATCTTTTCAATCACTGAGCGCGCTGTCTTGTCTTTGATATTCATCACCTCTGGATACTTTGACATGTAATCGACAATCAATAGATATGACTGACCTCCGATTTCAAAGATGTCGGCAGCTACTTTTAACCAGGGGAGCTCTGGAATTTCATGAGAGATGAGTGGCTCTTTCTGGTTCCTGGGCTGGAACTGTTGGCATGTTGAACACCTTTCAACCATCTGTTCTATGTGTTTTGTCATTCCAGGCCAATACAGAAATTTTCTGGCATGTGCTTTTGTGCGCTGCATTCCTTGGTGTGAGATATGTAATTTCCGCATCATCTCTGTTCTCATTGACTCAGGAATCAAGATTCTCCCTGATACCAACATTATGCCATCCTGCACAGCCACAGTGTGTCTAATAGGCCAGAACTGATGAAGTGAGGGGTTGAGTTTCTTTCTATGTGTCGGCCATCCTGTTTTTTGCATTTTCTCAAGCAACTGGAGTGTACTGTCTCCTGCAGTAGCATCTATAAGCTGTTTCAGCATTTCTTCACTGAGAGCCTCTGTAGCCTGAAGTGAATATACAACTCTCTCATCACTGAGATCATCTGTACCTGTGTGTTGGCCTTCAACGACAGCACGTGACAGTGTATCAGCAATCAACATGTCTTTACCAGGCTTATATTGGACAATCAGATCATATTTCTGTAGCTGTAAGAGCATACGTTGGAGTCTCGCCGGTGCTTTGCTCAATGGCTTTTTGAAGATAGCCTCCAATGGCTTATGATCCGATTGGACATTCACACTGCGCCCGTACACATACTGATGGAACTTTTTGGCCGAAAAAACAATCGCCAATAGCTCTTTTTCAATTTGGGCGTAATTCTTTTCTGCATCCGATAAAGCCCTGGATGCATATGCTATTGGTTGCCCCTCCTGCAGCAGACATGATCCTAAGCCATCTTTGGATGCATCTGTTTGTATAGTGAGTGCTGTGTTGGAGTCATAATACCTAAGAACTGGTGAGTTGGTCAGTGCTGTTTTAAGTGCAGACAGTGCCTCATCATGTTCTGGTTGCCACTGGAATGCAATATCTTTTCTCAACAGCTGTCTGAGAGGAGCTGTGAGTGATGCCTCACCTGGAATAAATGGCGCAAGGTATCTTATCATACCCAAGACCCGCTGCAGTGCTTGTTTGTCAGTGGGTGCTGGCATGCTCACTACTGCCTGTATTTTGCCGTCATCCGCCTTCACACCCTGTGGAGTAATCACATGGCCCATGTAATGTACCTTGTTCACCTTGAACTGGATCTTGTCAGGGTTGAACTTCACATTGTGTTCTTTTGCTCTCTCCATAATTTTAGCAACTATGACATCATGTTCTTGTTCTGTGGCAGCTGCAACAATCATATCATCCGCTACAATGTGTACACCGTCAATGTCTCCGAACACTTCATTGTTGTACTGCTGGAAGACCTCACTAGCAGATTTGACACCAAACGGTAGACGTTTAAATCTGTATCTCCCCCATGGCGTGTTGAATGTGCATAGCAGGGAGGATTCCATGTCAAGTTTGACTTGCCAGTAGCCATCCTTTTCATCAAAAATAGAGAAAATTTTCTTTCCAGCAAGCTTACACAAGACATCTTCAGTAGTCGGAATAGAGAAGTGTTGACGAAGAACGGCTTTATTTAGATCCCGAGGATCCAGGCACACTCGTAATGACCCATTCTTTTTTTCGGTGACAACCAGGCTGTTAACCCATGAAGTTGGCTGGGTGACTGGCACTATAACGTCTGCTTGCAACAGCTGCTCCAGTGTGTCCTTCAGTTTGCCCAGCACTGCTAAGGGAATTTTCCTGCAGCCATGTATGACCGGGATTGCTTTCGGATCAACATGTATATGATGTTCACGTGGAAACTGACCGAGCCCTTCAAAAGCTGTTGGATGTTGTGCTATCATTTCCTCTTTGGAGGTAGAATGCTTGACTACAACAGTCTCAACTCTTTTCAGCAGTTGCATCCGTTCACATGCTTCTTTACCAAGTATTGAAATGGACGAATATCTGGTGATGTAAAAGGGTAAGCAAACTTGTACTTTAGGAGTGTTACACTGAAGATTGACCACACCTTCTGGTTTTAACTTAGCTCCACCATATGCCACCAGCATGGTTGAAGTCGGTTGCAAGACCACTGTTTTGTCAAGTAATTGATAAATATCCAATGGTATAATATTGGCTTCGGCCCCAGAGTCCAGTTTGAACTTCACAGTCACATCTCCAATATTTACATCGGTATACCATGCTTTCTGTACAGAGCTGTAGGCTTGTTTCAGTTCAACTGATCCGATGAATAATGAATCAACAGTGACATTTCTATCATATTTAGGCTTCTTGTCTTTTTGTTCAGACCTGCACACTGAGGCAAAGTGATTACGTTTTCCACAGGTATGACATGTTGCACCAAAAGCTGGACACTGTCTTAGAGGGTGAGACTTTCCACACTTTTTACAGATAAAAGAATTTGATTTGTATTGTTGAGATAATGGCCTTTCATATCTCTTTATGTTCTGTTTTACATCTTTTATCCTATTTTTAATGGCATGAACAGTTTTACTCTGCTCTCCCATTGCTTGGATCTGTGTCTTTGCTGCCTCTGCCGCTCTACAAATGTCCACAGTTTTTTCAAGGGTCAAGTTCGTTTCTCTTAAAAGCCTCTCCTTTAAACGCTGATCGCCGACACTGAACACAATCTTATCTCTTATCATGTCAGATTCTGTTGGGCCAAATTCACAGTCCTTAGCCTTTTGCTTTAGTTCTGTGACGTACTTATCGATGGTAATCGTATCGGGCATGGGGTAGACCCAGAATTGATGCCTTTCAAAAACAACATTCTTTCTCGGTAAGCAGTACGTCTCTAGTGCAGTTACTATATCTTGCATCGTTTCATTTTCCCCTTCTGGCTCAACAGACAGTGAATTGTAAACTTCTAAGGCCTCCTCTCCTAAAGCATGAAGGAGAATGGCGATTTTTACCTTTTCAGTTTTTGAGTCCGATCCTGAAGCAGTCATATAAATGTTGAAACGCTGTATCCATCTTCTCCAATTTTCACCTGTATTCCCCGACAGGACTAATGGAGGTGGTAATCTGAAATTATCCATGTGTATTTTCTCACTATGGCAGACTCACTTCAATCAGGATGCACTTATTCTCTTCGTCGTGTCTCAGGCAGACGCAGGCTCGAGTCTTCTGACACCATGTAGTGTTTCTTCATGTGCAGTATATCCAATGAACTACGTACACAGAAAGTCACTGGAAAGAACCGACCGTTTATTCATACAAACAAAGCGGCCACTGCCGCTAGCACATGCAAGCCAGACTTCTTCCTCTTCACACTCCAATAACCCCCTTTAACCCCCAGGTGGCCCTCTAGTGGAGACAGTAGGTAATTACATCACAAATGCATTATGCACAGCAAATGCATTAAACACTACATCACAAACGCGTTACTTTTAAGAATAGATAACGCTGTAACGTAACTGATTACTTTTAATTGATGGTAACGTTGTAACCTAATTAATTACTTTCCAAAGTAACTATACCCAACACTGGTTGTGGACCACTATTACCTATAAATGTGTCTATTAATGCAGATTGTCTGTCGTTCTCACTACTTTGAGGAAAGATTAAGCATGATTTGATTTGATTTGATCAAGATTTGTTTTACCAACGTTTATGTTACGTTGGTAAAACATTCACGCTATAGAGCTCGGCTAATGTATACATTGCATGCATGCACTGTTATTGATACAGTTTCCACGTGTTCACCGCAATATATTAGAAAAATACTCTGTAAATAAATGAGTACAAGTAAAATAATCGGTTTGTTGATGGACATGCACTTGTTAATGCTGATGGTGAGGAATTACAGTTGCAACATCTCATATAATGTACCTCAAACCGAGTAGTGTATCACTGAGAAACACTGACTACGTTTACATGCAGCCAATAACCCGTTCAAAACCGGGATATTAGCAATAACCCGGTTGCGCACGGCCATGTAAACACCGGCAAAAACCCGGATATGCTCAAATCCCGGTTTTTAAAAACCCGGATATTACCCCTGGGGTACCCCTTTTCTAACCCGAATATTTGGTCATGTAAACGCGTATCGGCATATCCCCATCAAAAGGAACATTGATTTGTGTTCTGCGCATGTTCTATTCGCAAGGAATCTTGGTCTTTTGAGTAGAGACAGCTCATACAAAAACCCGCGTGCAGTATACCGGAAGTAAACAAGAAGTAGAGGTTAACATGACGAGACGCAGCACAGCAACACACTTTTGGAGCGAGGAGGAAAGCGCAAACAAAGGCGATCGCTATCTGCCCCGAACTATTCATTATCCGCGTGCTGCTGCTGTTGTTGTTGTCTTTGGATACAGGAAGAAGAATCGGAAATGACGCATATTACGTCTTAAGGTTGTCCGTACGTCCAGACGCTAACCGTGCGTCGCCGTTTACATCGGGATATTGCCAATTGATTACAAATTCCATGTATACAGGAGTAACTCTCTCTACTCACGCATGTAAACGGGTTATTCCGAATGTTTCAGAAACCCAAATAGTGACCCTAACCCGACCATAACCCGAATATTGACAGCTTGTAAACGTAGTGACTGAGTCCTGCTCGAGTCGTCCGTGCGATGGAGGTTCGGGTTGAATAATTAGTTCTTCCAGTGTTTCACCATCGGACTCGCGCTCGCATTGATATGGTAAAATCAACATCATTGTCCATTACTGTGTTTAGTTTACAGTGTAGGAAGCCTCAGGACAAGCAGAGCTGACGTTGTTGTGGCAATGGGCGGTTTTGTTTTCGACGCGCTGTACAAGGTAGGCCAATCACAACAGACTGAGCTGTCTGGCCAATCAGAGCAGAGTATATCGCGGAAAGGCGGGATTTAAAGAGATTGATTCATTTGACGAGTCGTTTGAGAGTCATTGAAAATGTGATGATTTGCAAAGGTATAATATGAGGAAATTAAACAGTTTTTTTAACCCTTTGATGCATGTAAACATGTTGTAGGAGACTCCACAACAACATTATAGGAAACTTTACAATAGCATAATAGGGGGCCTTTAAACGTATAATTTCATTGATTTTATCATTTTATATTTCAATATTCAAAATGTTATTTTAAAAAAATGATCTCATAACATTATTTATGCAATTGTAATTGCAGTGTAAATGCATCCATTGCTCCTCTGCATTAACAGTCTGTGTAAATAATATCTTGCCATTCAGCGTCTGCACATCTGCTGTGTGAAGATGGTTTTTGTTGAAACTGATTTTATTTTACTGGTAACAGCCCTATAGTAGTGCCTTATTAAAGGGACACTTCACCCATTTGCATTAAGCTTTGCATTGTTAGAAACCCAGTCATACTATTGAATGGTCGTGCAACACTCTCTCATTTTCCCCTGAGACGGGAGAAATCCGTTATTTACCTTTTACACTTCCTCCTACAATGACGCAAAAATCGTCATTTTGCGTCATTGTAGGAGGAAGTGTAAGAGGGGGGGATTTCTGTTGAGACTACAAGCACTAGTTCCTCATCTTTCCCAGGGGGCGGGAACCGCTCACGCTACAGACCTATTACAGATCAGTGGGTGGGACTTTACTCTCTGAAACTGAAAGCAATATCCTCCATCTTGTTTGAAGCTAAGCTAACAGGCGCTGTGGAGACAGATGTAAAGTTATGACAATAGCGGAGGAGAGTGCTCAATATGATATAGAAGAAGAGGATTTCGGAAGTCTGATGCTTGAATCAGGTGTTTGTGGCTACCTTTACAAGCCGCATTATAGCGAAGAGCAGCCGAGGCAGAAGACCTGCCTGCCGCGAACGAGGAGCCCGGACTGGCTCGAGTTAGGGTGGACTGGTGGCGCCGGTGATCTCACTATGCAACTACGAACCGCTACGAACACAGAGATAGAGTCCGACTGCGGCAAAGAATTTCAACGATGACAATTTCTCCTGGACGAAATCGCTGAATCAGACGAGGACACGGACGTTTGTGTTGAGAACTATCCTAGTTTCGCACCGCATATGTTCTGACTGAACATCCAGGTACCATGCAATAATTCACCTTTTCGAAAGAAATACAAACGAGGAGTAATGCACTAATGAGTTCGCCAACTAACTAGACTTTTTGTGTGAATGTGAAATGAATTTCAAGCTCTGGTGGTAGCTAGCCTTGTAGACGGAAGAGTGATTTCTCTTATAGGCAGATATGCGCTTTCTGGATTAGTGGGAGTGGCTTGCGGAGCTGTGCAATGTGGTGCATTGTGGGAGTTGTTGTCTTTCATACAAATGCGTCCTGAAGTTATTTTTTGTCTTTCCTCGGTCACGAAGGCACCAAATTCAAAATTTATTTTACATTTCGACTACATATATGACCCACTTTAAATAAAAAACAATATTGAAATGGGTGAAATGCCCCTTTAACTGAATTGATCAGTTAAAATTAAGAAGTTAAAGGCTACATGATGCATATAGACTACTATTTAATAAGGTTTTAAAAAATGCTACAGGAAATCAATTTATAGCAGAAATATTACCTATGGAAATGTTTGTTTCTGTTGCTGTCAACATTGTTTTTGGAAGATACTTTAAAAATGCAGTTAGCTTCTGTGTACGGATCTACAATACATGGCATAAAATGTGGTTAATAGTGGATTGACGCGCTTCCGTGTCAAAGTGTCTGTTATCAGCGGATTCTGTTGTGTGCCCAGACATTTTAGAAATCCCGACCAGCTGATGTTTTACGGCCATGTCCGGAATAAAGAGTAGGCCTATGTATGGTAAACCTATGAGTCATTCCACGAAACCGGTACGATTTGGACTTACACATTTTGGGATTTTTTACCAATATGTATGACTTTTCTGAACACCCCACAACATTAATTACATATTTAACTTCCAGAAAAACATATTTCCCACCTCAGGCATCAAATCCCTATTATTAGTGGTAATTATTTTAAGATAGAGGCACTATTAGTCTTCAACCCTGTTATAGACACTATGGAAGCTCTCTGAATATGATTATAAAATATATTTGTAATGAAATCAACATTTTCCTATTAATCAGATGTCCCTCACTCTAATTCAGTAATTGTAAATGTAAAATTTACATATAATTTTACACTTATGCTATACTAAAGCCTGAAATGGGCTCTTTTTGTGACAGCAACCACATAATTTTTGATCAAAGATGTGGCTTAACTTCAGAATTTGAAGTATTCTTATGATTGCTCTGAACATTTCAGACTAAGTTCAACAAACATTACATTACTTATTCATAAACTTAAAAAAATAATTAATAAAAATGTAGGTGTGACGGTGTTGAGACTAGGGTAACGGGGTTGAAGATGGTAACGGGGTTGAAGAGACAAATACAGCTTAACATATAAATAGTTATTTTTTACTCAAATTCACTGTAAGATTTTCTATAAGCACTGTATTTCATTATATAACCAAGAAAAACAACAGATATAAATTCCAATTGCAACTCAGTTTTATTAACCCGACTGCAGGAAAATCAACAATAATGTAGTAAACATTAGGGCATTATAAACTGACTGAATAGGTCATCAAAATAAAACATATAACTTGTGTGCTTTTTTGATGTGTGTGTGTGTGTGTGTGTGTGTGTGTGTGTGTGTGTGTGTGTGTGTGTGTGTGTGTGTGTGTGTGTGTGTGTGTGTGTGTGTGTGTGCGAGCATGTGTTTGTGTGTTTCTTTGCATGTGCGCGCGCTAAGCATGGCAAAAAAGTAACGGGGTTGAGTGTGATGGGGTTGTGATTTTTTGCTCTAAAATGGCCACTGCTCTACATGTAGTGAATAACAGGAGAGCACATGGCATGCATGATATTAAGAAATTGTGTATATTGTTGAAATAACAAAGATCATTTTCACAAGTAGAGTTCTATCTTTATTTGATGTAACAGGGTTGAGTCGTTGAGCTTGACAACCACAGTATCACAATTCTAATGAAGTTATAGTTATAAAAGAAGGTGGTAACTTGCCTGTGTCTGCACACAATTTTGTTCAGAAGACTTCTATGATGTCACTTCCTGTTATTGATGTCACATAAGGATATGTTCATTATTTTTATGGGGGAGAATGATTTGTGTAACGGGGTTGAGGGATTACTGAGGTACGGAACTAAATAATGTGATTTTAATGAATAATCATGAATTTACTTAGAAAAAAAACATTACCAGCAAAAAAGCACAGATAGACATTCACGGGAATGGCAAAATGTATGGACTTTTTTCTTATTTTATTATTCATATCCCAAGTACACTTTCATAGAAGGCCAAAATAGGTGGTGACGTGTCAACTGAAAAAAAACAAGGTAATTTCTGAGATAATATGTATGTCATTATTTTTAAACTTTATTAAAACATTAATAATTGACATTGAGACATTTCAATTGATACAAAAAGCTTTTAAAAATAGATTTTGGTGACCCAATAGGTAAAATACACTTAAAAAGTGGGACTCAAATCATACCGGTTTTGTGGAATGACTCCTATATACATACAGTTTGGGTGATATTAAAGGACATAGACCGTGATGTAAGATTTTGGCCATATTGCCCGTCTCTAAGTCATTTATTCCCTGCGAGACCTGTAAAGCCACATCCACAAACCTCTTGCGTATTGTTTGGTCACACCACAAGGTGTCACTGTGGCCTCAAAGCTTTAAAGGAGACATATCATGCTTTTAAATTGTTCCTTTTTACATATAAATCATACATTTGTAGTCTATATAAAGCGGAACTGCAATGCTTGGGTCTGAATTCTTCATTATTATAGCTCCACAGGCCCCTTTTCTACCCCTTTTCTGATGTGCGTCTGAGAGCAACTCGTTTTGGTGCGGTCTCTTTAAATACAATTGAGACACTTCATACCCCGCCCCCTCTCCAGGTTGCAGAGGTTCAACTCCACCCCTTTCGGCCATTTTTGTAGTTTGATAGCAGAGATACGATTATCTAGCGGCACAGAAACTTTTTATTCACACGTTATTAACAAAATGTCAACAACGGAAGACTTGTCCAGCCAGCCTTACATGTTCGAGCCAGAGTCGGAGCGGGAGCGAGATGAAAATGAAGACGACGAACCTGTAGAACAACGTCTTCATAGGATGTATCGCACTGGTGTGTACTGTATTTACACATGCAACTTTGGTCTTCCGACCTTTTACCACCGTGTCGATTTATTTTGATTAATATGTGCGAGGGAGAGAGAGCAAGACAGCATCTAGTTTGGAGACGGTGATGTCTTGTTTCTCCTGGCTCTGAAGAGAGAGAGTGAGCGCGCGCGCGACCGGGTCTCTCTCTCTGCTCGTTCTTTCAGTTAAACATGCGCCCTTGTCACAAGCGCGGCAGTTTATCTACATTCGACGGTGTAATGAAGCGTGTGGGTTACTACATCCAACAACCGAACATTTTAACTTACCCTCTCGTAACTTCTGCATCCTTTAGCTTGGACTACAAAATTGCAGCGAGAAATAAAAATGGCGGATTGCTCGAAGTGTTGGGCTGGAAGTCAATGTCCTTATTTGGCAGTTCCGCTGCAAATACTGTGACGTAATAGTTCAAAAAACGTCATAGATAACAGAAAAATCGGAACAGGTTGAAAAATATGACCAAAACAGAATATAAAGATATCAACGAAGCACCTGAAGAGAATAATTTCATATTTTCTGTACTTCTAAACACTCCAAATATACAACAAATGCATGCATTTAAGGGCTAAAAAAGTGCATTTGGCATGATATGTCCCCTTTAACACTGTCACTCTGAGCTCGATTGCTATGTCTGAGGTAAAACACATGCCCCCCTCATTAGCATACAGAGCAATAAATGTATAATTAAATGAATGTATAAATAAATGTGGAAATAAATAAATGTAGACATAAATACATATAAATAAATGTGAAAATAAATAAAAGTGGAAATAAATAAATGCATAAATAAATAAACGAAAAAATAAATAAATGTGGAAAAAAATATAATTATCCATACATAAGGAAATAAAAGTGTAAATAGTCTTTTTTTTTTTTTTTTACATTTCTTTGCATATTTATTTATGTATGTATTTATTTATTTATTTATTTATTACTAAGTCAGGTTTGGCATTCCAAATTTATCACATTTATCATATTTATTTATCTATTTATCTATTTGTTCATTTATCTATTTATTTATTTATTTATTCATTTTTATGTTTTTTTTTTTCATTTATTCATTCTCCATAGTTTTAAGGAGAAAATACTCAGCAATGGTGTTGACATGAATTTGCACATGGTTTCCCTTAAAGCATATTAAAAACACCACATAAACATATAAACAACATCAAAAACTTGATTTTCACCACAGTGGGTCTGTAATAAATGGAACCTTATTGTGTAGTTTTACCTTGGTGTTTAATGTCAGGAATGTACAGACATAGTGCAGACATACATGATAGTGCAGACATTCATAAGCATGATCTCCACTCAAAATAATACCAGCAAAAAAAGTGTTTCTATAATATCACACTGCACATTTAGATACCAAGCAGCAAACTTATGAAAGATAACAAAATTATGAAAGTAATATCATTTATGAAATGATATTCTTAGGTTCTAAAAAAATCTATTAGGTTATATTCTCCCATTGTTAAAAGAAAATAATAAAAATATTATATGTAGGCACACTTTGTATTCATAAAGAGCATCACATCATACATTGGCTGTAGACAGTAGTGCTCTGCTCCTGACTAGGCCTGGTGTTACTGGAGCACATGAAGAAATCACCTTCAGCACACTGAAAGAGGACGATATTATATATGAATGGCCATATACAGTATGATAGACATAATGTACAGTCAGCTGGTCATAAACATTTCAGATCATTTAATGAATCTTGTGCATGCAGAAGTTGCACTGTAAGAATCTCCAGGATAATAGAGGACAAAATAAGATAACATATATTAATATTGAAGATCTTACCTGTGGATTATTTGAGTTTTGATCAGCAGATTTTCCAGTTGCATTAATAAAGCTCTTCACCATACCTGAAACAGCACTGAATATGAATATCACTGAATTCACACATTATAAGAATCTAAACAATCAAAGGGTATATCGGATATTGTTACATTTGTGTAGATCTAGAGTTTGTCTCATTGTAGCTAGTTAAACAAGTACAAACCTATTAATGCAACGGTCAGAAGCACATTCAGCAGAATGAATATGATGGTCATATTTCTCCATGGTATCTGGTGTTGTGGAGCGTCATCTGTCTGATTCCTGTGGACGGAGTCTGTAAAAGGTTTGTAGTTCAATCTTTATTCAGTTTCAGTCTTTAACAGAACAATGAAACTATTATTAGTTCTTCATACAGTATTCAATATGGAATCCATCATGTGGTTTATAAAGACATGAAATGATAAAATAACTCACCGCTGATGTAGATTTTGGTGCCGTTGTTGAATTTTAGTGGTTCACTAGTTTTCACACAATAATAAACTCCTAATTCATCAATGGTGATATTTTTGATGAACAGACGACTGTTAGTTTTCACTGAGTATTTGTGTTTAAAGCTGCTGTTTTCATATTTACCTCCTTCATATGTGCTAAGATAAGTGCGTAAGATCAACACTGGAGGATCCGGTAATTTCAGTTTGTACCAGTAAATCTCCTTTATATCAAGAACACAGGTTATATTCACATCAGATCCTAAAGTTACTGGTATGTTTGTTAGACTCTCTGTGGCTTGATACAACATGAACAGATCTATGAGAGAAAGAAAAACACATTTATTAAGATATAAAATCAATAGAAAACTGACTCAATCAAATGTGACATGAGAAACTCACAGATCTGCAGCTGTATGATCTTCATTGTCTGATCCAGATGAATAATATCTGCTATATGTGATCATACACACATCTCGAACTGTGAGCGGAAACACAAACCTCGACCACACAGACGAGAGGGGAAGTCAGAGCTGGCCTTCTCTGAGAACATCATCATTCTTAGTTGTTTAAATCAACAAGTAATTAGAAGATACAGTGTGTGTTAATATCCCAGTGTATTTTATTTAAATATACAGATGTGTGACTTTTGATTTGCTCCTCAAAAAACCACATAACTTTTATATAACCATATAAAATTGTATTTATTTATTATTTGCTACCAGCACCAGGTGACATATCAGATTGAGCTTTGACTAAAATGCCATCGCAAAGACTCAAGCTTAAAGAAAACATCTGATGATATCTTGATGAACAAATCAATAAATGTGCACGTCTGACTGGCTGTTTGTTCAGATGTTTAGTGGAAAAACATGCAAAGTTTCCACATTTTCATAATGCAAGAATTTTGTCTCAGAGTTTATTTAAATGTAAATATATTGTGTTGTTTGCTTATATTGTTAATTGTGAACATTGCGACTGTCAGTCCTACATTTTAATAATCAATTCCAATTATAAATTTGCATTGCAATTCATATCTCTACCACATGATGCCACTGTAAACTTTTGTAGAGACTTTAAAGAGGCATTTACCTGAAATATGTCCAGGATAGCCTAATTTTGTAAAAAGATCAGTCAATCTAGGCAAGGCAAGTTTATTTATATAGCACATTTCATACACCATGGCAATTCAAAGTGCTTTACATAGAGAGGAATAAAAATAATCACAAAATAAAAGCAAGGAAAATTCAAACAGTTATTCAAAAGCTTTACATAGAAAGGTTTTATAATAATTACACTATAGCACTTCATTGAGCTTTGCATAGAAAATAGGCACAAAATAAAAGCAGGGGAAATTAAAACAGTTATAAAAGGAATTAAAAGAGATAAATGATACAGTTATAAAATGAATTAGAGTAAAATGAATTAAAAATAGTAAATAAAATACCGGTGTATCTTATTTTGACTCTGAGATTTCCCCATGACGGGCAGTATTCTTCTGTGAAAACAATCTTTCATTTGAAAGTCACGTGTCTAGTATCTGTAAAACGTACTCGGTTACTAACGTAACCTCGGTTCTCTCTAGAAGAGGGAACGAGTACTGCGTTTTATCAAAACGCTACGGGAAAAGTCTCTTTTCACGAAACACTGAAGCAAAAAATTATCCTTTAATTTTCATATATGTAAAACGCGTTGCGGCAGCAGCAGTCAGCTATGGCGAGACGGCTTGCTCGCTCATTGGCTGCTCTGCGGCAACTGCTTAAGCCTATCGAGCGAGGCCTGAGATGACGTCAGGCCAATGAGGGCGCTTCGCGCCCTCCTCGCCACTTCCCGCCGAAACGGGCGTGGCTTACCTCTATAAAAGGAGCTCGAGAAGGCTGATTCACTTGATTTTGATCGCCGAAGCGAACCAGAGTGAACCGTACGCACGGCAGAGAACGCAGTACTCGTTCCCTCTTCTAGAGAGAACCGAGGTTACGTTAGTAACCGAGTACGTTCTCTTACGAGAGTTCTCTCGTACTGCGTTTTATCAAAACGCTACGGGAACCCCTTGCAAAACGCCGTGCGTGCTGGGATAAAAACACTGATCACCGGAAGCTATTTCAGGCACACAGTGCATAATCACCAGATTGACTCACACAGAGTCAGGGAATAAGGGTGGGAGCCTTAATTCCCTATACTGTAGCGTCGTAGAATAGACATGTCCACAGACGCAAGTATAACATCACATAGACAGGGTAGGGAACCTGAACTAATGTGGGAAATGTGGGTCTTACACAGTTCTGCCCAAGATAGTCGGTAGCGCATTGCGCATGGGTTTCAGCGGTCTGACTAGACGGCTAACAGATTACACCGACAAAAGCTTAGCCTGTAAGGCGGGAACCTCTAGGTTATAAAACCTGATAAATGTAGACGGAGAGGCCCAGCCTGCCGCCGTACATATATCCTGTAGGGAAATCCCGCTGGACCAAGCCCACGAAGAAGCAACGCTTCTTGTAGAGTGCGCTCTAACTCCCAACGGGCATGGAATGCCCTTGGCAGTATAAGCCAGCGCTATGGCGTCAACTATCCATCTGGATAGACTTTGTTTCGAAACAGCCATTCCTTTGGAACGTCCGCTGAACGAGACAAAGAGCTGCTCTGTCTGTCTGAAGACAGCAGAGCGGGACATATAAGCTCTTAAAGCCCTAACAGGGCAAAGAAAACTCGAGTCCCCTTCCTCACTCGATGCCGGCAGGGCAGCCAGGGAAATAACCTGAGCCCGAAAAGGCGTGTTGAGGGATTTCGGCACATAGCCGTGCTTAGGTTTGAGTATGACTTTAGAGTCATTAGGACCAAACTCCAAGCATGCCGGGCTCACAGAGAGCGCGTGCAGATCGCCTATGCGCTTCACTGAAGCGAGAGCCATCAAAAACACTGTTTTGAAAGACAAATGTTTGAGGCTAATAGACTGGATAGGCTCGAAAGGGGCACCTTTCATGGCCGCCAGGACCGTAGAAAGGTCCCACATAGGGACTGAAGGAGGTCTGGGTGGATTCAGTCTCCTAGCTCCCCTGAGGAAGCGGATGACTAAATCATTCCTTCCCAGTGACTGACCCAGCGTTGAACCGGAGAACGCTAAAATAGCCGCCACATACACTTTGAGCGTGGAAGGGGATCTGCCCTTATCCAACAGCTCTTGTAGGAAGGAGAGAACCTCCGTTACCTCACATTCGAGGGGTGAAAGGCTCCGAGCTGTACACCAGCCGGAGAAAACCGACCACTTTGAAGCATAGAGTCGCCTGGTCGACGGCGCTCTAGCCTCCGTGATGGTATTCATGACTCCCTCTGCGAGACCAACGGGTATCCGTTGAGCGCCCACACATGAAGGGACCATAGTTCCAGGTGTGGGTGCCAGATCGAGCCCCTGGCCTGCGAGAGGAGATCTCTCCTCAACGGCACTGGCCATGGAGCGATGTCTGCTAACTGCATCAGAACTGGGAACCATGCCTGGTTCTTCCAGAACGGTGCTACAAGGAGCACTGGGATTTCGTTTTCCTGACCCGTTCCAACACCTGAGGCAGGAGGGAGATGGGGGGAAAAGCGTATAGCAGGCAGCGCGGCCACTTTTGGGACAGCGCGCTGTCGGTCTTTGAAAAGAATGCGGGGCAGTGAGCGTTTTCGCGGGACGCGAATAGGTCCACCTCCGCTTTGCCGAATCTCTCCCACAACAGCTGGACTGTTTGTGGGTGTAGAGACCATTCGCCCGTAGGAACGTTGTTCCTGGACAGTCTGTCCGGGCCCACATTCAGCAGCCCGGGCACATGTACTGCTCTCAGCGAGCGCAGGTTGTGCTGAGCCCATAGCAGGAGGCGTTTCGCCAGCCTGTACAGGGGTATGGAATTCAGACCGCCCTGGCGATTTATGTAGGACACCACTGCCATGTTGTCCGAACGGACTATGACGTGTTGGTCCTTGATGTGGGGACAAAAACGCGTCAGCGCGTTGTGCACTGCCAGCATTTCTAGGCAGTTTATGTGTTGGAGCTTTTCCCGTTCCGACCATAGGCCGAAGGACGGTCTGCCCTCGAGCAGCGCTCCCCATCCCGAGGTGGATGCGTCCGTAGACACCATCCTCACCCTCGAGGAAGTCCCCAGGCTTACACCTGATTGGTACCAGTCTTTCGCCATCCAAGGCACCAGGGCTGTGACACAGTCCTGATCGACCTTGAGGCGTAATTGACCGGACACCCACGCTCTGCGCGGAACCCGCGCTTTCAACCAGAACTGCAGCGGGCGCATGCGGAGCAAGCCCAGCCGGAGAACTGACGATGCTGAGGCCATGAGACCCAGCATCCTTTGAAATTTTCTGAGCGGGGTGAAAGCGCCGCGGCGGAAAGACATCGCCGCGCGCTGAATGTTCAGCACGCGCTGTGGCGACAGCCGCGCTGTCATAGACTGTGAGTCCAGAACTATACCCAGAAACGGAATCGTTTGGCTGGGGTTCAGTGAACTCTTCGCCCAAATGACCGTGATACCAAGATTCTCGAGGTGATCGAGTAAAATGGCTCTGTGCTCTATGAGCTGAGATCGTGATTGGGCTAGGATCAACCAGTCGTCCAAATAGTTCAGCACTCGCATGCCTCTGAGTCTGAGAGGAGCGAGCGCTGCGTCCATGCATTTCGTAAATGTACGAGGTGCCAGGGACAAGCCGAAAGGCAGGACTGTATACTGGTATGTCTGACCCTCGAAGGCGAATCTCAAGAATCGCCTGTGATGTGACGCTATCTGTATTTGAAAATACGCGTCCTTCAGATCTATCGACATGAACCAGTCTTCTCGGCGAACATGCGCGAGAATTTTGCTGGTTGTGAGCATTTTGAAACGGCGTTTCACTAATACTCTGTTCAGTCGTCTGAGATCCCGAATGGGTCTGATACCGCCGTCCTTTTTGGGGACTAGAAAGTATCTGCTGTATATCCCCTGTTCGCTTTGAACTCGGGGAACAAGCTCTATCGCCCCTTTGCTTATCAGTTTTGATATTTCGGCGCGAAGTAGGTGTGCTACATTCAGCGGAACCGAAGTTTCGACGCGCGCTGTGAAGCGCGGAGGGCGTCGACAAAACTGTAGCGAGAAGCCTCTCTTTATAATGCCTAAGACCCAGTCCGAAACCCCTGGAAGCGCTGCCCATGCATCTGCATGGTTGGCTAAGGGCCGGATACAGAGCGCGCTCTGTTCGCCGTGCGACAGAGGTGCTATGGGGCTCACAAACATAGGCGTTATGCCTGCGGCATTTGAGGCGGGGGGCGCGCTTAATACAGCGGGCGGAGCGCTCGCCCTCGACCTTACAACAGTGTTTGGCTGAGTGAGGGGGGGCTGCGCGAGTCCCGTGGGACTCATGTGTGCGAGTAGATGTGGGCTGTGAGCGGGCACATTTACTGCTTGGGGCGCGCTGCTTGTGTAAGCAGCGCGCGCGCTGACAGGTCTCGTTTTTACAGAGAGCCTGTGATCTGATAGACATAGTGCAGCCCTAAGTGCAGGGCTGTGCTTGTGTGTAGGGATGGGCACTGAGAAGTGGGCATCGACACTACATTTATAGCACCATCGGCCGTGGCCGGGACACCAGAAATACCGTGAGTAAGTGTGGGCGCGGGAGAGCGGGCACAGTTACTGCAATGAGTGCGCTGTCTGTCTGAGCAGAGTGAATGCACACAGGTTTCGTCTTTACAGAAACCACAAGGCATGCAGAACATAGTGTTTGTGGGCACTAGGCAGTGGGCACGTTCACTATGTTGCGTGCGTGATCGACCCGAGTCGAATATATGAGCGCGGGCCCTGTGTGAAGGGCTGTGCTAGTGTGTAGGGATGGGCACTAGCAGTGGGCATCTTCTCTACACATATAGCATCATCGGCCGTGCTCGTGGGCAGCAAAAAACACGTCTGCAGTTGCCTCTCGGGGAACAAACAGAGTGATTTGCATTCGGCGGCATAAATATTTTCTGCCGGCCGGCCTGGGGTTCGAACCTCCGATCCCCCGCGCGCAAGTCTAAGAATCTACCACTGGACCACAGTGAAGATACATTGACAAAGTCAGCGCGAGTATTATCCGCACTGGCGTTTGCTTGTCAGGCATGTACCACGTGCTTGTGGGCAGCAAAAAACACGTCTGCAGTTGCCTCTCGGGGAACAAACAGAGTGATTTGCATTCGGCGGCATATATATTTTCTGCCGGCCGGCCTGGGGTTCGAACCTCCGATCGCCCGCGTGCAAGTCTAAGAATCTACCACTGGACCACAGTGAAGATACATAGACGGCATGTACCACGTGCTCGTTGCCAGCAAAAAACACGTCTGCAGTTGCCTCTCAGGGAACAAACAGAGTGATTTGCATTCGGCGGCATAAATATTTTCTGCCGGCCGGCCTGGGGTTCGAACCTCCGATCGCCCGCGCGCAAGTCTAAGAATCTACCACTGGACCACAGTGAAGATACATAGACAAAGTCAGCGCGAGTATTATCCACACTGGCGTTTGCTTGCAGGCCTGTACCACGTACTCGTGGGCAGCAAAAAACACGTCTGCAGTTGCCTCTCGGGGAACAGACAGAGTGATTTGCATTTTCAGAACGCCTGCAAATGTGAGAAGAGTGGAAATCGCCCAGATTCAGCGGGGCTGAAAACACTCCATTCTCTTTCGCCAGTGACGCGCGGGAACCGTAGAAACGGTGTTCGGTTGCAGGCAAGCGGGTACTACGCGCTCGCTGGCTGCAAAATGCATCTCTGCAGTCGCCTTCAGGGGACTTACAGAGCAAAGCATTGGCGGCATAAATATATATGCCGCTAGACCGGTATATATGCCGCTAGACCGGGATCCGAACCCCGGTCTCCCGCGTGGAGACACTATAATTCCACCACTGAGCCACAGCGTGTAACATACTCACTTTCTGCAATAATATTTCCAGTCGCCGAACAGGGAACTGAGAAATGTGAGAGAAAAGAGTTCAGACCGACCAACGGTGGGACTAAGAACACTCTTTTCTCCTTCGCCGGTGAATGACGCGTGCAGAGGCAAGGTAGCTTTTCTTGTAACGTAAAGAAAAACTAATCCCGCTGTCCGCTTCCAGGAAGGGCAGCCTCGGAAAGGATGCCTGGCGAGTCCTCAGAGTCACCGTAGGCAATTGGCTCGGAGCGAGCGCGAGCGCTGCATGAGAAGGCGTCTTGAAAAAGACGCAGCTCTTTTAGGGGTGAGTGTTGCAGCGAACACACACACACACACAGAAAACAGAGCAATAGCAATAAAGGATATAGGCGTCGGAAAGCGCAGCAGGTACGGCTGTAGAAGGCGGCGTTGGCCAGCGGCTTCGAGGGCTCGTCCCGCTGAAGTGCTTGCTTCAAACGACGCTTGCTTCCGTGATCCAGCGATGCGTGCGCTTCGCTGAAGAGATTAAAATCAAGTGAATCAGCCTTCTCGAGCTCCTTTTATAGAGGTAAGCCACGCCCGTTTCGGCGGGAAGTGGCGAGGAGGGCGCGAAGCGCCCTCATTGGCCTGACGTCATCTCAGGCCTCGCTCGATAGGCTTAAGCAGTTGCCGCAGAGCAGCCAATGAGCGAGCAAGCCGTCTCGCCATAGCTGACTGCTGCTGCCGCAACGCGTTTTACATATATGAAAATTAAAGGATAATTTTTTGCTTCAGTGTTTCGTGAAAAGAGACTTTTCCCGTAGCGTTTTGATAAAACGCAGTACGAGAGAACTCTCGTAAGAGAACTGAATTGTTCCATCTTAAAAATATATCTAAATTACGTGAAATGTGAATGAAAAATGCGGAACAATTAGTTCATGCGTTCAGGACATCAAGGCTAGATTATTGTAATGCTCTTATAGGTGGTTGCCCTGCACGCTTAATAAACAAATTACAGCTGGTCCAAAACACAGCAGCTCGAGTTCTCTTACGAGAGGTTCTCTCGTATTGCGTAAGCTAGCTTACGCTGCGGGAAAGTCTCCTTTCTCGAGATACTGAAGCCAAAAATTATCCTTAATTTTTTAAATCTTGTCAACGCAGTGCGGCAGCCTGCAGACCTAGGGCAGGCGAATCGCGTGCCCATTGGCTGCTCTGCGGCAACTGCAGCAGCCTATGGCTGAGCCTTGCGCGTGACGTCACGTCCAATGAGCGCGCTTGGCGCGCTTGATGCGTCACAGCCCGTCATTAGGGGTGTGGCTTAGCGTATATAGGCAAGGTACAGAGGCTGCTTCGCTGATTTCTGTCTCTTCAGCGAAGCTCTTCGCATCGCTGATCTCCGAGGAAGCCGCCGTCGAATCAAGCGACCAGCACGCCGAGGATTTCAGCCTGAGGACGCCGGCTGCTCGCCGCCTTCAGCCTTCCCTGCCTGCTGCGCCATCCGGCATATATATCCTTTCCTTGCTCTGTGTTGTGTGTTTTGTGTGTCCGCCGCGACACACTTGCATCTAAAAGAGCGCGAGGCGTTGTTGCAAATGCCTCGCTCATCCTGTGGCTCGTGCAGAGCCGCGCTCAGCGACGGAGACCGCCACGTGGTGTGCGCTCTCTGCCTGGGCTTCTATGACAGCTGAGCGCTCGCCGGAGCCCCTCCCGCGAGCCTCGCTATTTCCTTCTCCCCACCTCCCGACGCGCAGCGGCCGGTTCGCCCGCACTGCCGTCGCCTCAGGGGATGAAGCAGACAGCGCTGTTTTCTTAGACAGCTGCTTTCTCCCCTCTGTCAAGCCGCGCAAACGGCGCCGCTCACAAGGGATGTCAGAAACGGACGGTCTCGGGCTATAGCTTCCTTTACGTTACAAGAAAGCTACCCCCCGGACGACGCACGCCCCTCCCTGCGCTCTCCCCCTCTGTTCGAGCCGCGCAAACGCGCCGCTCACAAGGGATGTCAGGAGTAGACGGTCACGGGCTGGCTTCCTTTACGTTATAAGAAAGCTACCCCGCGTCTCGGTCGCGCGCGTCACTCTCCGGCCACCTCCGTTTCTCACACATTTCTCAGTCCCCTCCTAAGCTCAGGCGACTAGAAATATCAATATTGCAGTAAACGAGCCTGTTTTATTACACGCACGCCTGCAAACATACGATGTCATAGCACATGATGACATCTTCCCGCTCTCTCTCCCTTGTTCGAGCCGCGCAACTGCGCCGTTCTCAAGGGACATCAGAGCGGACGTCACGAGCACCGGCGATAAGAGGAAGAGAGAGTGTTTTCGTCCTCGTATATTCTCAGTCCCCTCCAAGTTCAGGCGGCTGGAAATACTATACTGCAGTAACGAGCCTGTTTTATTACACGCGCGCGTCTGCAAACAAACGCCGAAACGAAACATCGCTCGGTCATATGCTCGCACTAACTAAAAGTTTATGTGTGCTCCTGTGGCTCAGTGGCAGAGCATTGGACTTCCACACGGGAGTCCCGTGTTCGAATCCTGCTCTGGCGGCAGATAAATATTTTTTTCTGCTGGCTTCTCCGAGCTCGCGGCCAGCTTTCTCACATACAGAAAGCGAACCCGTATCCCGCAGGATGGTGCTTGAGTATTTATGAGCGTCTAAACTTATGAGCCATCAAAGCTTCTCGCTCTATCAGTTTCCTATTACACCGATGGTGTTATACGTGTAGAAAATGTGCCCACTCCCACGTGCTCACTGCTACACACAAACACGGTCTCCTCGGTAACGTCCACAGAGCGCACTCTCTTAAAGCGGTCACACGCCGCTTGAGTACTAAGTGTAGGAAATGTGCCCACAACTCTGTGCTCACACCTACCCGTTGCTCGCTCTGCCACTCAGTTACCCCGGGTTGCAGATCCTCTAAGCTCACTACATTCCAGCTCTAGCCGAAGATAAGTGTAGAAAATGTGCCCACTCTCATGTGCTCACTGCTTCACACAAACACGGTCCCCATGGTAACGCGCTCAGAGCGCTCTCTCTCTTAAAGCGGACACGCGCCGCTCGAGTATTAAGTGTAGTAAATGTGCCCACAACTCTGTGCTCACACATACCCGCTGCTCGCTCTGCCATTCAGTTACCTCGGGTTACAGACCCTCTAAAGCCCCGAAACACTCCGGCTCCGGCCGAGGGTGTCATAAGTGTAGAAATGTGCCCACTCCCATGTGCTCACTGCTTCGCACAAACACGGTCCCCATGGTTACGCGCTCAGAGCGCTCTCTCATAGGCGGACACTCACCGCTCGAGTATTAAGTGTAGTAAATGTGCCCACAACTCTGTGATCACACCTACCCGCCGCTCGAGTTGCAACGGCTCAGGCCGAGGGGATATTAAGTATAGAAAATGTGCCCACTCCCATGTGTTCACTGCTTCACACAACATGGTTCCCACGGTAATGCGCTCAGAGCGCTCTCATAAAGCGGAAACACGCCGCTCGAGTATTAAGTGTAGTAAATGTGCCCACAACTCTGTGCTCACACCTACTCGCTGCTCGCTCTGCCATACGGTTACCCCGGGTTACAGACCCTCTAAAGCTTCCAAAACACTGGCCGTGTTATAAGTGTAAACCCTGCGCCCGCTCACGAGCACGCGCACTCACTTTCAGACACTATATCCCCCACGCCGCTCTCGCGCCAGGGGTGTTTGACAGCAAAACGCGCTCCATCCTTCAGGACCGAGCTACTGAACGCTGTACAGCCGGCCAATACTGTTTATCAGCCCCGTGTTCGAGCACCGGCGGCGCGCGCGCCGCCCCATCCTCTCTGATACAGGTTCTCCATCCCGCGCAGCGCGGCGATCTGAACCCAGAGACCATTCGACCCCTAGCTATGCGTGCAAAAGCATGGGAAGCTATTCAGGGCGCGTCAGAATGGGTGTTGAACACTACAAAACACGGCTATTCGCCTCAATTCGCTCGTCGCCCCACGCGCTTCTAGCGCAGACGGAGACGAAAGTCGGTTTAGAAGCAGCGCATCTGCTTCGAGCAGAAATAGCGAAGCTGCTGCGCAAAGGGGCCATAGAACAGGTTCATCCTTCCTTGAGCGAGTCAGGCTTTTACAGCCGTTACTTCCTCGTTCCCAAGAAGGACGGAGCTTTAAGACCTATTTTAGATCTGAGACATCTGAACACGGCTCTCATGAGACGGCCGTTCAGGATGATTACAACCAGACAGATCCTTGCGCAGATCCGCCCAGGAGACTGGTTTATCTCTCTCGATCTGAAAGACGCGTATTTCCAGATCCAGATAACCCCCCGTCACAGGCCATTCTTGAGATTCGCCTTCGACGGTCGAGCTTATCAATACACAGTCCTGCCGTTCGGCCTGTCTTTAGCACACCGTACATTTACGAAATGCATGGACATGGCTCTCGCGCCCCTGAAAAGTCAGGGAATGCGAATTCTGAACTATCTGGACGACTGGCTTGTTATAGCGCAGTCAGAGACAGAACTTGTGTCTCACAGAACAGCGCTTCTCAGCCATCTGGAAGGTCTGGGTCTAGCGGTCAATTGGACCAAGAGCTCGCTCTCGCCCCGTCAGTCAATTTCCTTTCTCGGAATAGAACTGGACTCGGTGGCGATGACGGCCAGATTGTCGGAGCAGCGTGCGCGCCGCATCCGGCGCCTCGCCGCATCCTTCAAAGAAGGCAATCGGGTTCCTCTGAAAGCATTTCAGCGCATCCTGGGGCATATGGCCTCAGCTGCAGCAGTGCTTCAGTTGGGTTTACTGCGCATGCGCCCGCTTCAACGCTGGCTAAGAGCGCGCGTATCCCATCGAGCCTGGGCGACCGGTGGCTCGCTAATCAGAGTGACTCAGGGCTGTGTCTCAGCCCTGCAGCCCTGGCTAGCAGCTGAATGGTATCACACTGGAGTGATTATGGGAGTGATTTCACACCGGAAAGTTGTCTCAACAGACGCGTCCAACCTAGGTTGGGGAGCGCTCTTCGAAGGCAGACCGGTCTATGGCCGCTGGTCAGACCAGGAGAATCTCCTACACATAAACTGTCTAGAGATGCTCGCGGTCGAGAAAGCGCTCATGCACTTCCTCCTATTCCTCCATGGTCACCATGTTCTAGTCCGCACGGACAACACATCAGTAGTGGCCTATGTGAACCACCAGGGCGGTGTCAGATCAAAAAAAAAAAAAAAAAAAAGCTCTGCGCCCTGACGGAACGCCTCCTCGTATGGGCTCAGCACTCTCGGCGCTGTCTGAGAGCATCGCATGTGCCTGGCCATCTGAACGAGGGCCCCGACAGACTGTCCAGGGACAACGTTCCCCTGGGGAGTGGTCTCTACACCTCCAAACAGTCCAGTCGCTGTGGCGCCGCTTTGGCAGAGCGAAAGTCGACCTCTTTGCGTCAAAAGACAACGCACACTGCCCAGTATTCTTTTCAAGAGCGAGGACGCGCTGGCCCAGACGTGGCCCAGCGGCCCGCTATATGCTTCTCCCCCGGTCTCTCTGCTGCCTCAGGTCATCGAGAGAGCCAGGAAAGCGCGCCACACAGTGCTCTTCATAGTGATTTACCAGAAGGGGTGATGAACACGATCATACAATCTAGAGCTCCCTCCACGAGGCGGCTCTACACGTCTAAATGGTCGGTGTTTAACAAATGGTGCACTGCCAGAGGGCTCGATCCACAGACATGTGGGGTCTCGCAAGTATTGTGCTTCCTTCAAGAGCTACTGGACGCGGGCAGGTCCCCCTCCACGCTCAAAGTCTATGTTGCGGCCATTCAGCGCTCTCTGTCTCAGAGCCGGGCCGCGCATTAGGAAGGAACGAGTTTGTCATCCGCTTCCTTAGAGGAGCGAGAAGGATGAACCCCCCGCGACCCCCTTCGGTTCCTATGTGGGATTTTTCACTGGTCTTAGACGCCCTGAAAGCACATCCCTTTGAACCCCTGGAAACTGTGGATATGAAATACCTCACGCTCAAAACCGTTTTTCTGATAGCACTGTCTTCAGTAAAACGTGTGGGAGACCTTCACGCGTTATCCACTAACGCTGCGTGCCTCGAGTTCGGACCCAATGACTCTAAAGTTATTCTCAGACCGAGGCATGGGTATGTCCCCAAAATTTTGGGCACTCCCTTCAGAGCGCAGGTCATTTCCCTTTCAGCCCTGCCGAATGCTGGCTGCGAGGCAGATAGTAATCTCCTCTGCCCAGTCAGGGCGCTGAGAAGCTATATTTCACGCTCCGCCGCCTTCAGGCGTTCAGAGCAGCTCTTTGTTTCGTTTGGTGGGCGCACCAAGGGTCTCGCCGCCTCGAAACACACCCTATCCAGATGTATAGTTGACGCTATCGCAGCTGCTTACGCATCTAAAAACCTGCAGTGCCCTTTGGGCATTCGGGCGCACTCCACCAGAGGCATGGCCTCATCGTGGGTGTGGTCCAGTGGGATTCCCATTCATGACATTTGTGCAGCGGCAGGCTGGGCCTCCCCTTCCACATTTGTTAGGTTTTACAACCTGGAAGTTCCCGCTTTGCAGGCCAAAGTGTTATCAGCCTAAGTCTCGCGTAGCCAGCCCACTGTCTGTGCGCGGGCTATGTTGCTGATTTAGCTCTACTGGTTGAGCTGCACTATGTGGAAAGTGTCAGTTGGACCGGCTGTGCCGCTCCCTGCCCCATATTATGTGCTTGTGTACTGTGGTATCTTGGCCGCCCAGCTCCACTTCGCGTTCCCTGGGCTCCCCATGGGATTCATTCAGGATGCTGGGCGCGCGCACGGCGTTGACAAGGGTGTTCCCGCAGCGTAAGCTAGCTTACGCAATACGAGAGAACCTCTCGTAAGAGAACGTACTCGGTTACTAACGTAACCTCTGTTCTCTCTAGAGAGGGAACGAGTATTGCGTAACCCGCCGTGCTCTCGCCACGAGCTCATTTCGCTTCATGCGACAGAAACCAGCGAAGCAGCCTCTGTACCTTGCCTATATACGCTAAGCCACACCCCTAATGACGGGCTGTGACGCATCAAGCGCGCCAAGCGCGCTCATTGGACGTGACGTCACGCGCAAGGCTCAGCCATAGGCTGCTGCAGTTGCCGCAGAGCAGCCAATGGGCACGCGATTCGCCTGCCCTAGGTCTGCAGGCTGCCGCACTGCGTTGACAAGATTTAAAAAATTAAGGATAATTTTTGGCTTCAGTATCTCGAGAAAGGAGACTTTCCCGCAGCGTAAGCTAGCTTACGCAATACTCGTTCCCTCTCTAGAGAGAACAGAGGTTACGTTAGTAACCGAGTACGTTCTTGCCAACCAGGAAGTGACCATATTAGCCCTGTTCTGTCAACACTGCATTGGCTCCCTATTAAACATCATATACATTTTAAAATATTGCTGATTACTTCCAAAGCACTAAATGGTTTAGCTCCGCAGTACTTGAGCGAGCTCTTAACGCATTATAATCCTTCACGTCTACTACGATCTCAATATTCTGGCCAGTTACTAATACCCAGAATATCAAAATCCACTGCTGGCGGTAGATCCTTTTCCTATTTAGCACCAAAACTCTGGAACAGCCTTCCTAACATTGTCCGGGAAGCAGACACACTCTGTCAGTTCAACCCTAGCTTTGAGCTAGCATACACATAACACATTATAGACTTCTATAACTCAATGTTAGGCTGCATAGATTAGAGTCTTTTTTCAACAGTTTCTTCTCTTCCGTATCAGTCTTTGAGCATCACGATGCATGCGTCTGTGGTGATGACGCAAGAGCTGGCCTTCTGACATATGACCCTGAAACGCAGGGCTGTGTTTACAAGCAGAGGAAAACGCACGCTCAGATCATCAGTGCCAAGCGATGCCTACTGAACAGGAGAGTGTGTGCTGCATCGATTGTGATATTGTCATGCCATCTTGAAAATGTGGATAATTCAGACGATGAGACGACACATGTATCTCGCTGTATAACAGAGGATCCCGGCTTTCCACACGCATGCGTCGTGGTGCTCTTGTGAACGCGCGTCGGAGACTGATACGGAATAGAAGAAGTTGTTGAATAAAGTCGTTATTTAGTTTTTTTGGCACACAAAAAGAATTCTTGTTTATTCTAATTCATGACCTAAAATGGGAAAAAATATTAATTCTCAATGCAATGAATCATTTTTAACAATTCAACATAGGGGCTACCACTCATCCTGTTGAGATTAAGAAAATCGTGAGAATTTGATGCATAACGTCAAATAGAAAAACTATTGGTTCGTTTGCACTCTCTCACAAAGCTGAGACTTTGTCGTTAATTGCTTGTAACAAGCAAGAGCAGTTGCACTCTTTACAAGACCATCTCTAAACAACTTAGCATATAGCTGACCTCATATAAGGTAAACTCCAAGGTGTTAGCCACAGGTTAGCAAAGCTGTGCATTGTAGCTATAGGCTACTTGACGCCACACTGTGAAAAAGTTATGTTGCTCATCTTGTTTCAAGGTTGTAACTGAAAAAGGCTTTCAGTTGAAACATCTCTGAATATAACCTAGGCTTGAATATAACCTGTACAGTTTAACAGCAGTCTGAAACATTCCCAAAACATACTGCTAACATGTTCTTATTCTCAGTGAGAGTTTCAGACAATATGCACCATTTTTTTCTAGTGCCTTAAGATGAAAGTGTAGCAAATTAGCTCAAAAGTCAAATATGTATAATTACAATGAATTATAATTATAAATATTTGGATTAGTTTCAGAATTGACTGTTGCAGAATTAATATTACAATTATTTAATCAGTCCGTCCACCGAACAGACAGCATAATCAATGATCAATTCTAGGATATAAATTATCTTCCTGGCCAAGAAAGAATTTTGCTGATGTACTAGAAGGGTAAAACCAAAATGTTTCAGTGACTTTTATTTGTGAGCGGCAAACACAGAGACAATAAAGCGTGGATATAATGGTCTAATAAATGAAACTATGGGTATAGGCTACATAACTAAACTAAGCAAAGATTATATACAGTATAAACAAAGTTTAAAAAAAGAGAGAGAAGAGAATGACAAGATTACAAACAGTTAACCACCACAGCCTATGATAAACAATGAATCTGGGTCACCTAAAAAAAAATAATAAAAAAAAAAAAAAAAAAAAAAAAGCACAACTTTTAGATGCATCTACTGGCTGCAAAACAGATACATGCATTGACTTTGGTTGCAATAAAGTCCAGAGATTCTTTATTTTGTTAGGAGTGTGCTGAAGGGTTCTTCTGGATGGACCACGTTGAATCCAACTGTAATAAGCTATCCACTGAAGTGTAAATGAGAACCCAAGTGCAGTTTATTATAAACAAAACTAAACATGAAACAAAAGCATGGCGTGGCATGAAAACTCAAATCAAGACATGAACAGGACTCACAACAGTGGTTACAGGAAACAATACTTGACCAAGACACATGGCAAACATGAGGGCTTAAATACACAGACTAATGACAAGACAAGGGACACCTGTGAACAATGATCAGACAATTAACCAATGACAAGATCACATGACAAACAGGAATCACATGACAGACATGGAAACATGACATGAACAAACCCAAAACGTGACAGATCCCCCCCTCTAAGGGTGGCTCCCAACACCCAAACAAAAGAAAAAATGTTCAAGGAGGGTGGTGGAGTGGTGGCGGTCTTGGGGGAGTGATCCTGATGTACTTGTTACATCATGAGAAGAATGGCATCTACGCTAATTTTAGTGTCTTTGTTTATCCCAAGGTTTTCCCGCAGCCTGCCGGATCCAGGCCGTTTCCAGATCTGATGAAGGACCTTCGCCTGGACCCGGTGTCAACGCAGTGCTGAAGTGCCAACTAGTCTCTCCCTATGGAGGATCCCTTTCCCACTCTACAGATAACGCGTCGTCGGGAAAACTCAATTTGCGTATCTACCCCGAATTGATAAAATAAAATAAAATTCTGAATCAAAACTATAAGGAAACACCAGTAATTTGTTTAGGTTTGGTTTGTAGGGAATTCCAAACCTGCACACATATATTCAAACGCACATAACTATAGAACCCGTTCTTAATGCGCATGTGAACGCCATAAGCGTTTCTCACAGGTTCGCGTTTAAAGTCTGTGTAGAGAGAATGGTGTCGTCTTGGCGGCCCTAATTTAAAAACAAATGATAGTTGCGACGGAAGCGAATCAATCAAAACTAACTTTAGCTGGAAAATAACTTTATTAAAGAACCGCTATAAAGCCAAAACAATCTTACGTTAAATTATACATTTATCTCTGTAAAGCTGCTTTGAGACAATCTACATTGTTAAAAGCGCTATATAAATGAAAATGACTTGACTTGACTTGACTTGACGTGATGGTGGGCCAGGCCCGTGCAGGGGGACAGGCCTGGGTCGTGGCATGGCGTGGGCGGACTTGGGCCGTGGCAAGGCATGGGCGGACCTGGGCCGTGTGCAGGCGGCCAGGGCGGAGTAGGCGGCCAGGGCAGAGCAGGCTGTGCAGGCGGCCAGGGTGGACCAGACAGTTCAGGGGGCCATGGCGGCGCGGCCTCCATGGTCCTATCAAGGGACCCACTGCCCCCCCCAAAATAGCCGGAGGAGGTCAGGAAACATAGTGTCTAAAAAGAGATCGAGCAAGGATGTTCTAGATAAGGAACTCTAGAGATAGGCCCTATCAGTCACACCCATTTCTGGCACAAAGGCCAATTAGAGATGACCGGGAGGAAGTCTTGGTTCTATCTTCACCCTATTAGCATGTTTATGCTGGTCTGGAGAATTTGCACAAAAGGATGGTAAACATATTATGATGCATTTTATCATAACAGACTATACAGCATTCATTATGGAATGAAATGAGGATTATTTTGATACCAAACAGATGGGGTCTGTAAACCTTAAAAACAGTGATACATACATAAACCTGGATTTCAGCATTTGAAGTTTACCCAACATAACTAAAGAATCACAACTAGGCTAATATAGCCCAGGGACACATAAACCACAAAAGAATACTATATACAGTTGGGGCAGCTTATGTGTATTGCAAGTTTGTCTTTAGTCTCTGGACCTCTGCTGTCTTTTCCCCCAGACACAGTCTCCGCTAGGGTCGGTCAGGGAGAAGTTGAAGAGAAGTTGTTTTGCAACTCTTTAGGCAGGGCCAGTGATCAAGTTTGAACAAAGGGAAAAGGGGACTTTTATATGATGCCTCAAGCATGAGACCATTTTGATGAATTGGTCACGTAGGAGACAGGCTGGAGTGACCCCCAGTGACCTCGGCTGTCTTGGTCAACCTCAAGAGTAAATATAGGCTATCACTGATTTTACTCCGAACCATCCCTTTATGTTGTTCAAGATCCATAACTTGAAGTTGCTGTAGGTTTGCATTTTGAAATTGTTTGTCTCTGGTTCTCTTCCTTCCAAGAACAAAGATTTGTAATAGTCACTTCCTTTTTTAACAGAAGAGTAACAAATGCAATTCTATCAAGGAACTCATCACAATGATCAGAACACCATTCAACAGACCAACTATAGGGTAAGAGTTGTCCATTGTGTCCAATTCTGATTTTGGATCTCTGGAGTCGGTTCTACGATGCATAATACTCTATATTCAGTGCTGCACAACCATTGAAAGGTTTTACATACATTTTATAAAATGTATATAAAAGGATGTTGTGTATGACATGATCACTGAACTCACCAAAGATGTGCAGTCTGCCTCCATTGCTGTATTTTGGAGGAACGTCTTTGGTCACACAGTAATAAAGTCGCAAATCATCAACAGTGACATTATATATGAACAGGCGTTGCTTTCTTTGCACTGAATATTTGTGTCTAAATCTATTATTGTAGTAATGAGGAGTTGTAGATGAGAAAGTGCGTAATGTCAGAACCAGATAATCTGGTAGTTTTAGTAATAACCTAGTTAACCTTTAACTTCTTTACATCAAGATCACAGTTTATAAGTCACATTTTACTGTCACAATCTGTTAGTTGATCTGTTAAAGTTTCTGTAGCTTCACATCATAAGCAAGTCTGCGACATAAACACACACACACACACACAATGTGGATCATTATTGTGACATTAAACATCATAAAGTATTAATTTCCAAAGCACATGATCTTCAGGCTCTTAAAACACTTCAGCAGGACCTAGTCTTGTTACTTTCACATGACACTACACCTCATAGCTTTAAAACGGTCACACATCAAGAGGAAGTTAACGTCAGGCTTGCTCTGACCACAAGTGTAGTGTTTAATTCTGTTCACAATATACAGTGAGGAAAATAAGTATTTGAACACCCTGCTATTTTGCAAGTTCTCCCACTTAGAAATCATGGAGGGGTCTGAAATTGTCATCGTAGGTGCATGTCCACTGTGAGAGACATAATAAAAAATAAAAAAAAATCCAGAAATCACAATGTATGATTTTTTAACTATTTATTTGTATGATACAGCTGCAAATAAGTATTTGAACACATGAGAAAATCAATGTTAATATTTGGCACAGTAGCCTTTGTTTGCAATTACAGAGGTCAAAGTTTCCTGTAGTTTTTCACCAGGTTTGCACACACTGCAGGAGGGATTTTGGCCCACTCCTCCACACAGATCTTCTCTAGATCAGTCAGGTTTCTGGGCTGTCGCTGAGAAACACGGAGTTTGAGCTCCCTCCAAAGATTCTCTATTGGGTTTAGGTCTGGAGACTGGCTAGGCCACGCCAGAACCTTGATATGCTTCTTACAGAGCCACTCCTTGGTTATCCTGGCTGTGTGCTTCGGGTCATTGTCATGTTGGAAGACCCAGCCTCGACCCATCTTCAATGCTCTAACTGAGGGAAGGAGGTTGTTCCCCAAAATCTCGCAATACATGGCCCCAGTCATCCTCACCTTAATACAGTGCAGTCGCCCTGTCCCATGTGCAGAAAAACACCCCCAAAGCATGATGCTACCACCCCCATGCTTCACAGTAGGGATGGTGTTCTTAGGATGGTACTCATCATTCTTCTTCCTCCAAACACGTTTAGTGGAATTATGACCAAAAAGTTCAATTTTGGTCTCATCTGACCACATGACTTTCTCCCATGACTCCTCTGGATCATCCAAATGGTCATTGGCAAACTTAAGACGGGCCTTGACATGTGCTGGTTTAAGCAGGGGAACCTTCCGTGCCATGCATGATTTCAAACCATGATGTCTTAGTGTATTACCAACAGTAACCTTGGAAACGGTGGTCCCAGCTCTTTTCAGGTCATTGACCAGCTCCTCCTGTGTAGTTCTGGGCTGATTTCTCACCTTTCTTAGGATCATTGAGACCCCACGAGGTGAGATCTTGCATGGAGCCCCAGTCCGAGGGAGATTGACAGTCATGTTTAGCTTCTTCCATTTTCTAATGATTGCTCCAACAGTGGACCTTTTTTCACCAAGCTGCTTGGCAATTTCCCCGTAGCACTTTCCAGCCTTGTGGAGGTGTACAATTTTGTCTCTAGTGTCTTTGGACAGCTCTTTGGTCTTTGCCATGTTAGTAGTTGGATTCTTACTGATTGTAAGGGGTGGACAGGTGTCTTTATGCAGCTAACGACCTCAAACAGGTGCATCTAATTTAGGATAATAAATGGAGTGGAGGTGGACATTTTAAAGGCAGACTAACAGGTCTTTGAGGGTCAGAATTCTAGCTGATAGACAGGTGTTCAAATACTTATTTGCAGCTGTATCATACAAATAAATAGTTAAAAAATCATACATTGTGATTTCTGGATTTTTTTTTATTTTTTATTATGTCTCTCACAGTGGACATGCACCTACGATGACAATTTCAGACCCCTCCATGATTTCCAAGTGGGAGAACTTGAAAAATAGCAGGGTGTTCAAATACTTATTTTCCTCACTGTATATAGCCTAATCTTTTCATTTTTTGAAAGAAATTTATTCATACTCGTAACAGAAAGCGATATGACTCAATATAACACTAATTTGATATTTTCTTCAACTGTAGCCTAAACATCCATTATATAAATAAATGCTAATGACGTTTTTGGCAGTCAGTAATTTGCTGCACTAAACACTGTGGTCGACACAAAACATGTTTATCCTCAAAGCAAATGAGCATGGATTAAAATTAGCCTGGATTGTATTTCTTTTACTTTTTGTAGTTTTGTTCATGTTTTTTTTTTTTTTCTTTGGAGTCAGATGGTCTAGTTACATCACCCACCAACAGGGGCTAACAGGCTATGATAACCAGTTTTTTGTTTTTGACTCACGGTGAAGTCCTATTTCGTTCTTCTTTTAGGGGTAAAGTTAAGTTTGAAATATACGTGAGCAGCAATATATTGTTATTGAACATCTGATGCCCTGCCAACACTGCTGAGAGCGGTGTTTAGAAGAATATGTTAATGTTCTGCGTTCTCTTCTCTCAATATCAAAATAAACAACACAATTTAAAAAACAGCAAGCATTTTAATAAAGCATAAGAAAAGCAACGTGTTTATATTTGCACAAGCTCTACGGCACTTTAGTAAAGTCATGTCACAGTTATTTATATAGCACAACCATTGAAGGGTTTTACATACATTTTTGTAAATACATTACATACATTTTTACATACAAGTATGTATAATTTATAAAGGATGTTGTGTATTAACATGATCACTGAACTCACCAAAGATGTGCAGTCTGCCGCCATTGCTGTATTTTGGAGGAACGTCTTTGGTCACACAGTAATAAAGTCGCAAATCATCAACAGTGACATTATATATGCACTCAAAAAAATGCTGGGTTGTTTCTGTAAACAAATTGTTGGGTTGATTGTGCTGGGTCAAAAAGTTGGGTTGTTTGGGGTACTGTAAACACATTATTGGGTTGCTCATGCTGGGTCAAATGAGTTGTAAGGGGGTCATTCACAAATAAACCGCTGGTTGGGTTATTTTGACCCAGCAACTGGTTACTTTTTTCATTCTTTGCAGAACTTTCTGGATTCTTCACTTCTGACTGGAGGAGCAAGCCACTCGGAGCAGGCAGTGTTTTATGGTATTAATATGAATGTTTAGCCTACCTATATTTTTAATAAGTTGTGGTGGTAGCAGCAAGCTAATTTCACTGTTCAACATACAGTCTTTGATGTGGAAGTGTGAGGGGTAACATATTTATTCTGTGAAACATTTAAATAGCCACAGCTAGCCGGTTAGAATTTTTGACAAAATGGCGCATTGTTAAATCCTTAGTTGAAATTAAACCAGCTATATATGGAGCCTTTTTGAAATATGCAGTTTAAATTCTAAATTCATCATGTAACTAGATGTACCGCATGGCGGTACAAAATATGACCGCCGCTCAGGCCTGCACTGGCTTTCCACAAAAATAAATGACGTGGAGCAATTTGGCTGTATTGCGTGTTTATGTATATACCTAAAAAAAGTAGTAGTATGTGCATGTCTGTCTGTGTGTATGTGTGTGTCTGTGTGTGTGTGTGTGTGTGTCTGTGCGTGTATGTATGCGTGCGTACATGTGTGTACGCGTGTGTGTGTCTGTGCGTGTGGATGTCAGTGTGTGTGCATGCTTGCGTTTGTTTGTATTCCTGCATGTGTGTGTGTGACAGTTAGGGTTGCCAACTTCAGAAAAGGAAAATGCGGGACAATCGTGGTTATTTATAGGAAAATGAGGGACACTCAAAATATTTGTACTGTATCACACAGTGTACGTCATTTCAGTGTCTGCAGTTAAGTTTGTGTTTAAAAGGTTATCAGACATAAACACATTTGTATTGCTTAACCTATTTATGTATTTAATTCTAAAAATAATTTTAATGTCATACATGAAAAAAGTCACATTACAAACAAACCATAGTTCAAAATAACAGCATTTATCTAAAATAGAAAGCTTTTTTAACATTATACACTAGGCTTACAGTTCAAAAGTTTGGGGTTAGTAAGATTCTTTTTTGGGAAAAAAAATAAAGAAAGTAATTGCCTACTTTTATTCAGCAAGGATGCATTACATTAATCAAAAGTGACAGTTAAGATAATGTTACAAAAGCTTTCTATGTACTTTCTAAAAGCTTTAAAACATTAATAATAATCAGAAATGTTTTTTGAGCATATTATTCCCTCAGGTTGATTACATGTTTTCTTGCGTGGCTGGATGTTAGACTCATGAACAATAATCACGTTGTTTGCATTCACCAAAATTGATTAGCCGAAATCAAAACGTGGACAGTGAAAGGAAATTACCGTTAGCGCGAGACGAGTCCGGCTTGAAGCGGAAGCGAACAGACGGCAGAGGATGTTCGCAAATCAAACAATGATTTGTCTCAAAACAGTGATTAAAAAAAGCTGTGATTGGATGATGACAGGTGTCGGTGATCATTCTCAAGTGTCGTGGTCAGCACTGCTGCTGTTGCTGTTGTATCAGTCAGTGGTTTATCAGCTTGTCAAAAAACGGGACACGGGAGGTCACGCACGGGACAAATAAATTAGGCCCAAAATACGGGACGTCCCGCCTAATTCGGGACAGTTGGCAACCTTAGTGACAGTATCATCCTAAACCAGCAACCCTTCGCTCAACACCACCATCGTTAGCAGTTGAGCTGCATGTGGGCGTGCCGAAGACCAGGGTTGAGTATAATTAGTTGTGTATGTATATTATTTAGATACGGGGTGGCTTGAACAAGTTTTTCTGGCAGTTGAAGTGTGACCTGGTGGCTTTGGTGAGTATTACATACTTTATTGTTCAAACGTTCTTTTTAGTAACAAAGTAAAATTAAAATGGATTTGTTACAGGATTTTATTGTTGCTCCTACGATGGGTAAATTAGAGCGTCTTTCAAAAGAGCAATTATTTAAAGTAGCTGAACATTTCGAGTTTGAATTGGCTTTAACAAAAAGTACTAAGGTAAAACCTCTGCGAGGGGCTGTAGAGGAGAAATTAAGAGAGATGTTGGTTTTGACTTCAGAGTCACAGTCTGATGAGGAGGTGATACCTGAAGGTACTACACCTCAGGCGTTGTTAGATCCAAAAAGGTTAACCTATGAGCAACAGTTAGAAATCCTTAAGATACAAAATAAAGAACGTGAATTGGACAGAGAACTTGAGTTACAGAAATCGAAAAGCCAAGAGCGAGAACAAGAATGCAAATTTGAAACTTTCAGAATGCAACAAAGAATGGAGGAGATGAAATTAGCTCAGGACGCAGAACGGTTACATTTGATCGGACAAGGAAAGCTTTCTGGTGGTAATGGTGATTCCTTAAATGATCAGGCAATTGCAGGGGCGAGTGGAAATCGAATGACCGGTCTAGTACAGGTGATTAAACTCTTACCTGAATTCAATGATCGAGATCCAGATGTGTTTTTTTCTCTGTTCGAAAGCTTGGCTGAGGATAGAGGCTGGAGCGATGCGGAACGTACACTCTTACTACAAAGTGTTTTTGAAAATAAAGCTCAGGAAGCCTTCATCTCCCTTTCTTCTGAAAACCGAAAGAACTATTAAGTAGTAAAAGAGGCTGTTTTGAAAGCCTATGAACTTGTCCCTGAAGCGTATCGGCGACGGTTTAGGGGTTGGAGTAAAGATGAGCGTAAAACACACGTTGAAGTGGCAAGGGAATTGGCAAGTCTTTTTAATCGTTGGCATACATCATTGTGTGTTAGTACCTTTGAAGAGCTTTCTAATCTAATAGTTTTGGAGCAGTTTAAAAACATCATCCCAGAGCGTGTCGCTATGTATGTAAATGAACATAAAGTGACAACGGCTGCTGAGGCTGCCATTCTTGCGGACGAATATGTACTAATTCATAAAAACACCGGTGATTCTTTTTATAAAAAGGAAGATGGTAGCGGAAATGTAGTGAGAATGAGTCCGAACAAATCCGAGTACACTGGAAAAGTAGATCCAGATTCGAGTTGCAGGTATTGTTTGGAAAAGGGTCATTGGAAAAAGGAATGCCCCATATTGAGAAATAAGTTCAAAACCGTGGATCTAAAGGCCGTTGGTCTTGCGTCTAATACCGCATGAAGTTGAAAAGTAAATACCTTGTTACAAGCTCACGAGTAATCTATAAAACTATTGTTGGTTCTTGTCTTTGTTTCTTTCACCTCATTTGTGTTCTCAAGGCGCCTGAGAGCATTGCGAGGTGGATTTGATAAAGGGTAGGTGGTGAGTGAGAGAGGGTAAGTGGATCCAATAGTTTTGTTTGATTTTTAGATCTGATTAAATCTCATCTTGTGAATTAGATTATGTTTTGTATGTGTTTTTGTATTATGTTTACAGAGTACCTTTTATAAGGGCCTCTGTCTTTGGGAGGGAGGTGTGATGATCCAAGGGGCTGTGGTGCTTTGTTTTGCCAGTAGGTGTCTCTGGGTAACACTTTTTGTGTCTTCAGGTTAATTGTTTTGTCGCAGGTGTGGAGAATTGGTTGATTAATCATGCTGTTTATAAGATGCTGGCTTTATCACCCTCGGAAGGAGTGGAAACAATTGGGCTTGGTCTCTGCTGGTCTCGCTGCTTGGTGGACATGCTGATTTTTTACTCTCTCCAGTCCAAGGCTTGATGTGGTTGTTTTTGTGTTTGTAGATTTTTTTCTTTTACTTTAAATGTAGTTATGTCTGTTTTCTTGATTTAAATATTAAATGTTCCAAATTTGATTATGTGTTTGGCCTCCCCATTAATGTTATTGCTCCTTGAGCCAAGGGGTTGTAACAAGGCCGATGAGTGTACAGTCACTAAATGTGCACATAAATGAATTTATTTTATACCCCCCCATGGATGAAATTCTACGAAACTTAGCATACCCCCCGAGGATGTCAAGTTAATCATACACATGAAATATGGTACAGTTCTGAACATCTCAACTGAAGATAGGGGCGATTAAAGCAGAATAATATTGCATTTTCATTTTTTATGGGAGGGGCGCAAATCACAAATGAGTGATTATGGGCTAGGTTGATGTGGGCCCTTAAGACCAACATACCATAAAAATTTCTTCATCCTCGGTGCCACAGTTCAGGTAGTTATTTAGGAAAAACTGCATTTTTTGGGTTTGGGGGGGCCCAGCGCGGGGGGGGAGTGGCCCCCGGGGACCAAACGAAATTTTTCCGTAAAAGTCTAGTGGGGCTACATGCCCACCAAATTTCATGTTCCCCGGTGTTTCGGTGTCCCTGGTATCGTTGACGAAAAATTCACGGGGGGCCCAGCGCGGGGGGGGAATGGCCCCCGGGGACCAAACGAAATTTTTCCGTTAAAGTCTAGTGGGGCTACATGCCCACCAAATTTCATGTTCCCCGGTGTTTCGGTGTCCCTGGTATCGTTGACGAAAAATTCAGTAGATGACAAAAAAAAAAAAAAAAAAAATCTTTGACAATCCCTATATGACCGCTTTCGCTAGCTACGGGAGTGGCCCCCGGGGACCAAACGAATTTTTTCCGTAAAAGTCTAGTGGGGCTACATGCCCACCAAATTTCATGTTCCCCGGTGTTTCGGTGTCCCTGGTATCGTTGACGAAAAATTCAGTAGATGACAAAAAAAAAAAAAAAAAAAATCTTTGACAATCCCTATATGACCGCTTTCGCTAGCTACGGGAGTGGCCCCCGGGGACCAAACGAAATTTTTCCGTAAAAGTCTAGTGGGGCTACATGCCCACCAAATTTCATGTTCCCCGGTGTTTCGGTGTCCCTGGTATCATTGACGAAAAATTCAGTAGATGAAAAAAAAAAAAAAAAAAAACCTTTGACAATCCCTATATGACCGCTTTCGCTAGCTACGGGAGTGGCCCCCGGGGACCAAACGAAATTTTTCCGTAAAAGTCTAGTGGGGCTACATGCCCACCAAATTTCATGTTCCCCGGTGTTTCGGTGTCCCTGGTATCGTTGACGAAAAATTCAGTAGACAAAAAAAAAAAACCTTTGACAATCCCTATATGACCGCTTTCGCTAGCTACGCTAGCGGTGGTCATAATTATCGTAGGCCTATTCATTGTGGACGTTGCGTATTTAAAAGTGAGAAAAGCGTTTTGTATGAAATCCATATGCGCAGTTTCCCTCACAGGGCTCGCACGTAAAATCATCGGGAAATGAGCTCTAATGTAAGCTAGCTAGTGAGTTGTGAGTGAAAAGTCTGCTGGCGTAGTTTTAGAAATACTCGTCAGAAGAAGTTTTTAAGTGAGGTAAGTTCCAGCGTGTGTCTTCTGTAATGTCTTGAACCATCGTTTCTGCAAAAAAAAAAAAAAAAAGGCTTTTAAGAGTTTGATATAGCCTAGTTTTTTTTGTACATGTATGACTTGCAATCTTTATAAACAGCGACTGAGGAAAGGAGAAATAAATGGACAGGCGCCAGTTTTGAGAAGACAATTATACCCGTCAATATTTAAAACTTAAAAAATGTAAACTTACATGATAGCCTACCCTATCACCATGCATGTCATCTTTCATTTTATTGTGTAACATCTAAACGAGGCGATCATCAGCGCTGCCAGTCAGGAGATTAACGAGCAGCTATGTGGGTTTGTGAGTTTTAATGTTAACACTATCAACATTTCACACTATCACAGTAATATTTTACTTTTAATGCCTTAATGTTGATAATATTTGTCCAAATTACTATTTTATTACTATTACTATAATTCAGTTTGCAAATACTGAATACACATTTTGTTTTTCACATTTGGTCATTTGGTAATGTTTGCAATAACTTTAATTGCATATTCAATAATAAATTGATACTTCCACAAAAAAAGCTTAACTTGCATGTCAGTTTTATTGCAACACTCTAAGTGATTGTCCAGGAAGCAGACACACTCTATCAGTTTAAATCTAGACTAAAACGCATCTCTTTTACCTGGCATTCATATAGAACATTATACATTTCTATTATTCAAATCAGTTAAATGATTATTAGGCTGCATAGGTCAGCTGGAACCGGGGACACTTTCCTATAACACCTGATGTACTCATATTTAATAAGAAGAATGGCATCTATGCTAATGTTTGTCTTTCTGTTTATTCTAAAGTTTACTGAAGTCAGCCGGATCCGGGCCGTATCCAGATCAGAAGGTGGACCTGCGCCTGGACCCATCCATGACGCATCCCTGAAGTGCCAGCCTCATCAGCCCTGTGAAGGCCTCATCGACACGACTGATCCTCAACAAACTCGTCTCCATACCGGTGTGATGACTCCGACTTCCAACTAGATGGAACTGGATAAATATTCTGAATGTTCTTATTCAATCTGACCTCTGACCTGTAATGCTGCCTGAATCATAATCAAACACTGTTCGCTCGATGGCCAGAGGAGAACTGAACGACTGAGCCTTCTCCCAAGGTTTTTTTCACCGTTCTGTCACTGATGGAGGTTTTGTTCCTTGCCACTGTCGCCTTGGCTTTTGGCTTGCTTAGTTGGGGACATTTAATATTCAACAATATTATTGATTTGCCTTAAGGTGGACGATGACGCAATTTTCTTCTAGAAACAAACTTTGTTGTATTATTTTCATGTTACAGTATCACTGTGAAGCTGCTTTTGACATGTCAGACCTTTGACATTGATTAACATTTGTATTCGATAAAGAAAAGTATTAAAGAAATGTATAAAATAAATAAAAATAAAAATGAGATTGAAATCACATATACAGTGGCCTCTCTGCTTTATTGTATTACAGAGATAATTATTATTTTACATTCGTAATATAACAAATATTTGTTACTAAATTTATTAAGGCAATGAGACAAGAAATAACCCAGCACATGAGTAAGACTTAACCCAGCAAGAGGGTTAATTTCACCCACTGGTTGGGTCAAATGAATGACCCAGAAATATGGGTTAAATGGTAAAACCCAGCACTTGGGTCAAACCAACCCAGCGCGTGTTCTGTCCAATAGTGGCCCAGCGGTGTGGTTAAGGTTGGGTTATTTTTTAACCCAGCAGTTTTTAGAGTGTGAACAGGCGTTGCTTTCTTTGCACTGAATATTTGTGTCTAAATCTATTATTGTAGTAATGAGGAGTTGTAGATGAGAAAGTGCGTAATGTCAGAACCAGATAATCTGGTAGTTTTTAACAAGTTAACCTTTAACTTCTTTACATCAAGATCACAGTTTATAAGTCACATTTTACCCCAAATCTGTTAGTTGATCTGTTAAAGTTTCTGTAGCTTCACATCACAAGCAAGTCTGCGACATAAACACACACACACACACACATAAACACACACACACACACACACACACACACACACACACACAATGTGGATCATTATTGTGACATTAAACATCATAAAGTTTTAATTTCCAAAGCACATGATCTTCAGGCTCTTAAAACACTTCAGCAGGACCTAGTCTTGTTACTTTCACATGACACTACACCTCATAGCTTTAAAACGGTCACACATCAAGAGGAAGTTAAGTCAGGCTTGCTCTGACCACAAGTGTAGTGTTTAATTCTGTTCACAATATATATATAGCCTTTCCTTTTTTTTTTTTTTTAAGTTGAATTCATACTTCATACTTGTAACAGAAAGCAATGTGACTCAATATAACACTAATTTGATCTTTTCTTCAACTGTAGCCTATACATCCATTATATAAATAAATGCTAATGACGTTTTTGGCAGTCAGTAATTTGCTGCACTAAACACTCATGTGGTCGACACAAAACATGTTTATCCTCAAAGCAAATGAGCATGGATTAAAATTAGCCTGGATTGTATTTCTTTTACTTTTTTTTGTTTTGTTCATGGCTTTTTTTCCTCTTTGGACTCAGATGGTCTAGTTACATCACCCACCAACAGGGGCTAACAGGCTATGATAACCAGTTTCTTGTTTCTTGTTCCAGTCCTATTTCGTTCTTCTTCTAGGGGTAAAACGAAGTTCAAGATATACGTGAGCAGCAATATACTGTTATCGAATATCTGACGCCGCCAACACTGCTGAGAGCGGTGTTTAGATGAATATGTAAATGTTCTGCTTGCTTTCCTTTCAATATCAAAATAAACACAACAAAATTGAGAAAACAGCAAGGATTTTAATAAAGCATAAGAAGCAACGTGGTTATATTTGCACAAGCTCTACGGCACTCCAGTAAAGTCACGTCATGTTTATTTATATAGCACTTTATACAATAGATTGCTTAAAATAAAGCAGCTTTACCGTATTAAACATGAAAAACAGTGTCAACTACATTTTCTTCTATAAATCAGCTCTCTAGTGTGTTCATGTTATCACTCGCGGACATCTGACCTCAACCGCCAACAACTGAACAAGAAAAGTAAAAGTAAAATGTGTTTACCAGCTTTGGAAAGCTGTTTCGAACTCCCAAAACCAACTTTGTTTCGGCCTGATGTTGTTCTAAATGACATAACACCAGTTCGTTCTTCGATTTCGCTTTAAGTGTATCGGGGTCTTGACTCCTGAAATTTTTGTTCGGTTTGAGGAGCTTTTTAAAGTAGGACACGAATAGATCCCTGCAAACATGCTGGCTTTTTGCGTGCACAGTGGGCTGGGGCCAGCCACACCAAACCTAAACAGGCCCACAGCTTTGGGCTAACCATGGGCTCTCTGTGAAGAGCCCACATTAGCAGATTACCCACATTAAGCCCATGATGGCCCTTTGTGGGCTTTTGTACCTTTGGGCCCATGCAGGTTTTGTGTAGGCAGCCCACTTTAGTTTCCTACACTCTGTTTGGCTGCTTTTTAAAATGTAATGTGAATTTCAATAAGACCTTCCATTTATAACTGCACAGAAGGAATAATAATAAAAAAAATGTGTCTACAAGATACCCTGGTAATCCAGAGTTCTCGCGAGAGCACAAGTTGAATTTGCTCAGCGAGTTACTCTGGTGTCGAGTAATGATGCTCATTAAATATGCCCCTCGATCTGAGCTGCACCAATCACATCGGGTTATCTGATATAGGCGGGCCAGAGGCGAGCTAAACAGATGACGACAGCGCTGCGACATCGAAGTCATTAGTAAACATTGCAAGATGGCTATGGATGAAGACCAGTTGTTTGAAACGGCTTTGGCCGCTACAATGAACGAGTAAGACTTGGCTTTTCATCTAAAACAGGAACAGAAGACACCGCTCGAATCGTTCCTTTGCAAGAAGGACATTTTTGCTGTTTTGCCGACCGGATACGGTAAGAGTCTAATCTACCAGTTAGCTCCGCTGGTAGCTAAGCGAATGGGGTTTATTGTTGTAATTGGTCGTAGTGTTATCCAATTGCATGCAGTGAGATTTTCAAATGCATGCTTGGTGCCGCCCTTCGAGCTGGGCGATTTTCATTAGTCGACGTCAGACCATTAATCTTTCAGATTTAGGTCTGGATTTCCAGGCTATCTACAAGACGCATGACCCCTTAAACACTCATGCACAAATCTTACTTTAAAAATATATATAATTTTTTTATATATATAGAGGACTATTCAGTGGACAAAAAAAAAAAAAAAAAATTACATAAAACATTTGAAAGTTGAGTTTTAAAAACAGCATGTGATCTTGGAACTTTACAGCGCATGCATGATACAGATTTTATGTCTATCTCTCACAGCCTCGTTCTCATATGCATAAAATTAGATTTTGCGTCTACCCCTGGTCTATGACTAATATATAAACAAAATATAAATAAACTCACAGTCGTGAACCATGACTAGAGCTGTGTCGATCAAGTGACCAAACAGCGGAAAAGTTTGTTAGCAAGAAACCACTGTTCGTGTTAACCACAAAGAAGAGATGAGCACAAGTGGGTGTTTTAATAGGTTAAAACATATAAACTATTATTACACAACCCAAAGAAAGAAAAAAAGTAAAAGCTGTGATTACCAGCTGCATGTCAAATCTTTATGAAACATAAAAGTAGCAGAACATTTGAGAAAAACAATGCAAGGCAGGAATTTTATATTTAGGTGTGCCATCTGATCTGTGGTGAGATTAAGCATTATTTGTTGCAAGTTTCATGAAACTGGGCTAAGAAGCTGCTTTCAGGCCCAAGAAAATCTGTTAGATTGTGGTTTACATGCAACTTCCACTGCTAGTCTGAACAAGCCAGCGCTGTAAAAGCAAGATCTCCATTCAAAACAGCAACATTTCATACAAGACAAGAACAGTTTATATCTTTCACTCCATGTACAGCATCGACCACACTGCACGTTTAGACATAAAACAATTCATTAAGCAGCAAACAAGGTAACACACAAAAAACATGCATGCAAAATACTCGTTTGTGCAGATCAACCTCGTGGTTAAAACCACCAGTCGTGGAAACTCCCGTTGGACTCAAAACTTTATAACTTACAGATAGTCGTTTTGACAATTTCCTCTTGTGGAAAATAGCCCCAGTGCCCACTACTTTCAGCACTTTATGTTCAACCAGTAAGTATTTTTTTCATTCTACTTTTCATAACTTTAAACATTGTGTGTCAAATAATCTCAGAACTGATCATTACTAACTGTCTGCATTCATGCAAGTATGAGTACATGATGTCGGCGCCAATGGCCTCATGACATTTGCGCTCAGGCGGCCCGAGTTCGAGTCCCGGCTCGTGGACCTTTCCCGATCCCATCCCCTGTCTCTCTCCTACCTCGTTTCCTGTCATCTCTCTACTGTCCTGTCACAATAAAAGGAAAATCGCCAAAAAAACAATATAAAAAAAAAGAAAAAAAAAGGTATGAGTAGCCTACCTGACAACAGATTTTGTTAAACTTTGTTTCAAATCTGATCTAGATTTCCATGTTCATTACTGTGCATTTGATATGAATCAGAATATGTGATTATAAAGTGTTTAAATATATGAAATCCCACAAATAGAAGTACAGAAATGTTAAACTTTATATTTTTTTATTTACAAATTATGAATATTATAAATCATTAAATATCATACATCATTGCGTTTTTATTGGCTGTAGAAGAGAGTAGGTGGCCTTATCCATGTCCTGAGACCTGCTTCCACCGGGAGGCATGGATGATTCAATTTCAGCATACTGAAAAATTAAGATATTAGCAATTAATGGCCATTTATGTAAGGAATAATGTACAGCCAGGTGATCATTATCATAAAATAAAACCTCCGACATGAAGTAGATGTGTCTGAACAGGTTTACTTTGCAATAATCTATTACAGTTTTTCTCGATTGCTTAAACACATTTCTTGAAACTATACCTCATATTCTCAAAACTGT